>NC_074696.1:22870228-23237728 GCF_029448725.1 Salvelinus fontinalis
TCCTTTATTGGGGGTGTCTTGCTAATTGCCTATAATTTCCACCTTTTGTCTATTCCATTTGCGCAACAGCATGTGAAATGTATTGTCAATCAGTGTTGCTTCCTAAGTGGACAGTTTGATTTCACAGAAGTGTGATTGACTTGGAGTTACATTGTGTTTTTTAAGTGTTCCCTTTATTTTTTTGAGCAGTGTACTTCAGAAGGCAGCTACATTCCATTGAGACCATTGAGACAGACAGTAGCATCCAATGGTAGTGGGTCTAAATGCTCCACTTCCAACTACTGTAAGATGCTTCCATTTCTGTTTCTTGAAGAGATCTGTGTGAGAGACATACGAGAGGTGTAAGAGATAATTGTATCCCCCTCTGCCAGCCTATATTACAGAGGGTAACTTTGATGATGATGATGATGATGATGATGATGATAAAGATGATGTTGACGATGATGATGACAATGGTGATGATGATGTTGACGACGATGATGACGATGGTGATGATGATGATAAAGATGATGTTGACGATGGTGATGAGGAGGATGATGATAATGGTGATGATGATGGTCACAATGATGATGACGGTCACACTGATAATGATGGTGATGATAGTGATGATGATGGTGATGGTGATGATGATGATGTTGGATATAATATCTCCATTGTAGCTCACCCCATCAGACAAGACCATGGAGTTCCACAGAGACTTCCGTATCCGCCACTATGCTGGGGACGTCACGTGAGTCACACCCTTGTACTTGCTGTAAAGTCACTTACTCTATTCTCCTTCATCCCTGTCGGCCCTCCTGCTGTGTTCCGGTCGAATTGAACCAATTTACAAGTTTTCTCTCTGAAAAATGTAGTTCATTTAATCGGGTTGCCTTAAGGTTCCATGACTTTGTCCACACAGGGCATCTGAACACACAAAAAACATTTTGATGATGTTCATTACATTTTGGGTGTTTTATTTAACTTTTGTACACCTGTAGTGTTCCCGGTGAAGAATTACCGGTCATTAGAAAGGAATGGGTGAGACTACAATTAGTGTATAAAATTGAGTTCAGGCCAGCAGCATACCACCCTGCATTCCACTGCTGGCTTGCTTCTGAAGCTAAGCAGGGTTGGTTCTGTTCAGTCCCTGGATGGGAGACCAGATGCTGCTGGAAGTGGTGTTGGAGGGCCAGTAGGAGGCACTCTTTCCTCTGGTCTAAAAAATATCCCAATGCCCCAGTGATTGGGGACACTGCCCTGTGTAGGGTGCTGTCTTTCGGATGGGATGTTAAACGGGTGTCCTGACTCTCTGAGGTCATTAAAGATCCCATGGCACTTATTGTAGGAGTAGGGGCATTAACACCGGTGTCCTGGCTAAACTCCCATTCTGGTCACCTAATAATCCCCAGTTTACAATTGGCTCATTCATCCCGCTCCCCTGTAACTATTCCCCAGGTTGTTGCTGTAAATAAGAATGTGTTCTCAGTCAACTTACCTGGTAAAATAATGGATAAAAAAAAATAAAAAAAAGCCCATTCATCAGATGAACACACTTCCTCTCCTGGACCCCCACATGCATGTGTGTTTGAGCACACACACCTCACTCCCCTTATTGGCTTCCATGGCAACCCCCATGGGAAACACCTGTTTTTATTCTCACAAACAATTGCAACATTGTTTCAATAATATATAGAACTTTTCTAGCAGCTCTGGTATATTCAGCTTTTTTGATGCCTTGCTCACAATTCATTCTGTGGCAGCACAATGACCAAACAATATACTGTATGTGAGGCTCTTGATCATATCTTTGATCATGACACTGGTGAGGAGGAGAGAGGCCAGGAAACTGACAGTGAAGATGCATTAGAGGAGAAAGTAGTGTGTGATAAATAGCACTATATGTTTCATCTGAGTATTTGTTATAGTCAAAATAATACATACATTATGCTTTTTTTACTCAAAAGCGAGTTGTATGAGCTCAGGTCAATAAATAGTAAATAGTTCAAAACTTGTAATGTTCGCAAGAACTTAAGTTGATAAAAAGATCTAACACAACATTAGGTGAGAATATATGTATTATTATGGATTTATAATCAGCTATAATGGGGCGGTCATTTTGAACCGGGAACACAGAATGAATGAACATGAAAGGAACACAACAGGAGGGTTACGACTGACTCAGCCGGCACTTTAACCACAACCATGACAGAAAACTATGGTGGTTCAACAGGTGAAAGGTCATGATGATGTAACACAGGAAAGGTCATAGGTTATAGGACCTATAAGATTCATGTTGATTGGATGAAAAGTCAAGGGCAGTGTAGCTAAATGGAAACAAGCCAATACCAGCGCCAAGCCATTAGCGACTTGGCTAGCACTGTTGACACTAGTATTGTGGGACCAACAGTAAAACATTTGAAATAGAAGGACATCGTCTTGTTGAGGGAGGGAGAGAGGAAGGGAGGGACGAGGGAGAGAGAGAGAGAGGAAGGGAGGGACGAGGGAGAGAGAGAGAGAGGAATGGAGGGACGAGGGAGGGAGGGAGAGAGAGAGAGAGGAAGGGAGGGATGAGGGAGGGAGAGAGAGAGAGAGAGAGAGAGAGGGGAAGGGAGGGACAGAGGGAGGGAGGGAGAGAGAGAGGGAGGGAGGGACGAGGGAGGGAAGGAGGGAGAGAGAGAGAGAGGAAGGGAGGGACGAGGCAGGGAGGGAGAGAGAGAGAGGGAGGAATGAGGGAGGGAGGGAGAGAGAGAGGAAGGGAGGGAAGAGGGAGGGAGGGAGAGAGAGGAAGGGAGGAATGAGGGAGGGAGGGAGAGAGAGAGGACGGGAGGGACGAGGGAGGGAGGGAGAGAGAGAGAGGAAGGGAGGGATGAGGGAGGGAGGGAGGGAGAGAGGAAGGGAGGGACGAGGGAGGGAGGGAGGGAGGGAGGGAGAGAGAGAGAGAGAGGAAGGAGGGAGGGATGAGAGAGGGAGGGAGAGAGAGAGAGGAAGGGAGGGACGAGGGAGGGAGAGAGAGAGAGGAAGGGAGGGACGAGGGAGGGAGGGAGGGAGAGAGAGAGGAAGGGAGGGACAAGGGAGGGAGGGAGAGAGAGAGGAAGGAGGGCAGGATGAGGGAGGGAGAGAGAGAGAGAGGAAGGGAGGGATGAGGGAGGGAGGGAGAGAGAGAGAGAGAGAGACAGGGGAAGGGAGGGACGGAGGGAGGGAGGGAGAGAGAGAGGGAGGGAGGGAGGGACGAGGGAGGGAAGGAGGGAGAGAGAGAGAGAGGAAGGGAGGGACGAGGCAGGGAGGGAGAGAGAGAGAGGGAGGAATGAGGGAGGGAGGGAGAGAGAGAGGAAGGGAGGGAAGAGGGAGGGAGGGAGAGAGAGGAAGGGAGGAATGAGGGAGGGAGGGAGAGAGAGAGGACGGGAGGGACGAGGGAGGGAGGGAGAGAGAGAGAGGAAGGGAGGGATAAGGGAGGGAGGGAGGGAGAGAGGAAGGGAGGGACGAGGGAGGGAGGGAGGGAGAGAGAGAGAGAGAGGAAGGAGGGAGGGATGAGAGAGGGAGGGAGAGAGAGAGAGGAAGGGAGGGACGAGGGAGGGAGAGAGAGAGAGGAAGGGAGGGACGAGGGAGGGAGGGAGGGAGAGAGAGAGGAAGGGAGGGACAAGGGAGGGAGGGAGAGAGAGAGGAAGGAAGGAGGGCAGGATGAGGGAGGGAGGGAGAGAGAGAGGAAGGGAGGGACGAGGGAGAGAGAGAGGAAGGGAGGGACGAGGGAGGGAGGTGAGTGAGAGAGAGAGGATGGGGGAGGGACGAGGGAAGGGAGGGACGAGGGAGAGAGGAAGGAGGGAGGGACGAGGGAGGGAGGAAGGGAGGGAGAGAGGAAGGAGGGAGGGACGAGGGAGGGAGGGAGAGAGAGAGGATGGAGGGAGGGAGAGACGAGGGAGTGGGAGGGACGAGGGAGGGAGAGCGAGAGAGAGAGGAAGGAGGGAGGGACAAGGGAGGGAGGGAGAGAGAGAGAGAGAGAGAGGAAGGGAGTGACGAGGGATGGAAGGAGAGAGAGAGAGGAAGGGAGGGACGAGGGAGGGAGGGAGGGAGGGAGGGAGAGAGAGAGAGAGAGAGAGAGGAAGGAGGGAGGGACGAGGGAGGGAGAGAGAGAGAGAGAGGAAGGAGGGAGGGATGAGGGAGGGAGAGAGAGAGAGAGAGGAGGCAGAGAATGAATGAGGGAGGGAGGGAGAGAGAGAGAGAAATGAGGGAGGGAGGGAGGAAGGGAGAGAGAGAGAGGAATGAGGGAGGGAGGGAGAGAGAGAGAGAGGAATGAGGGAGGGAGGGAGGGAGGAAGGGAGAGAGAGAGAGAGAGGAAGGGAGGGACGAGGGAGGAAGGGAGAGAGAGAGGGAGGGATGAGGGAGGAGAGAGAGAGAGAGGAAGGAGGGAGGGAGGGAGGGAGAGAGGAAGGGAGGGACGAGGAAGGGAGGTAGGAGAGGGCAGGGAGGGAGTAGACCAGAATGTTATCCAGTACCAGGGTCATTCATAGGTTAACACTGTGGGTTTATCTAGTACCAGTGTAATTCATTGTCGAAAACTGGAGAGAGAGGAATGAGGGAGGGAGGGAGGGAGGAAGGGAGAGAGAGAGAGAGAGGAAGGGAGGGACGAGGGAGGAAGGGAGAGAGAGAGGGAGGGATGAGGGAGGAGAGAGAGAGAGAGGAAGGAGGGAGGGAGGGAGGGAGAGAGGAAGGGAGGGACGAGGAAGGGAGGTAGGAGAGGGCAGGGAGGGAGTAGACCAGAATGTTATCCACTACTAGGGTCTTCCATTGGCTAACACTGGGGGGATTATGCAGTACCAAGGTTTTCCTTTGGCTAACAGTGGGGGTTTATCCAGTAAAAAGGTCTTCCATTGGCTTACAGTGGGTTTGAAGGATCTTCATTGCCCTCAATTTTAGAAATAGTAGGGCATGAAATGAGCCAGGGAGGGAAAGGATAAAGAGGGAGGGAGGCATAGAGAGAGGAAGGATGGAAGGGATAGAAAGAGAAGGGAGGGAGAGAGAGAGACTACCAGACTATTTCCCCTTAGAAAGTCTCGAGCAGTATTAATAAAGGAGAAGTCGAGTGGGTCTTGCCAAGTACATGTGACGAGAAATGCCAGTCAGGGAATCCAGGTTAACATAATGTATAACATGACTTCAACGCTGAGCAATTAGGTCATGTTTGGTTTACATTCATCCATCCCTGAATCCCCAGCTGGCTCACACATCCCAGTCATGCCTTTTAGTGCACAACATGCTAGTGTACTAGTCTTCGCCTGCGTCTGAAATGACTCCTTATTCCCTATATAGGGCATTATTTTGGAGCAGGGCTCTGGTCCAAGGTAGTGCAATATATAGTTAAAAGGATTAGACGTTGTTCCAGTACGACAGGGCTCCTGGGCGGCCAAGATGGAAGGCTCTCCTTGTCACTGTGTTGTCCTCGTCTATCTGTCACTCTGTCACAGCCAGGACCCAGGGGATAGCCTGCCTCAGCCTAGCTGTCATCCCCCGTAAGGTCCCTACACCTCCCCTGTGACTGCGACAGGCCCCCCATCCCAACCTATCCCATCCCATCCCCTGCTCCTGCTAAATATACCCTACCTCGTCCCTGCCACCCCCCACGTCACAACGCCACCCCTCCCATCCCACGCCCCTCCAGCACTGACCTACTTTGCTCCCCCCTCCCTCCTGACTTTTCTCACTCCGTCCCTCTTCCTCTCTTTCTCTTCCTCTCTGTCTTCTCTCGCTGTCTTACCGCTATCATCTGTATCCTACAGCCATACTTTTCCATCTCATTGCCCTAAAGTGTTGCTGACTCCTCAATCCCGTCCTAACTCTAGATACTATTGAACTTCATGCTATAGCTTAGCCTTTATATTTTAACCGTGGCCTTTAGCACTTCACTCTGTCTCTCACCACTATATACCTTTGCTTTGTATAACCATATATTTCCATACGGTTTACTACACACAATGTACTTCCACCCCATATGCTACCCTCCACCTTCAAACCTACACTGAACAAAAATATAAACGCAACATGTACATTTTTCATGAGCTGAAATAAAAGATCACAGACATTTTCCATACGCACAAAAAGCTTATTTCCAGCGCCTGGTCAAAAGTAGTGCACTATATAGGGAATAGGGTTCCATTTGGAAACAAAGGGTGTGTTCTTCTCTCTAGAGAGGTTCCTGGAATCCGGTCAGGTGATGTTGACACAACAACACACACACACACACACACACACACACACACACACACACACACACACACACACACACACACACACACACACACACACACACACACACACACACACACACACACACACACACACACACACACACACACACACACACACACACACACACACACACACGCACACACACCGCCTCCATCAGCCTCAGGAGCACATCTGTCATACTAACACAATCTCTTCATCTGCCTCTCTGTCCAGATGTGACAGTCATGGAGAGACAGAACATTCTTTCACAGTGCCATATCTGTGTGTGGCAGAGGTGTGTCTGTGTGTGTTTGAAAGAGAGAGAGAGAGAGAGCGAGTTCTTGTGTATGCATGAATATGTGTGTGTGTGTGTGTGTGTGTGTGTGTGTGTGTGTGTGTGTGTGTGTGTGTGTGTGTGTGTGTGTGTGTGTGTGTGTGTGTGTGTGTGTGTGTGTGTGTGTGTGTGTGTATTTAAGGGTTTAGCCTTTCACATCTGGGTCTCTAATCCAGTGAAGCAGCATGCCATGAGATATCACTTCGGCGAAGTTTCAACTCAATTTACCTCATTTAGTTCTAAACAATTAATAAAGTTCATTCATTGTTCTATTTTCTATTTAATGTTATCAGGTTGCCCCATGTACACATATTGTGTATTTTTTAATAGTAACTAGTCCCACAAAGTGGTGCATAATATCATAAAAGATGTTGTTAATGTGGTTCAACTCAGTTTTTCCCCCTCCTGTTTCTTAAATGTAAGCTCTCGGGGAGTTTACTCAATCCACTAAGCGCCGTGACTATTATTATAAGCTTCTGCCCGAGGACTCCTTGACTCACTTGAGAGAGTACTGTTCTATTTGTGTAGAAGGGATTGTGCTGGTAATATAGCATACATTCCCAATGGCACCCTATTCCCCATGTAGTGCACTACTTTTGACTAGAACCCTATGTACCCTGGTCAAAAGTAGTATAGTACTAAGGTAATAGGGTGCCATTAGTGATAGATCATAGTCTCCCATTAGGAGAGAGTTTAGGACTGACTCTAATGTACTGTCTGTGTTACTTCACTTATGGTTGCAGTGTCAGAACTCATGCACTGTCATTTTTATAGCACCTTTCAGGCTTTTCTCGACTCGTCACTTCAATTAGTGTTCTTAAGGAGGGGGGGGGGGGGGGGGGTCTCTTGTACATTTGAGGCTATGTTAGTTTCTATAACCTCTGTCTGTCTCTCTCTCTATTTCAGATATTCCGTCGAGGGCTTTTTGGACAAGAACAAGGATCCACTCTTCCAAGATTTCAAGCGACTCATGTATAACAGGTGTCTCCTCTGCACACACACATTTTACAGAATGATGAAGTTCTTGAAAAATGTGTTCCCGTTACCCTTCTTCCCTTGCTCCTCTTCTCTCTAGACTACTTCATCCTATCATTACAGTACCCTCTGCTCTCCCCTTCTCTCCTAGACTACTTCATCCTGTCATTACAGTACCCTCTGCTCTCCTCTTCTCTCTAGACTACTTCATCCTATCATTACAGTACCCTCTGCTCTCCTCTTCTCTCCTAGACTACTTCATCCTATCATTACAGTACCCTCTGCTCTCCCCTTCTCTCCTAGACTACTTCATCCTGTCATTACAGTACCCTCTGCTCTCCCCTTCTCTCCTAGACTACTTCATCCTGTCATTACAGTACCCTCTGCTCTCCCCTTCTCTCCTAGACTACTTCATCCTGTCATTACAGTACCCTCTGCTCTCCTCTTCTCTCCTAGACTACTTCATCCTATCATTACAGTACCCTCTGCTCTCCCCTTCTCTCCTAGACTACTTCATCCTGTCATTACAGTACCCTCTGCTCTCCCCTTCTCTCCTAGACTACTTCATCCTGTCATTACAGTACCCTCTGCTCTCCTCTTCTCTCTAGACTACTTCATCCTGTCATTACAGTACCCTCTGCTCTCCTCTTCTCTCTAGACTACTTCATCCTGTCATTACAGTACCCTCTGCTCTCCCCTTCTCTCCTAGACTACTTCATCCTGTCATTACAGTACCCTCTGCTCTCCTCTTCTCTCTAGACTACTTCATCCTGTCATTACAGTACCCTCTGCTCTCCTCTTCTCTCCTAGACTACTTCATCCTATCATTACAGTACCCTCTGCTCTCCCCTTCTCTCTAGACTACTTCATCCTGTCATTACAGTACCCTCTGCTCTCCTCTTCTCTCCTAGACTACTTCATCCTATCATTACAGTACCCTCTGCTCTCCTCTTCTCTATAGACTACTTCATCCTGTCATTACAGTACCCTCTGCTCTCCCCTTCTCTCTAGACTACTTCATCCTGTCATTACAGTACCCTCTGCTCTCCTCTTCTCTCCTAGACTACTTCATCCTGTCATTACAGTACCCTCTGCTCTCCTCTTCTCTATAGACTACTTCATCCTGTCATTACAGTACCCTCTGCTCTCCCCTTCTCTCTAGACTACTTCATCCTGTCATTACAGTACCCTCTGCTCTCCTCTTCTCTCCTAGACTACTTCATCCTGTCATTACAGTACCCTCTGCTCTCCTCTTCTCTCCTAGACTACTTCATCCTGTCATTACAGTACCCTCTGCTCTCCTCTTCTCTCCTAGACTACTTCATCCTGTCATTACAGTACCCTCTGCTCTCCCCTTCTCTCCTAGACTACTTCATCCTGTCATTACAGTACCCTCTGCTCTCCCCTTCTCTCCTAGACTACTTCATCCTGTCATTACAGTACCCTCTGCTCTCCTCTTCTCTCCTAGACTACTTCATCCTGTCCTTACAGTACCCTCTGCTCTCCTCTTCTCTCCTAGACTACTTCATCCTGTCATTACAGTACCCTCTGCTCTCCTCTTCTCTCCTAGACTACTTCATCCTGTCCTTACAGTACCCTCTGCTCTCCTCTTCTCTCCTAGACTACTTCATCCTGTCCTTACAGTACCCTCTGCTCTCCTCTTCTCTCCTAGACTACTTCATCCTGTCCTTACAGTACCCTCTGCTCTCCTCTTCTCTCCTAGACTACTTCATCCTGTCCTTACAGTACCCTCTGCTCTCCTCTTCTCTCCTAGACTACTTCATCCTATCATTACAGTACCCTCTGCTCTCCTCTTCTCTATAGACTACTTCATCCTGTCATTACAGTACCCTCTGCTCTCCCCTTCTCTCCTAGACTACTTCATCCTGTCATTACAGTACCCTCTGCTCTCCTCTTCTCTCCTAGACTACTTCATCCTGTCATTACAGTACCCTCTGCTCTCCCCTTCTCTCCTAGACTACTTCATCCTGTCATTACAGTACCCTCTGCTCTCCTCTTCTCTCCTAGACTACTTCATCCTGTCATTACAGTACCCTCTGCTCTCCTCTTCTCTCCTAGACTACTTCATCCTGTCATTACAGTACCCTCTGCTCTCCCCTTCTCTCCTAGACTACTTCATCCTATCATTACAGTACCCTCTGCTCTCCTCTTCTCTCCTAGACTACTTCATCCTATCATTACAGTACCCTCTGCTCTCCTCTTCTCTATAGACTACTTCATCCTGTCATTACAGTACCCTCTGCTCTCCCCTTCTCTCTAGACTACTTCATCCTGTCATTACAGTACCCTCTGCTCTCCTCTTCTCTCCTAGACTACTTCATCCTGTCATTACAGTACCCTCTGCTCTCCCCTTCTCTCCTAGACTACTTCATCCTGTCATTACAGTACCCTCTGCTCTCCCCTTCTCTCCTAGACTACTTCATCCTGTCATTACAGTACCCTCTGCTCTCCTCTTCTCTCCTAGACTACTTCATCCTGTCATTACAGTACCCTCTGCTCTCCTCTTCTCTCCTAGACTACTTCATCCTGTCATTACAGTACCCTCTGCTCTCCTCTTCTCTCCTAGACTACTTCATCCTGTCATTACAGTACCCTCTGCTCTCCTCTTCTCTCTAGACTACTTCATCCTGTCATTACAGTACCCTCTGCTCTCCTCTTCTCTCCTAGACTACTTCATCCTGTCATTACAGTACCCTCTGCTCTCCCCTTCTCTCCTAGACTACTTCATCCTGTCATTACAGTACCCTCTGCTCTCCTCTTCTCTCCTAGACTACTTCATCCTGTCATTACAGTACCCTCTGCTCTCCCCTTCTCTCCTAGACTACTTCATCCTGTCATTACAGTACCCTCTGCTCTCCCCTTCTCTCCTAGACTACTTCATCCTGTCATTACAGTACCCTCTGCTCTCCTCTTCTCTCCTAGACTACTTCATCCTGTCATTACAGTACCCTCTGCTCTCCCCTTCTCTCCTAGACTACTTCATCCTGTCATTACAGTACCCTCTGCTCTCCTCTTCTCTCCTAGACTACTTCATCCTGTCATTACAGTACCCTCTGCTCTCCTCTTCTCTCCTAGACTAGTTCATCCTGTCATTACAGTACCCTCTGCTCTCCTCTTCTCTCTAGACTACTTCATCCTATCATTACAGTACCCTCTGCTCTCCTCTTCTCTCCTAGACTACTTCATCCTGTCATTACAGTACCCTCTGCTCTCCTCTTCTCTCCTAGACTACTTCATCCTGTCATTACAGTACCCTCTGCTCTCCTCTTCTCTCTAGACTACTTCATCCTATCATTACAGTACCCTCTGCTCTCCTCTTCTCTCCTAGACTACTTCATCCTGTCATTACAGTACCCTCTGCTCTCCTCTTCTCTCTAGACTACTTCATCCTGTCCTTACAGTACCCTCTGCTCTCCTCTTCTCTCCTAGACTACTTCATCCTATCATTACAGTACCCTCTGCTCTCCTCTTCTCTATAGACTACTTCATCCTGTCATTACAGTACCCTCTGCTCTCCCCTTCTCTCTAGACTACTTCATCCTGTCATTACAGTACCCTCTGCTCTCCTCTTCTCTCCTAGACTACTTCATCCTGTCATTACAGTACCCTCTGCTCTCCCCTTCTCTCCTAGACTACTTCATCCTGTCATTACAGTACCCTCTGCTCTCCCCTTCTCTCCTAGACTACTTTATCCTGTCAGTACAGTACCCTCTGCTCTCCCCTTCTCTCCTAGACTACTTCATCCTGTCATTACAGTACCCTCTGCTCTCCCCTTCTCTCCTAGACTACTTCATCCTGTCATTATAGTACCCTCTGCTCTCCTCTTCTCTCCTAGACTACTTCATCCTGTCATTACAGTACCCTCTGCTCTCCTCTTCTCTCCTAGACTAC
This sequence comes from Salvelinus fontinalis, assembly GCF_029448725.1. Lineage (NCBI taxonomy): Eukaryota > Metazoa > Chordata > Actinopteri > Salmoniformes > Salmonidae > Salvelinus > Salvelinus fontinalis. Next base: position 22,881,651 of record NC_074696.1, read on the forward strand.
TTCATCCTGTCATTACAGTACCCTCTGCTCTCCCCTTCTCTCCTAGACTACTTCATCCTGTCATTACAGTACCCTCTGCTCTCCTCTTCTCTCTAGACTACTTCATCCTGTCATTACAGTACCCTCTGCTCTCCTCTTCTCTCCTAGACTACTTCATCCTGTCATTACAGTACCCTCTGCTCTCCTCTTCTCTCCTAGACTACTTCATCCTGTCATTACAGTACCCTCTGCTCTCCTCTTCTCTCTAGACTACTTCATCCTGTCATTACAGTACCCTCTGCTCTCCTCTTCTCTCCTAGACTACTTCATCCTGTCATTACAGTACCCTCTGCTCTCCTCTTCTCTCCTAGACTACTTCATCCTGTCATTACAGTACCCTCTGCTCTCCTCTTCTCTCCTAGACTACTTCATCCTGTCATTACAGTACCCTCTGCTCTCCCCTTCTCTCCTAGACTACTTCATCCTGTCATTACAGTACCCTCTGCTCTCCCCTTCTCTCCTAGACTACTTCATCCTGTCATTACAGTACCCTCTGCTCTCCCCTTCTCTCCTAGACTACTTCATCCTGTCATTACAGTACCCTCTGCTCTCCTCTTCTCTCTAGACTACTTCATCCTGTCATTACAGTACCCTCTGCTCTCCTCTTCTCTCCTAGACTACTTCATCCTGTCATTACAGTACCCTCTGCTCTCCTCTTCTCTCCTAGACTACTTCATCCTGTCATTACAGTACCCTCTGCTCTCCCCTTCTCTCCTAGACTACTTCATCCTGTCATTACAGTACCCTCTGCTCTCCTCTTCTCTCCTAGACTACTTCATCCTATCATTACAGTACCCTCTGCTCTCCTCTTCTCTCTAGACTACTTCATCCTGTCATTACAGTACCCTCTGCTCTCCCCTTCTCTCCTAGACTACTTCATCCTGTCATTACAGTACCCTCTGCTCTCCTCTCCTAGACTACTTCATCCTGTCATTACAGTACCCTCTGGTCTCCCCTTCTCTCCTAGACTACTTCATCCTGTCATTACAGTACCCTCTGCTCTCCCCTTCTCTCCTAGACTACTTCATCCTTTCATTACAGTTCTCTCTGCTCTCCCCTTCTCTCCTAGACTACTTCATCCTGTCCTTACAGTACCCTCTGCTCTCCCCTTCTCTCTAGACTACTTCATCCTGTCATTACAGTACCCTCTGCTCTCCTCTTCTCTCTAGACTACTTCATCCTGTCATTACAGTACCCTCTGCACTCCTCTTCTCTCTAGACTACTTCATCCTGTCATTACAGTACCCTCTGCTCTCCTCTTCTCTCCTAGACTACTTAATTCTGTCATTACAGTACCCTCTGCTCTCCCCTTCTCTCCTAGACTACTTCATCCTGTCATTACAGTACCCTCTGCTCTCCCCTTCTTTCCTAGACTACTTCATCCTGTCATTACAGTACCCTCTGCTCTCCCCTTCTCTCCTAGACTACTTCATCCTGTCATTACATTACCCTCTGCTCTCCTCTTCTCTATAGACTACTTCATCCTGTCATTACAGTACCCTCTGCTCTCCTCTTCTCTCCTAGACTACTTCATCCTGTCATTACAGTACCCTCTGCTCTCCTCTTCTCTCCTAGACTACTTCATCCTGTCATTACAGTACCCTCTGCTCTCCTCTTCTCTCTAGACTACTTCATCCTGTCAGTTGAGTACCCTCTGCTCTCCCCTTCTCTCCTAGACTACTTCATCCTGTCATTACAGTACCCTCTGCTCTCCCCTTCTCTCCTAGACTACTTCATCCTGTCATTACAGTACCCTCTGCTCTCCTCTTCTCTCCTAGACTACTTCATCCTGTCATTACAGTACCCTCTGCTTTCCCCTTCTCTCCTAGACTACTTCATCCTGTCATTACAGTACCCTCTGCTCTCCTCTTCTCTCCTAGACTACTTCATCCTGTCATTACAGTACCCTCTGCTCTCCTCTTCTCTCCTAGACTACTTCATCCTGTCATTACAGTATCCTCTGCTCTCCCCTTCTCTCCTAGACTACTTCATCCTGTCATTACAGTAAACTCTGCTCTCCTCTTCTCTCCTAGACTACTTCATCCTGTCATTACAGTACCCTCTGCTCTCCCCTTCTCTCCTAGACTACTTCATCCTGTCATTACATTACCCTCTTCTCTCCTCTTCTCTCCTAGACTACTTCATCCTGTCATTACAGTACCCTCTGCTCTCCTCTTCTCCTAGACTACTTCATCCTGTCATTACAGTACCCTCTGCTCTCCTCTTCTCTCCTAGACTACTTCATCCTGTCATTACAGTACCCTCTGCTCTCCCCTTCTCTCCTAGACTACTTCATCCTGTCATTACAGTACCCTCTGCTCTCCCCTTCTCTCCTAGACTACTTCATCCTGTCATTACAGTACCCTCTGCTCTCCCCTTCTCTCCTAGACTACTTCATCCTGTCATTACATTACCCTCTGCTCTCCCCTTCTCTCCTAGACTACTTCATCCTGTCATTACAGTACCCTCTGCTCTCCTCTTCTCTCCTAGACTACTTCATCCTGTCATTATAGTACCCTCTGCTCTCCTCTTCTCTCCTAGACTACTTCATCCTGTCAGTTGAGTACCCTCTGCTCTCCCCTTCTCTCCTAGACTACTTCATCCTGTCATTACAGTACCCTCTGCTCTCCCCTTCTCTCCTAGACTACTTCATCCTGTCATTACAGTACCCTCTGCTCTCCCCTTCTCTCCTAGACTACTTCATCCTGTCATTACAGTACCCTCTGCTCTCCTCTTCTCTCCTAGACTACTTCATCCTGTCATTACAGTACCCTCTGCTTTCCCCTTCTCTCCTAGACTACTTCATCCTGTCATTACAGTACCCTCTGCTCTCCTCTTCTCTCCTAGACTACTTCATCCTGTCATTACAGTACCCTCTGCTCTCCTCTTCTCTCCTAGACTACTTCATCCTGTCATTACAGTATCCTCTGCTCTCCCCTTCTCTCCTAGACTACTTCATCCTGTCATTACAGTAAACTCTGCTCTCCTCTTCTCTCCTAGACTACTTCATCCTGTCATTACAGTACCCTCTGCTCTCCCCTTCTCTCCTAGACTACTTCATCCTGTCATTACATTACCCTCTTCTCTCCTCTTCTCTCCTAGACTACTTCATCCTGTCATTACAGTACCCTCTGCTCTCCTCTTCTCCTAGACTACTTCATCCTGTCATTACAGTACCCTCTGCTCTCCTCTTCTCTCCTAGACTACTTCATCCTGTCATTACAGTACCCTCTGCTCTCCCCTTCTCTCCTAGACTACTTCATCCTGTCATTACAGTACCCTCTGCTCTCCCCTTCTCTCCTAGACTACTTCATCCTGTCATTACAGTACCCTCTGCTCTCCCCTTCTCTCCTAGACTACTTCATCCTGTCATTACATTACCCTCTGCTCTCCCCTTCTCTCCTAGACTACTTCATCCTGTCATTACAGTACCCTCTGCTCTCCTCTTCTCTCCTAGACTACTTCATCCTGTCATTATAGTACCCTCTGCTCTCCTCTTCTCTCCTAGACTACTTCATCCTGTCAGTTGAGTACCCTCTGCTCTCCCCTTCTCTCCTAGACTACTTCATCCTGTCATTACAGTACCCTCTGCTCTCCCCTTCTCTCCTAGACTACTTCATCCTGTCATTACAGTACCCTCTGCTCTCCCCTTCTCTCCTAGACTACTTCATCCTGTCATTACAGTACCCTCTGCTCTCCTCTTCTCTCCTAGACTACTTCATCCTGTCATTACAGTACCCTCTGCTCTCCCCTTCTCTCCTAGACTACTTCATCCTGTCATTACAGTACCCTCTGCTCTCCCCTTCTCTCCTAGACTACTTCATCCTGTCATTACAGTACCCTCTGCTCTCCCCTTCTCTCCTAGACTACTTCATTCTGTCATTACAGTACCCTCTGCTCTCCTCTTCTCTCCTAGACTACTTCATCCTGTCATTACAGTACCCTCTGCTCTCCTCTTCTCTCCTAGACTACTTCATCCTGTCATTACAGTACCCTCTGCTCTCCCCTTCTCTCTAGACTACTTCATCCTGTCAGTTGAGTACCCTCTGCTCTCCCCTTCTCTCCTAGACTACTTCATCCTGTCATTACAGTACCCTCTGCTCTCCTCTTCTCTCCTAGACTACTTCATCCTATCATTACAGTACCCTCTGCTCTCCTCTTCTCTCCTAGACTACTTCATCCTATCATTACAGTACCCTCTGCTCTCCCCTTCTCTCCTAGACTACTTCATCCTGTCATTACAGTACCCTCTGCTCTCCTCTTCTCTCCTAGACTACTTCATCCTGTCATTACAGTACCCTCTGCTCTCCCCTTCTCTCCTAGACTACTTCATCCTGTCATTACAGTACCCTCTGCTCTCCCCTTCTCTCCTAGACTACTTCATCCTGTCATTACATTACCCTCTGCTCTCCTCTTCTCTCCTAGACTACTTCATCCTGTCATTACAGTACCCTCTGCTCTCCTCTTCTCTCCTAGACTACTTCATCCTGTCAGTTGAGTACCCTCTGCTCTCCCCTTCTCTCCTAGACTACTTCATCCTGTCATTACAGTACCCTCTGCTCTCCCCTTCTCTCCTAGACTACTTCATCCTGTCATTACAGTACCCTCTGCTCTCCTCTTCTCTCCTAGACTACTTCATCCTGTCATTACAGTACCCTCTGCTCTCCCCTTCTCTCCTAGACTACTTCATCCTGTCATTACAGTACCCTCTGCTCTCCTCTTCTCTCCTAGACTACTTCATCCTGTCATTACAGTACCCTCTGCTCTCCTCTTCTCTCTAGACTACTTCATCCTGTCATTACAGTACCCTCTGCTCTCCTCTTCTCTCCTAGACTACTTCATCCTGTCATTACAGTACCCTCTGCTCTCCCCTTCTCTCCTAGACTACTTCATCCTGTCATTACAGTACCCTCTGCTCTCCTCTTCTCTCCTAGACTACTTCATCCTGTCATTACATTACCCTCTGCTCTCCTCTTCTCTCCTAGACTACTTCATCCTGTCATTACAGTACCCTCTGCTCTCCTCTTCTCTCTAGACTACTTCATCCTGTCATTACAGTACCCTCTGCTCTCCTCTTCTCTCCTAGACTACTTCATCCTGTCAGTTGAGTACCCTCTGCTCTCCCCTTCTCTCCTAGACTACTTCATCCTGTCATTACAGTACCCTCTGCTCTCCCCTTCTCTCCTAGACTACTTCATCCTGTCATTACAGTACCCTCTGCTCTCCCCTTCTCTCCTAGACTACTTCATCCTGTCATTACAGTACCCTCTGCTCTCCCCTTCTCTCCTAGACTACTTCATCCTGTCATTACAGTACCCTCTGCTCTCCCCTTCTCTCCTAGACTACTTCATCCTGTCATTACAGTACCCTCTGCTCTCCTCTTCTCTCCTAGACTACTTCATCCTGTCATTACAGTACCCTCTGCTCTCCTCTTCTCTCCTAGACTACTTCATCCTGTCATTACAGTACCCTCTGCTCTCCTCTTCTCTCCTAGACTACTTCATCCTGTCATTACAGTACCCTCTGCTCTCCCCTTCTCTCCTAGACTACTTCATCCTGTCATTACAGTACCCTCTGCTCTCCTCTTCTCTCCTAGACTACTTCATCCTGTCATTACAGTACCCTCTGCTCTCCTCTTCTCTCCTAGACTACTTCATCCTGTCATTACAGTACCCTCTGCTCTCCTCTTCTCTCTAGACTACTTCATCCTGTCATTACAGTACCCTCTGCTCTCCTCTTCTCTCCTAGACTACTTCATCCTGTCATTACAGTACCCTCTGCTCTCCTCTTCTCTCCTAGACTACTTCATCCTGTCATTACAGTACCCTCTGCTCTCCTCTTCTCTCCTAGACTACTTCATCCTGTCATTACAGTACCCTCTGCTCTCCCCTTCTCTCCTAGACTACTTCATCCTGTCATTACAGTACCCTCTGCTCTCCCCTTCTCTCCTAGACTACTTCATCCTGTCATTACAGTACCCACTGCTCTCCCATTCTCTCTAGACCACTTCATCCTGTCATTACAGTACCCTCTGCTCTCCTCTTCTCTCTAGACTACTTCATCCTATCATTACAGTACCCTCTGCTCTCCCCTTCTCTCCTAGACTACTTCATCCTGTCATTACATTACCCTCTGCTCTCCCCTTCTTTGCTAGACTACTTCATCCTGTCATTACAGTACCCTCTGCTCTCCTCTTCTCTCCTAGACTACTTCATCCTGTCATTACAGTACCCTCTGCTCTCCCCTTCTCTCTAGACTACTTCATCCTGTCATTACAGTACCCTCTGCTCTCCCCTTCTCTCCTAGACTACTTCATCCTGTCATTACAGTACCCTCTGCTCTCCTCTTCTCTCCTAGACTACTTCATCCTGTCATTACAGTACCCTCTGCTCTCCCCTTCTCTCCTAGACTACTTCATCCTGTCATTACAGTACCCTCTGCTCTCCTCTTCTCTCCTAGACTACTTCATCCTGTCATTATAGTACCCTCTGCTCTCCTCTTCTCTCCTAGACTACTTCATCCTGTCATTACAGTATCCTCTGCTCTCCCCTTCTCTCCTAGACTACTTCATCCTGTCATTATAGTACCCTCTGCTCTCCTCTTCTCTCCTAGACTACTTCATCCTGTCATTACAGTACCCTCTGCTCTCCTCTTCTCTCATAGACTACTTCATCCTGTCATTACAGTACCCTCTGCTCTCCTCTTCTCTCCTAGACTACTTCATCCTGTCATTACAGTACCCTCTGCTCTCCCCTTCTCTCTAGACTACTTCATCCTGTCATTACAGTACCCTCTGCTCTCCTCTTCTCTCCTAGACTACTTCATCCTGTCATTATAGTACCCTCTGCTCTCCTCTTCTCTCCTAGACTACTTCATCCTGTCATTACAGTACCCTCTGCTCTCCTCTTCTCTCCTAGACTACTTCATCCTGTCATTACAGTACCCTCTGCTCTCCCCTTCTCTCCTAGACTACTTCATCCTGTCATTACAGTACCCTCTGCTCTCCTCTTCTCTCTAGACTACTTCATCCTGTCATTACAGTACCCTCTGCTCTCCCCTTCTCTCCTAGACTACTTCATCCTGTCATTACAGTACCCTCTGCTCTCCTCTTCTCTCTAGACTACTTCATCCTGTCATTACAGTACCCTCTGCTCTCCTCTTCTCTCCTAGACTACTTCATCCTGTCATTACAGTACCCTCTGCTCTCCCCTTCTCTCCTAGACTACTTCATCCTGTCATTACAGTACCCTCTGCTCTCCCCTTCTCTCCTAGACTACTTCATCCTGTCATTACAGTACCCTCTGCTCTCCCCTTCTCTCCTAGACTACTTCATCCTGTCATTACAGTACCCTCTGCTCTCCTCTTCTCTCTAGACTACTTCATCCTGTCATTACAGTACCCTCTGCTCTCCCCTTCTCTCCTAGACTACTTCATCCTGTCATTACAGTACCCTCTGCTCTCCCCTTCTCTCCTAGACTACTTCATCCTGTCATTACAGTACCCTCTGCTCTCCCCTTCTCTCCTAGACTACTTCATCCTGTCATTACAGTACCCTCTGCTCTCCTCTTCTCTCCTAGACTACTTCATCCTGTCATTACAGTACCCTCTGCTCTCCCCTTCTCTCCTAGACTACTTCATCCTGTCATTACAGTACCCTCTGCTCTCCTCTTCTCTCTAGACTACTTCATCCTGTCATTACAGTACCCTCTGCTCTCCCCTTCTCTCCTAGACTACTTCATCCTGTCATTACAGTACCCTCTGCTCTCCTCTTCTCTCTAGACTACTTCATCCTGTCATTACAGTACCCTCTGCTCTCCTCTTCTCTCCTAGACTACTTCATCCTGTCATTACAGTACCCTCTGCTCTCCCCTTCTCTCCTAGACTACTTCATCCTGTCATTACAGTACCCTCTGCTCTCCCCATCTCTCCTAGACTACTTCATCCTGTCATTACAGTACCCTCTGCTCTCCCCTTCTCTCCTAGACTACTTCATCCTGTCATTACAGTACCCTCTGCTCTCCTCTTCTCTCTAGACTACTTCATCCTGTCATTACAGTACCCTCTGCTCTCCCTTTCTCTCCTAGACTACTTCATCCTATCATTACAGTACCCTCTGCTCTCCTCTTCTCTCCTAGACTACTTCATCCTGTCATTACAGTACCCTCTGCTCTCCCCTTCTCTCCTAGACTACTTCATCCTGTCATTATAGTACCCTCTGCTCTCCTCTTCTCTCCTAGACTACTTCATCCTGTCATTACAGTACCCTCTGCTCTCCCCTTCTCTCCTAGACTACTTCATCCTGTCATTACAGTACCCTCTGCTCTCCCCTTCTCTCCTAGACTACTTCATCCTGTCATTATAGTACCCTCTGCTCTCCTCTTCTCTCCTAGACTACTTCATCCTGTCATTACAGTACCCTCTGCTCTCCTCTTCTCTCCTAGACTACTTCATCCTGTCATTACAGTACCCTCTGCTCTCCTCTTCTCTCCTAGACTACTTCATCCTGTCATTACAGTACCCTCTGCTCTCCCCTTCTCTCCTAGACTACTTCATCCTGTCATTACAGTACCCTCTGCTCTCCTCTTCTCTCTAGACTACTTCATCCTGTCATTACAGTACCCTCTGCTCTCCCCTTCTCTCCTAGACTACTTCATCCTGTCATTACAGTACCCTCTGCTCTCCTCTTCTCTCTAGACTACTTCATCCTGTCATTACAGTACCCTCTGCTCTCCCCTTCTCTCCTAGACTACTTCATCCTGTCATTACAGTACCCTCTGCTCTCCTCTTCTCTCTAGACTACTTCATCCTGTCATTACAGTACCCTCTGCTCTCCTCTTTCTCCTTCAGCTGTTAAAACTCTCTTCAAACTCTTACATTTGAGCCTGTGTTCGCTTTTATAACCTCTCTCTCACTTCTCTCTCTCTCTCTCGTTCTGTAGTTCCAACCCTGTGCTGAAGGAGATGTGGCCCGATGGTCAGCTGAGCATCACAGAGGTCACTAAACGACCCCTGACTGCAGCCACCCTCTTCAAGAATTCCATTGTGGCCCTTGTGGACAAACTGGGCTGCAAGGTCAGTGGTGGTTGATTGCAGACTGGTTGTATTGTATACTGGTTGCTTATGTGACCAGAACAGACACATGGGCAACTCCTCATAGCGATAAAAGTTCACACCTTCATTCTGTTCATGGTGACTCTGGTGTGCTTAGTAGGTTTGATGTTTGTCCCACTCCTACTTCTCTGCCAACTTTTTTGGCAAAATAATATGCATCCGTGTTGCTTGGCAACGGCTGTCAAATCAAGGCCACTCGTCCGTCACTCTCCATGCTTTTTTATCTAACATGAGCTTAACCTCTCTTGTCATCATCGTCCTCTGATAATTGTGGACTAGCCACACCTGTGTTTCTAACAGCTGGACGAATCAACCAGCTCATAGAAATATGGAAAACGTTGTCAGAGAGATAACAATGTCTGTTTTTGAGAGGTCCATCAGATACTGACAAACTGCAGGGATTATTACTGAGACACACACACACACACAAAAATACCCCAAAACACAGCCTGGTACGGTTGCCACCTGGCTGCCTGTGGTCCTATAAGCCTCTCCCTAGGGGGTCTAGTCTATCTATCTGTCCTGTGAGAAAATGCCTGGACACAAGACATACCACCACTACATTAATGAGATGGCAGTCTGCTGCACAGACAAGACTGGTCCTGTATTTCACACAGACCTGTGCCACATCAACAGTATATGTGATGTAATATCCTCTATCCCGCACAGACCTGTGCCATATCTACAGTATATGTGATGTAATATCCTGTATCTCACACAGACCTGTGCCACATCAACAGTATATGTGATGTAATATCTTCTATCCCGCACAGACCTGTGCCACATCAACAGTATATGTGATGTAATATCCTGTATCTCACACAGACCTGTGCCATATCTATAGTATATGTGATGTAATATCCTCTATCCCGCACAGACCTGTGCCACATCAACAGTATATGTGATGTAATATCCTGTATCTCACACAGACCTGTGCCATATCTAGAGTATATGTGATGTAATATCCTCTATCCCGCACAGACCTGTGCCATATCTACAGTATATGTGATGTCATATCCTGTATCTCACACAGACCTGTGCCACATCAACAGTATATGTGATGTAATATCCTCTATCCTGCACAGACCTGTGCCACATCAACAGTATATGTGATGTAATATCCTGTATCTCACACAGACCTGTGCCATATCTATAGTATATGTGATGTAATATCCTCTATCCCGCACAGACTTGTGCCATATCTACAGTATATGTGATGTAATATCCTGTATCTCACACAGACCTGTGCCACATCTAGAGTATATGTGATGTAATATCCTCTATCCCGCACAGACCTGTGCCACATCAACAGTATATGTGATGTAATATCCTGTATCTCACACAGACCTGTGCCATATCTATAGTATATGTGATGTAATATCCTCTATCCCGCACAGACCTGTGCCATATCTACAGTATATGTGATGTAATATCCTGTATCTCACACAGACCTGTGCCACATCTAGAGTATATGTGATGTAATATCCTCTATCCCGCACAGACCTGTGCCATATCTACAGTATATGTGATGTAATATCCTGTATCTCACACAGACCTGTGCCACATCTAGAGTATATGTGATGTAATATCCTCTATCCCGCACAGACCTGTGCCATATCTACAGTATATGTGATGTAATATCCTGTATCTCACACAGACCTGTGCCACATCTAGAGTATATGTGATGTAATATCCTCTATCCCGCACAGACCTGTGCCATATCTACAGTATATGTGATGTAATATCCTGTATCTCACACAGACCTGTGCCATATCTACAGTATATGTGATGTAATATCCTGTATCTCACACAGACCTGTGCCATATCTACAGTATATGTGATGTCATATCCTGTATCTCACACAGACCTGTGCCATATCTACAGTATATGTGATGTAATATCCTGTATCTCACACAGACCTGTGCCATATCTACAGTATATGTGATGTAATATCCTGTATCTCACACAGACCTGTGCCATATCTACAGTATATGTGATGTAATATCCTGTATCTCACACAGACCTGTGCCCTATCTACAGTATATGCAACGTTTTAGACATATGAGTGATAAAGCATGTCTTACAGCACATGAGGAATTTGTTCCTACATGAGGTTATATGTCTCCCTGTAACCCTGACTGAGATGTGACATTTCCTGCTGTTATTTTGAGATGACCGACTCGTGCTTCAGTGCTTGTCTGTGAGGATGGGCTAGGGGGGACGGGGACGAGGGGGGGATGACGGGGACGAGGGGTGGATGGGACGGACACATTGGGGACAGTTTTTAGGTGATGTTTACATTTACATTACATTTAAGTCATTTAGCAGACGCTCTTATCTTGAAGGACTGGATGCCCTGATTGTTAGTCCCAGGGGGACACCTGTACCCAATCTGACCTACCGCCTCTCCTCTCCTCGTTCTACCCTTCCCAGTCTAACTGCTCCTTTCTCAAGTCTGATGAACTGAGCTAAAATTGTTGTGCTGGTGTGAGTGTGTGTGTGTGTGTGCGTGTGTGCGTGTGTGTGTGCTCTGTTCCACTGTATTCATCCTGCAGGGGGCAGTGAATGAGAGACAGACCACAGAACACTAAGAACAGAGAGAACAATGCATGGGTGCATCCCAAATGGCACCCTATTCCCTATATAGTGAACTATGAGCCCTGTTCAAAAGTAGTGTTCTTCAATGGAAATAGGGTGCCATTTGGAACACACAACATGCCCATTCCCTTGACAAGAATATGTGTCCCAACAAGCTCCTGTCTGGCACACAAAGGTAGCACAACGACACACTGTTTGTGTCCCAAATGGCACCCCATTCCCTACATAGTGCACTACTTTGACCAGAGCCATGTAAAGCTCTGGTCAAAGTAGTGCACTTTATAGGGAATAGGCTACTAATTGGCATGCTGCCACTATCTGTGCACTTTAAAAACGTTAGTATTATACAGTTTTAAGAGTTTAATAGTCTCTTTCTGTAGGACAGACGCTCTGTGAGTTTGGCCGAGCTAGACTTTAACGATGCATTGATATTCTAATAGGCTTGGATGTATTTCTGCATGATTGCACAAGGCAGATTCAGTCCTCTTTGGGATGGCTATGTTCCACTGAGTTCTGTACAGTCTGGTCCATGCCAAGTTGTCTACAGAGCAAACTTGGGCAAAATAAGTATTTCTAATGTTTGTCACTATATTGCTTTTGGACTCTTACTACTATTATGACCAGTATAGGTTATTCTGTCTATTACAGGAGCTGTACTATGTGATACTACAGTAATAGACAGTATTTGACTGTTCCACTACTCTTTGTATTGTGAGAGCGGTACTATGTGGTTACAGTATCTCCTATACACTACATAGATGCGGTAAAGAGGTCAATGGAACTCGACCAAAACAATGGAAATGCCATGGAAATGCGTAGGGGAAAGGGCCGTGAAGATCCTGAATCTCCTCGTTGCCCTCAAGCAACATTTGCCTACTACTAATATTTAAGCTATTGTTTATATGTGTATTTCACACTATGTTGAGGTAAGAATCTGAGTATAATGATTGTATGGATGTCAACCACAATACATGTTCATGTCATCGTCACCAAGCAACTGCATTGCAGTTAAATACAACTTAGACTACCACCACTGGTTTCTGTATGCTAGCTATGCTACCAACTTATACGAACAAGAGTTAGCATTTAGCAGTCACTTCTTCATAACACGAACAGGGGCAACTTCTAAATGTTATGCAGCGAAAACAGCCCAAAATCTCGAAATCGGACTTCAGTAACCACATTGTGGGCCTGTTACAGTACATCAATCATGATGGATTTGACGAATATCGACGTTGTTAGATCAGATTTGTTGAATGTGCGGCAATTCTATCTTCTTCTTCTTCTATCCCCCGCGGTCTGCATTCCATTGACCTCTTTACTGCATCTATGACAGTGTATTGTATCCTGTTGGACTGTGACTGTGTTCGCTGTATTGTAAGAGCCGTACTATGTGTTACTGCACAGTATACGACTGTGTTGTGTATTGCAGTATTACAGTATTATATTAGACGATTCTGTGTGTTGTATTCTAGGAGCCATACTTATTGACTATGTATTATTCTGTGTATTACAGGAGAGGTACTATGTGAGACTGTACTACACAGTATATAACTATGCTGTTAATGACTTTGTGTATTGTATTGTAGGAGCCATACTATGTGCGCTGCATCAAGCCCAATGAGATGAAGTCTCCCGTGCTGTTTGACGACGCCCGATGCCAACACCAGGTGGCCTACCTGGGCCTGCTGGAGAATGTCAGGGTGCGGAGGGCAGGGTTCGCCTACCGCCAGCCCTACGCACGCTTCCTACAGAGGTCAGAGGTCATGCACACCCTGAGGTCTAACGTCATTGGGGTGAAAGCTTTACATTAAGAATTAGTCATTTCTCAGCAATTAGAGTCAATGTCCATGATTTTAAAAACATTCTGCCACAGTATTCATGTGAATAACAAGCTTTATATGACTGTGTTCAACCATGTGTATAACAGAGGAATTTAAATCTGTCCAATGTCCAATCCTAGCCTCAGTGCAACTCTGTTTGTTATATCATACCAACTCCTTGTCACTCATTGTCATGTTTAGCACAACTGCCTGTATCTTGAACTCTTCGTCTTTCCTCCTGTGTGTACTGTAGGTATAAGATGACGTGTGAGTACACCTGGCCCAATCACCTGATGGAGACAGACAGGGAGGCAGTGGAGGCTATCGTTACGCAGCACGGTTTTCAGGACGACGTGGCGTATGGACACACCAAGCTGTTTGTGCGAACACCTCGGTCCCTTTTCACGCTGGAGCAGGAGAGAGCTGCGCTCATCCCCATCCTGGTGCTGTTCCTACAGAAGGTAGGGACCCCTAGTGGCCGGAGGCTGTACAGACAGTAAAAGTTTACATACTGGGTTGTGTTCAATCAATGGGGAGAAAATGGTATATATCTGTCTTGCCAAATGTAAATTTTCTCCTGTTTGGTTTTACTGAACAAACCCCTGCTTTCAGATACTCCACAGAAATTCTATGGCATTTATCCTGAATTTATATTTCCTGTTACTTTCATAGACCAAATTATTCATGTATGTATGAAAACAGACAGAGATGCATTTAATTGTCCAAGGACCCATGGCATTGACAGCTAGTCCTAATTAAAACCCCATTGACAGCTTGCGTGTCAGAATGTGAATCACACAGCAGCATCCACATCTTATTAAGACCTCTGCATTCAAAGGGGCAATCCGCAGTTGAAACAATAATAAAGCCACTGTTTCAGTAAAAAGCTGAGGGATGGGGCGGTAGAAATGTAACCACTCTCAAATTCATAGAAAGACCTATGGATGCAAGGACTGACCATGAACGATATTTTTTCTTACATGTAAAAAATGTTTTGCAAACAGAGTAAAACAAACTTATTTCATATTTTAGGTTCTGATGGGGTACGACAGTTGAACTAAGCTAATTCGCTATTTATAAGTTATATTCTTAAAGAATCAATGGGTACATATCATTAATTTACAAGTCCAAAAATGGATGTTGCAACTGCAGATTGCCCCTTTAAAAGAAAAGCTTTTAATTTGTCTCCAGCTTGATGATGATCTGGCTCCCAGTCACAGCTTGAGTCCCAAATGGCATTATCTACCTTTGTAGTGCACTACTTTTTTTTTACCAGTGCCATTGTAACAAAATAGGGAATTGGGTGCCATTTGGGATGTGTTATATTAAACTCAGTGTGATTCATCTGCTGAGTCAAGTGGAGATCGCTCTGATAACAATAATTGGGATAATGAATGCGATCAGAGCCATCGTTACATTACATTTCATTAATTATTCTCTTCTTCTTGCTCTGTGATTGTGAATTAAATGCCCTGCTTTTCTCTCTGACCCAATTCAGGGATTGCGACCCAAATAACACCCTATTCCCTATATAGTGCACTACACCGTATGGGCTCTGGTGAAAAGTAATGCACTATATAGGGAATATGTTTGCAATTTGGGACGTAACCCAGATGAATCTATCTGCAGCTAAGCCTCTCTAACTGGAACAGAACTTTGTCTGGAAATCAGCAGGAGTCTAACCCAGACAGTCTCTGGACAGACTTTGATTTGTCCCACACAGAAAAATCAATGGTGTACATTTAACTCAGAAAGTGTTAAATGTACACTATTTTCAGTGAACATGTGAGCCCTGCTGAACTGGTGTTAAAATAACACCTTTGAAAGAATTAAAGATTTAACTCGGTTGCAGTGTTCCCCATTTAACTTTTAAAGTGTTCATATTAACTTGATTGTGATGTTTGCATAGCTCTACTGTAGAGTGATACGCAACACTTACAGTGTAAAACATAACACTTGATTTAGAGTAAACGGGACTCACTTTGCTTAGTGCTAATGCTGTTACACTTTCTCTGTGTAAGAAATTAACACCTGTCGTGTTACAGTAAATCATTTTGGGGTGTTGTTTTAACACTGTATGGTCTAAAGCCTGATTTGCACATTTCCCAGGGTGCCTTTTCTTTTCGGGTGAATTGTAGAGTTACCACCCATGACTGTATTTGTTATTGACAGAGATATGGTTATTGAATTCTTTCATTTTAAAGACCTGTGGTTTCATTAAGTGAGTACCTAAGCAAATGTTATCATTAAAATTGAACTCTATGACAATACAATACTTATATCATTAGGCTTTACTTTGATGGCCAAGTTTAATCCTCACACAGTGCTGTTAGGAAACTCCTTGTCACATTATGCTGGTTTGTAAAGTGATGTGAAATTCATTTTGGATTTCAGACAGAGTTATGATATCCAGCAGTTGGGATTTTTATTCACCTGCAACCAGCATTCAGAATGAATGCCAAGGTTAGGAAAGTTGATAAGAAGACTACTTAAACCGTTTAAACTGGAACAACCATTTCAGTAATGGGTGCAATAAATCTAACCAACTGATTGGATTAGTTTAGAAAAATGTATGTTATTTATCCTTTTGTAGCATAAGATTAATCATACATGCAAAAACAGAGATATTAAAAACAATCCTAAAGAATATATTTTACAATAGAGCATTCTGGGAAATGCTGGGAAGCATTCTGGGAAACCAGACCCAGCATTCTGGGTCTGGTTTTTATGGGACTGTTTTACTCTCCAAAGTGTAAAACAATAACTCTGGTTATTAACACCAACACTGGGGTTTCATTTACACCACTGGGTGTCAATTTCACTCTTACAGAGTGAATTTAACACCTAAATCAACACTAGAAATGTTACACTGAAAAATTAACACTGGCAAATTTGCTTTGAAGACTTTGATTTGACAACTAGTCTACCTGTCACCCTTCTTTCTTCTTCTTCCTCCTTTGTTTCACATTTTATTAGTATTTTCCTAACTTGCTACTTCAATTGAGTGCCCACTGAAAAGTGTGGACTCGTATAGACACTGGAACAACACTGACAGTATTGATTTAACACTGGAGAATTTGCTGTGCTCCATCTCTCTCCCACTCTCACTCTCTCACTTTCTCTCCATCCCTCACTCTTTCTTTCGCTCTCTCTCTCCCTCCCACCCTCTCACACCTAGGTATGGCGCGGGGCACTGGCGAGGATGAGGTGCCAGCGTATGCGTGCCATCTATGCCATCATGGGCTGCTACAAGCGCTACAAGGTCAAGGCCCACTTCTGGGAGGTAGAACGACGTTTCACCAACGTACGCAACATGGCTGACTATGGGAAGAGCGTGGAGTGGCCCACGCCGCCGGCAGCCCTCGCACAGTTCGACAACATCACTCAACAGCTGCATCGCAGGTCAGTCAGCCCCCATAGTTACCACAACGAGAAATAGAATGTGCATGCATTTATATCAGGGGAAAACGACTACCCCCTCTCATTAAGGCCACGAAGTTCAAGGCCGACCGCCGTACTGCAGGCATTGTTAGTAGAAAACACCATCTTCCATTATAGTGAATGGAAAACTGGCAATCTTCGTGTAAATAAAAATATGTTTAGAAGACAATCATGGTACCAATAATTGCTTCTAATACACCAGATGTATGTCCTTGAACCGATTATTTTTCAATCATACACAGAAGATATTTGAAGGATCTTTTAGTTGCTAATGGCAGGCTGCAGTACCTCGGTCTGCCTTTAATTTGGAGTTACTCAATGGGAGGGGGAAGCACGGAGCTAGCCTGCAACGTCACTTTCTGGATGTCTCCACGAGACTCCGACTTCATTTGCCTTCAATGCGCTATTGAGTCTTAAAATAAGAATGAATGGTGTCACGTGATCAATGGCTTTGTTCGTTTATATATCGTCATTGGTATATATATATGTCTGGGGTCACTTAGAAATGTCCTTGTTTTTGAAATAAAAGCTATATTTTGTCCATTAAAATAACATAAAATTGATCAGAAATACAGTGCAGACATTGTTAATGTTATAAATGACTATTGTAGCTGGAAACGGCAGATTTTTTATGGAATATCTACATAGGCGTACAGAGGCCCATTATCAGCATCCATCACTCCTGTGTTCCAATGGCACGTTGTGTTAGCTAATCCAAGTTTATCATTTTAAAAGGCTAATTGATCATTAGAAAACCCTTTTGCAATTATGTTAGCACAGCTGACAACTATTCTGATTAAAGAAGCAATAAAACTGTCCTTCTTCAGACTAGTTGAGTATCTGGAGCATCAGCATTTGTAGGTTTGATTACAGGCTCAAAATGGCCAGAAACAAACAACTTTCTTCTGAAACTCATCAGTCTATTCTTGTTCTGAGAAATGAAGAATATTCCATCCGAGAAATTGCCAAGAAACTGAAGATCTCGTACAACGCTGTGTTCTACTCCCTTCACAGAAGAGCGCTAACTGGCTCTAACCAGAATAGAAAGAGGAGTGGGAGGCCCCGGTGCACAACTGAGCAAGAGGACAAGTACATTAGAGTATCTAGTTTGAGAAACAGACGCCTCACAAGTCCTCAACTGACAGCTTCATTAAATAGTACCTGCAAAACACCAGTCTCAACATCTACAGTGAAGAGGCGACTCCGGGATGCCTCTGTCCAGTGTCTGTGTTCTTTTGCCCATCTTAATATTTTATTTTTGGCCAGTCTGAGATATGGCATTTTCTTTGCAACTCTGCCTAGAAGGCCGGCATCCCGGAGTCACCTCTAGCTAACACACTGTGCCATTGGAACACAGGAGTGATGGTTGCTGATAATGGGCCTCTGTACGCCTATGTAGATATTCCATAAAACAATCTGCTGTTTCCAGCTACAATAGTCATTTACAAAATTAACAATGTCTACACTGTATTTCTGATCAATTTGATGTTATTTTAATGGACTTTTTGTTGTTGTTTTTCTTTCAAAAACAAGGACATTTCTAAGTGACCCCAAACTTTTGAACGGTAGTGTATATTTTGGTAACTACAGAAAGGAAGTCTGTAATTATCTTAGTGGGCAGAACAGCACGGCACATGTTCTTTCTTCACTATAAAATGTAGTTACTGTTCATTTCAGGCCTATACACATGTTCTTTCTTCACTATAAAATGTAGTTACTGTTCATTTCAGGCCTATACACAGGTTATTTCTTCACTATAAAATGTAGTTACTGTTCATTTCAGGCCTATACACATGTTCTTTCTTCACTATAAAATGTAGTTACTGTTCATTTCAGGCCTATACACATGTTCTTTCTTCACTATAAAATGTAGTTACTGTTCATTTCAGGCCTATACACATGTTCTTTCTTCACTATAAAATGTAGTTACTGTTCATTTCAGGCCTATACACATGTTCTTTCTTCACTATAAAATGTAGTTACTGTTCATTTCAGGCCTATACACATGTTCTTTCTTCACTATAAAATGTAGTTACTGTTCATTTCAGGCCTATACACAGGTTATTTCTTCACTATAAAATGTAGTTACTGTTCATTTCAGGCCTATACACAGGTTATTTCTTCACTATAAAATGTAGTTACTGTTCATTTCAGGCCTATACACAGGTTATTTCTTCACTATAAAATGTAGTTACTGTTCATTTCAAGCCTATACACATGTTCTTTCTTCACTATAAAATGTAGTTACTGTTCATTTCAGGCCTATACACAGGTTCTTTTTGATCTTATCTGACAGAGTGTGGTTACGAATGAATGACAGCACTTTTTTCTGCAACGTCTTTAATGTATCCTCTGTTATACATGTTTGTTCCCAGGTGGCGTGCCAGGCAGATAGTGAAGAACATCCCTCCGTCTGACATGGGGGAGGTGAGGGCCAAGGTGGCTGCTCTGGGGGCTCTGAGTGGGGAGAGGAAGGACTGGGGCTGTGGCCGACCCTGGGAGAGGGACTACCTGTCTAACGTGAGTCACAACACGTTAGCTGTATGTCAAATGACCTCCTAGCTCCTCCTTCCAGCCTATTGCTTCCACCTATCCAATTCTTTCATATCTACAGGAGTGGCCAGAGAATAGGGGCAAGGGTTTGAATTGTAATTCAACAGTTGGCTAACATACTCACATGTCTTCCTATCATCATACCTTGTTTATAGTATTTCAACAAATAGTCAAATGTGAAAATTAAATTAGTATCTGTGTCACGGAAGATGGAGAAGGCAACTTTCACAACAACTTTTTGCAACGTTCATATTCTGTCCCCATGTGTTGGCCCCAAGTACAGTTCTGTAAAAGAACTCTAGACGGCACTGTACATTGAAACACCAATACAACATCATACACACACTCACCCGGGAGAGGATATATGGATGCCTGGTGCCCAAAATGTATGACGAATGGGGATAAATGGAGCTACTTCGCTACTTCCCTCTCCTTATTGCAGGACAGCGGTGCTCGGCAGTCCGCGAGTGAGAGCTATCCTACTCGAAATATAATTAAGCGGGATGGAACAAATTGGCCACGTAGCTACTGCCAGCAACATGTGATACAGCTGCCCGGTGGGAAGCAACCGTGGGAATTGGGAATCACCTCGATACAACACCGTTGTGCTGGTCATTTGCTTGTCATTACGTTAGCTAATTGGCATGTCATGGTGACATCTAGATGGTGTCCAATACTGCAAGTTATTTCTCCCTGGCCCATTGAAAGAAACATCACTTTCCTTTACAAGTTTTAACTAGCGCCGTTCTGCTGTTGTTGCCAGATAGCCAGCATAAACTAGCTAGCTGGGAAGGGCTCATCATCAGGACAACTGACTGAATCCAATCCGTTGCTCTCCACTCAACACTCAGCTGCACGACGTACTGTACATTATCAATGTGGGCACCTGGCGTGTCCATATTCACCTCATATTCAACGGAAGTCCTCCACAAAACAGAACGTTTTGGACATTCTTTTGTTTCCATGTTCATAAATAAGGTGAATAGACTCTCCCCACTCACCCTGACTAGTACATGGGGAGATGGGGAGTTCCTGAAAATACAATGACATCATTGAGGAAGCATTATTTAAAAAAAAATTATTTAACCTTTATTTAACTAGGCAAGTCAGTTAAGAACAAATTCTTATTTACAATGACGGCCTACACCAGCCAAACCCGGACGACGCTGGGCCAATTGTGCGCTGCCCTATGGGACTCCCAATCACGGCCAGATGTGATACAGCCTGGAATCGAACCAGGGACTGTAGTGACGCCTCTTCCGAGTGGGGCTCCTGAGTGGTCATCCATCCCATGAAGGAATTCTTGTGATAAACTACATGGCTTGCAGTTGCCATGTGACTCAATTTGACTGCTTAAGTCAAAGGCAGCCACAATCCGTCTCATTTTAATGGGTCTCACTCACGCCTCGCTAACGGGTTAATCCAATGGCGTTTGTAGAGCCATGAAAGGCCCCTCTAGGTATCATATTAATCACTCAATAAATCAGTCAGTTAGTTAGTCCTCGAGTGGTCTGTGGATTGCGTCCCAAATGACACTATTTTCCCTACATAGTGCACTATTTTTCACCAGAGCCCAATGAGCCCGGATAAAAAGTGTAGATTGGGACATCATTTTTACATATTGCTGTTCTTCAAATTCCTAAATAAATTCCCTTTAGGCAGGGCAGTAGATGTGGAAAAGCTATGTTAAGTTACAACACAACTACACTGCCATAAAAGCCATGACCCATCTCTAAATGCTCCTCAAAGTCAGTGTCTAATATCATGTCCCTTAGGCTGTGGTTTTTGATCTGCTGGTCTCAGAATATCAGTGATACAAGCTTGAAAGAGGAGGTTATAAACAGTGTTATGACTAATGAGGAGATGCTGTCCTAGCTGGTAGCACTGTAGATGGTGGCAGAAGGCTAACGGTGTCGTGTAATATTAGCCTTGTTCCACCATCCTGATCTCAACATATGAAACAAGAGCGCAGCAATCAGGATGGGGGATCAGGCTGGTGTAATATTGTTTGCATCCCAAATGGCACCCTGTTCCCTAGATGAGCTCTATGGTCAAAAGTATCGCACTATATAGCGAATAGGGTGCCATTGGGTCCTGGTCAAAAGTAGTCCACTTTAAAGAGAATAGGGAATGTCTCCGGTCAAAAGCACTATATAGCGAATAGGGTGCCATTGGGTCCTGGTCAAAAGTAGTCCACTTTAAAGAGAATAGGGAATGTCTCCGGTCAAAAGCACTATATAGTGGCCTCCCGGGTGGCGCAGTGGTCTAGGGCACTGCATCGCAGTGCTAGCTGCGCCACCAGAGTCTCTGGGTTCGTGCCCAGGCTCTGTCGCGGCCGGCCGCGACCGGGAGGTCCGTGGGGCGACGCACAATTGGGCTAGCGTCATCCGGGTTAGGGAGGGTTTGGCCGGTAGGGATATCCTTGTCTCATCGCGCTCCAGCGACTCCTGTGGCGGGCCGGGCGCAGTGCGCGCTAACCAAGGGGGACAGGTACACGGTGTTTCCTCCGACACATTGGTGCGGCTGGCTTCCGGGTTGGAGGCGCGCTGTGTTAAGAAGCAGTGCGGCTTAGTTTGGTTGTGCTTCGGAGGACGTGTGGCTTTCGACCTTCGTCTCTCCCGAGCCCGTACGGAAGTTGTAGCGATGAGACAAGATAGTAATTACTAGCGATTGGATACCACGAAAATTGGCGAGAAAAGGGGATAAAAAAAAGTTTAATTTTTTTTTTTACTATTTAGCGAATAGGGTGCCATTGGGTCCTAGTCAAAAGTAGTCCACTTTAAAGAGAATAGGGAATGTCTCCGGTCAAAAGCACTATATAGCGAATAAGGTGTAATTTGGGATGCATCCCTAATGTGTGCCTTTGTAATGTGTCTCTTTGATTGCAGGTGAGGGACTGCCCTCAGACCAGCTCTAACTTCCTACGGATCTCCAAAGAGCTGAGAAACAAAGACCAGTACAACCAGGTCCTCTTCTCAGGGTTCTGTAGGAAGGTGTGTTACACTACCATAGCCTACTGTACTGCCACAAAGAGTGTATTTCTCTCTCTCGTTGTTGTTCTGTGTCTCTCTGTGACTCTCTCTCTCACTCTCTGTCTGTCTGTCTGTCTGTCTGTCTGTCTGTCTGTCTGTCTGTCTGTCTTTAGCACTTTAACTTTAGATATAGGCTCAGTTCCAGACACAGTACAATATAGTAAACCTGCCAGTACATATCCACTGGACATACCACAGCAGTAGTGGTTACTGACCACTTGACCTCCTTATCAGGCTATGAGATAAACTGTTTTTCAGAAGACAGGGCCCTACAACCTACCTAGTTATTATGACTATTTTAATTACCATCGTTGTTGGATAGGTGTGTCGAGAATGCATGAAATTATATAAACTATAAACTCATCATCTTCAATAGATCTTTTTGTCCTGACATATCTGTCCTGGATTCTGTTTTGTCTGGTTTAATCTCCTGATATATTCTGAAGATGTAGAACAGAATAGAACATAGAAAACAGAAATGTAGAATGTGCTTGAATGTGTTTGATATCTCCTCTTGTTCCCTTGTTCTACCCCACCCTCTCTATCTTGCTCCCCCCTCTCACTCTCTTTCTGACTATCGCTCTCTCTGTCTATATCTGTCTGTCTCTCTCTCTCTTTTGCTCTCTCTCTCTATCTCTTCATCTCTCTCAGGTGAATCGGTTCAATAAAAGCACAGACCGAGCCTTGTTTATTACGGAAAAACATATCTACAAACTGGACCCCAAAAAACAGTTCAAGGTGTTGAAAAGACTGCCTCTAGAGAGTGTGAGTACTGGCTCAGAAGAACTCTACACACACACACACACACACACACACACCCACACACACCCTTAGTCATACAACCACACGTATACTTCATTTGATCACTCTTTTGTTGCTGATAATTGTTCTGCACAGCAGGAAATGCAAACTTATTATTCAAGGTTTAAAAAGGCTTCTAAAGTTTGTAATTTCCACTTTAAAATGCCAGACTTTATTTGCCCTAACAAAAAATGTATCAACCCCTACAACAAATGGCAATTAATTATAATCCACATAATAATTCAAATTTCCTCTTGCTGTAGGATTATTTTCCTGCTGTAGCAAACTGGCTCAAATTAATTTCCTACATCTGTAAACTTTCCCAATGTGTCAATGCACATACGCTCTCTAGTCCTTCCCTTGAGTTCCCACTTTACACCCTCTTATATCCATTGCCTTGGTATTACTTTATAACATGAGAGACGTCCCAAATGGCACCCTATTCCATACACAGTGTGCCATTTAGGATGCAGATATGAACAATGATTGTGCCCTCTGTCTGTATGTGTGAGTTAAAGTGACCCAGGTCAGATGAGAGAGGGAGGGAGTGAGCGAAGTAGGAAGGGAGAGAGGGAAGGAGGGAGAGGGGGACAGATGGGAGAAAGGCTGAGGAGCGGTACTGTGCTGCACAAAGGAGGAACGTGTGTGTGTTTTCCGTGTGTATGTGTGAGTGTGTGTCTTCGGTCACAAAATGCGGCACTGCAGTGTGGGGCGGGCCCGTCTCATTTCAGGCGCTGATCTGAGAAATTGGATCAGGGATCTCTCTGGGGCGCGTGCTCACAAGGATAAGGAGGAGCCTGGAATAGAGAGGGAGGGAGAGAGAGGGAGAGAGAAAGAGAGCGAGAGAGAGAGAGAGAGAGACTGAGACCGAGACCAAGGGAGAGAAAAAAGTGACCGTGAAAGACATAGAGAGAGGGAGAGGGAGAGAATGAGAAATGGAGTGACAGGGAGAGAGAAACAAATAGAGAGAGAGCTCCATGTGGGACATGACGTGTGTGGCTGGGACAGTCTCAATGACAGTCAGTCAGGTACTGTACTGTACAATAGACCACCACACTACTCACAATACGCACAATGTGTCTGTGTGTGTACACACACAGTGTGTTTTGGCCTGGAGGCTGTGCATGTAATAGAACAGACTGTAGGTTTAGGTAACAGATCAGGCAGTTAATTACACAGTATTACTTATTAATGAGGTACAACACAGCTGGACACCAGTTAGGATAGAACACAACCATGCCATGGGGAAGAAACAGTAGAGCTGTAAAGTTATCCAAAGCAATATCACTACCCCATTAACCTATAGGATAGCTATAGAGTATGGCTTAGTACTATAAATCACTTTCAACTGAGTTTTATTTAGAATGTATGAATGACAGGACACAAAGTTGTGTTTATGGTGCGAATAGCTCACAACTAACTGTCTGACTCTGTAGTTCCCCATGGTTCCCCTGTCTGTAGTTCCCCAAGGTAACGTACTAGAGCTCACGCATTGTAAATGGGTCAGTGCTATCTGGTATCCTTGTGACGTCCCTACCCTAACCCTAACCTTAACCATAAGCCTTACCTAAGCCTAACCATATCTTTAACCCTTACTTAACCATTTTAAATGTCAACTTCAATGGGGTGACATCAGAGTTGGGTCGTTGCAAGGATCCCATTTAGACTTTTCCTTTGTAAGAGGAAGTGGAAGACAGGATTCAACAGAGAATCTCTTTCTACTGCTCTGTGTGATGCATGTATGTTGTGACAGGTAGTATGTCTGTCCCATTTAGCATGATGCCCAACAAAATAGTAATACCTCAACACTGTTCTCTACTATGACTATGTCTGCGTCCAAAATGGCACCCTATTCCCTATAAAGTGCACTACATTTGACCAGAGCCCCATGGGGAACCATCAAGGGAATAATCCAATCTCCCCTAGCACACACGCACACACACACACACACACACACACACACACACACACACACACACACACACACACACACACACACACACACACACACACACACACACACACACACACACACACACACACACACACACAGAGAGACCACAACAAATGCATCATGGATAGAGAGAGTAACCTGTGTTTTGTTTTAGGAGGAACTATGAATGTGTGAGCCTGTGTGTGTGTGCATGTGAGTCTGTGTGTGAGCATGCGTATGTGTGTGTTTGTTTCTGTGTGTATCTAACCCCTCTGTGTTTGTCTATCCCCCAGATGACAGGCCTGAGCATCACTGCAGGCGTTGACCAGATGGTGGCGCTACACACCTCCTCCCAGGATGATGTCCTTCTCTACATCCAGAGAGGAGAGCTGTGCCCCAACCAGGACCGCATCGGGGAGCTGCTGGGAACGCTCATTGACCACTTCACGCGGTCAGTGGCCACTGTCAGGGGGTGTTGGGTTGAGATTGGGATTGGGTTTAGACTACAGAGGGGAGCAGAGTTGAACCAAGCCAAACCAAATTTTACTGAGCTAGCCTGGCTAAGCATTAACTGTAGTCAGTGACGACCTGTTAGCGTGGTCAAACCAGCCTGAACAATGTTGAGTGCAGCATTCAGGCTGGTGTAACTATGCTACACAGGTATTGCGTTGGGTAAAGACTGGGATTGGATTTAGACTACTTTTCAAGGGCTTTTCACACTACTGAGCCGAGCCGAGCTGTACAGGTCACTTCTCCCAGATTTTTCCCAGGATTCGAACTGGCAACTGAGCTGGCTCGCCTCTCTAACCTCTAGGCTACTTGCAACCCCTATGGTATTTATCTATGTTATAGTTACAGTACCAGTCAAAGGTTTGGACACACCGGCTCATTCCAGGGTTTTTCTGTATTTTTACTATTTTCAACATTGTAGAATAATACTGAAAACATCAAAACTATGAAATAATATAAATGGAATCATGTAGTAACAAAAAAATGTGAAGCAAATCAAAATAGTTTTTAGATTTTAGATTCTTTAAAGTAGCCACCCTTTGCCTTGACGACAACTTTGCACACTCTTGGCATTCTCTCAACCAGCTTCACCTGGAATGCTTTTCCAACAGTCTTGAAGGAGTTCCCACATATGCTGAGCACTTGTTGGCTCCATTTCCTTCACTCTGCGGTCCAACTCATCCCAAACCATCTCAATTGGGTTGAGGTCAGGTGATTGTGGGGGCCAAGTCATCTGATGCAGTACTCCATCACTCTCCTTCTTGGTCAAATAGCCCTTACACAGCCTGGAGATGTGTTGGGTCATTGTCCTGTTGAAAAACAAATGATAGTCCCACTAAGCGCAAACCAGATGGGATGACGTATCGCTGCAGAAGGCTGTGGTAGCCATGCTGATAAAGTTTGCCTTGAATTCTAAATAAATCGCCAACAGTGTCACCAACAAAGCACCCCCACACCATCACACCTCCTCCTCCATTCTTCACGGTGGGAACCACACATGCAGAGATCATCCATTCACCTACTCTGCGTCTCACAAAGACGGCGGTTGGAACCAAAAATCTCAAATTTGGACTCTTCAGACCAAAGGACAGATTTCCACTGGTCTAATATACATTGCTTGTGTTTCTTGACCGAAGAAAGTCTCTTCTTCCTATTGGTGTCCTATAGTAGTGGTTTCTTTGCAGCAATTCGACCATGAAGGCCTGATTCACGCAGTCTCCTCTGAACAGTTGATGTTGAGATGTGTCTGTTACTTGAACTCTGTGAAGCATTTATTTGAGCTGCAATTACTGAAGCTGGTAACTCTAATTAACTTATCCTCTGCAGAAGAGGTAACTCTGGGTCTTCTCTTCCTGTGGTGGTCCTGATGAGAGCCAGTTTCATCATAGCGCTTGATGGTTTTTGCGACTGCACAAATTTTCTGGATTGACTGACCTTCATATCTTAAAGTAATGATGGATTGTCATTTCTCTTTCTTATTTAAGCTGTTTTTGCCATAACATGGTCTTGGTATTTTACCAAATAGGGCTGTCTTATGTATACCACCCCTACCTTGTCACAACAGAACTGATTGGCTCAAATGCATTAAGAAGGAAAGAAATTCCACAAATTCCACAAATGAACTTTTAACAGGCCTCCCGAGTGGCGCAGTGGTCTAAGGCACTGCATCACAGTGCTACCTGTGCCACTAGAGATCCTGGTTCGGGTCCAGGCTCTGTTGCAGCCAGCCGGGGGAGGGTTTGGCTGGCAGGGATGTTCTATCGTGCTCTAGCAACTCCTGTGGCGGGCTAGGCGCAATGCACGATGACATGGTCGCCAGGTGTATGTTGTTTTCTCCGACACATTGGTGCGGCTGGCTTCCGGGTTCAGCGGGCATTGTGTCAAGAAGCATTGCGGCTTAGCTGGGTTTTGTTTCGGAGGATGTGTGGCTCTCAACTTTGCCTCTCCCGAGTTCGTACGGGAGTTGCAGCGATGAGACAAGACTGTAACTACCGTCGGGTGACGCAACTTAGGAAATGGCAGCCTAGTTTTTCGTACAGCACAGCGGTTGGGTATTTCCCCCCCTAAATTCAAGTAATTACTCTGAGCATTTTATTAGCTTACGCAAAATGGAAAAGGGGAAAACAGGAAAAGGTCGCGGAGCTACAACAACAGCCCATAACAAGACAGCAGAAGATGTAATCATTGATGAACCCGAGATGGCTAATGCTAGCGCAAATAAGATAGCAGCAGCAAAAGAACCCTCATTTCGTGAGCTGATAAAGGAGGAATTGCACGAGGCGCTCACAGGCTTACGAGAGGAACTTTGAGAAGATGTAAGAAAATAACTAAATGAGTTCAAGAAGGACATTAACCAGAAACTTGAAGAAAACAAATCTTGAAGAAAACTTCACAGCATATCAACAAGAATTTGGGACGCAGAACAGCGCATTGGGGAAACGGACACATGGAACTCCGCAGTTAAGGAAATACTTGAACAGTCACTGAAAAACCAACATGCACTAAAGGCAAAAGTGACAGAACTCGAAGGTTTCTCACGTCGAAACAACATTAGACTTTATAACGTAGTAGAGGGCGCAGAAAAAGACTCTATGCCCAAATTCGTGGAGGGTCTATTCAAAGACATACTTGAAGACGACACTGACCTGGGAATTGAGAGAGCACACCGAGCTCCGGCCCCAAAACCCCCCAGCGGCACCCCACCAAGATCAATAGTCGTACGGTTTCTAAAATTGTCAGTCAAAAAGAAAGTCTTACATGCAACCTGGAAAAAGCCTGTTAGCTTCCAAGGCCAACAAGTGTTCTTTGATCATGACTACGCGGGAGAGATACTGAAAAGAAGTAAAGAACACACCCCATTAAGAAAGCACTTAAAGAAAAGGGTATACGCTTCCAAACACCATTCCCGGCAAAAATGCGGGTATTTCTGGAAAATGGCCCGGTTACATACTAGCATGCAGACGAGGTGGCTGAGGATCTGAAGTCAAGGGGCATCTCAGTGGAGTATACCGCTAGGAGAAAGGCGGCATCACCGATCCCATGGATCGTTATCGACAAGCAGAGCCATGGAAAAAGAGGGAAACCACCTCGGCGAGAGGACCTTCACATCCGAGAGAGACTCAGGCATTTCCAATGGGAAGATGGAAGACACTGAATCAGATTTAACAGAATTAATAGTTACCGCGAGCTGTTAAGACGTTGGGTTGTTACGGTTGACATTGCAATAGGTAAAATATCTCCCCTATTTTCCCCCAATGCTGAACAAGGGTGAGTACCCAAAAGCATGTGTTCTTTATGAACACATTAAGTAGCGTCACGTTAATAACATATATATTAGCAAAGGATTAATGACACATCGACAACGGGGCGACAGAAGGGCATATCAAGGGGAGGATTCATGATATGCACGCATGACCGATATAGTTTTCACTTGTAATTAACCGATGTGTATAATTGACAAAATAGGCACCCTTATTATTTTCGGTTCCACCAGGTCTTGTTTGTGACTACGTCACGCATTTTCATATCTGAGCGAGGGGCCCCTCCTGCGGACAGGATCATCCCCTCAAACCCCAGAGACAAGAGACAGTCCTCTGACATGGCAGTCCAAATACCAAAGTATTTTCCCACTTTGGTTTACTTTATTATCGTTCTTGATTTTTCGTTCATTTTTAGGCTCAAGATAAGCAGGCAGATATGGTGCACAGTTTTTAAAAATGTATATCGATGCATCATCGGGAATTTAAGGTCATAAGTCTCAATGTAAACAGACTAGGGAGTGCCAACAAGAGAAGTAAGGTAATAGCAAAGATGAAACGGGAGAGAAGTTGACATACTATTCTGGCAGGAAACTCACTTATCCACACCTGAACACGAGAAACTCAAGAAAAAGCAGAAAAAGCATATATGTGTCCGACCGCTAGAATAAAGGTAAATAAACATTTGTCACGAATGATAAAATTAGAGCTAGGGGCAAGACAAGGCTGTAATCGTTCACCCACGCTCTTCCCCTTGTACCTCGAACCATTAGCACAGGCAATAAGACAGGACCCAACCTTAGAGGCAATAACAATAAGAAGCAGTGAACATAAGATATGCATGTATGCTGATGACGTTCTGATGATCCTTAAAGACCCAGGCTCAAGTGGACCTAGATTGATGGATGTTTTACAAACATTTGGAACATATTCAGGGTATGTGCTTAACATACACAAGACCCAAGCCCTAGTATATAATTATACCCCACAGGAAGAGCTGAAGAGTAGGTATAACTTCCACTGGACCTCTTCATCCATTATATATCTTGGAGTATATCTACCAAAAGATACACCCAAACGTTATCACATGAATTACGATCACATCAACAAGAAAATAAATGATGACCTAGACAGGTGGAACTCACTTCCCTTAGATCTTAGTAGTAGAATTGAAACAATCAAAATGAACATCCTGCCGAGGTTACTGTATTTGTTCCAGTCACTGCTGATAGAAATCCCACCTAAACAGTTTAGGGATAAACAGATATCAAGGTTTATCTGGAACAGTAAGAGACCAACAACATTACAATTACCAAAAAACTGTGGGGGTGTGGCCTTACCAAACCTAAAAGATTATTATGTGTCAGCCCAATTGAGACCTCTGGTGTGTTTGTGTAATTCAGAATCCAAATCCAAATTGAAAGACATGGAGACTACTTTGACAGAGACACCCATACAGTCAGTTTTGGGAAATAAGGACATGGTAATAGAAATATACAGTAAACAAAATCAGTGGATTAATTTCTCTCTGAAGACATGGTTTAAGGTAGTTAAGCAAAATCACTTAGACAGAGAGATCAAACTGCTGAGTTGGCCTACATACGACCCCAGCTTCATCCCTGCAACTCAGGACAGCAGATTTAAACAATGGACGCAGAAAGGCATCACATCATTCAGTACAATTATAAGGAATGGGAACCTAGATAACTTCCAGGACCTAAGTAAAAAAACATGGCTTGGATAAACAAGCTTTTTACAGATACCTACAAGTTCGACACCATTTCTTAAGGGAGATAAAAGGGACTGACCCTCGAGCACCTCAAACTTAATCAAAGTTTAATAGGCAGCCCCTAGAAGAGAGCATCGATTTCAGATTTTCTTAATCCAAGTATTCACTAACGCATACAACTTGGGGAGTAACAAAAAAACTATCTCAAATCTCTACTTGGGTACTCAATCCTCAAAGAAACATTCTACAAACTATATCAAAAAGAAATGGGAGGAGGAATTTAACATTGAAATAACTGATGAAACATGGTTGAACATATTAGAGACTCAACAAAGCTCCACCAACTCAAGATCATGGAGAGAATTCTGTTGAAAGAATGTTATACGTTTCAACACCTAAACTGAAATCAAAACAGACTGGCTCACCACACCCTTGTTGGAGAGAATGCTGTCTATTGAGGGTGGATCACTCTCATATCTTTAGGACTTGCCCCACAATCTAAACCTACTGGGTAGAAATAAGATCTAACATTGGAAAAATAATGGGATTTTACACAGAACAAACATTCATTTCTTTGTACTTGGGTGAAATACCTGATAACTTACACAATAGAGAAAAGTACCTCTTGAAGGTCCTATTGGCAGCCAGTAAAAAGGCTATCACTAGGAAATGGCTACAAAAAGACCCTCCCACAGTGACACAATGGATAGACATTGTAGAAGAAATACACCACATGGAGCGTATGACCTTTGCTTTAAGAACACAAGAGGAGAGAGGTCAGGAATACTGGGAAAAATGGGTTTCGTACTTGGAAATGGTCTAATTCAAAGATGTCAATGTAACTAATATGATGAAGGTATGATCTTTTTTGTTCTTTTATTTGACTTTATTTGTACTTTCTTTGTGTTCCTACAATAAAAACAAAGTATTAAAAAGAAGACTGTAACTACCAATTGGATACCACGAAAAAAGGGGTACATTTTTATTTTTTATTTTATAATTTAAAAAAATACTTTGCACTGCAGAAATATCTAACAAGTAATCTTACAATTCCACAACAACTACCTAATACACACAAATCTAAGTTAAGGGATGGAATTAGAATATGTACATATAAATATATGGATGGGCCATGACCGACCGGCATAGACCAGATGCAATAGATGGTATAAAATACAGTATATACATCTGGAATGAGTAGTGCAAGATATGTAAACATCATTTTTAAAGTGGCATTAATGAAGTGACGAGTGATCCTTTTGGCCAATGATTTCAAGTCTGTATGTAGGCAGCAGCCTCTGTGTTTAGTGATGGCTGTTTAACAGTCTGATGGCCTTGAGATAGAAGCTATTTTTCAGTCTCTCGGTCCCAGCTTTGATGCACCTGTACTGACCTCGCCTTCTGGATGATAGCGGGGTGAACAGGCAGTGGCTCGGGTGGTTGTTGTCCTTGATGATCTTTATGGCCTTCCTGTGACATCGGGTGGTGTAGGTGTCCTGGAAGGCAGGTAGTTTGCCCCCGGTGATGCGTTGTGCAGACCTCACTACCCTCTGGAGAGCCTTACGGTTGTGGGCGGAGCAGTTGCCGTACCAGGCGGTGATACAGCCCGACAGGATGCTCTCGATTGTGCATCTGTAGAAGTTTGTGAGTGCTTTTGGTGACAAGCCGAATTTCTTCAGCCTCCTGAGGTTGAAGAGGCGCTGCTGCGCCTTCTTCACAACGCTGTCTGTGTGGGTGGACCAATTCAGTTTGTCCGTGATGTGTACACCGAGGAACTTTCCACCTTCTCCACTACTGTCCCGTCGATGTGGATAGGGGGGGTGCTCCCTCTGCTGTTTCCTGAAGTCCACAATCATCTCCTTTGTTTTGTTGACATTGAGTGTGAGGTTATTTTCCTGACACCACACTCCGAGGGCCCTCACCTCCTCCCTGTAGGCCGTCTCGTCGTTGTTGGTAATCAAGCCTACCACTGTAGTGTCGTCCGCAAACTTGATGATTGAGTTGGAGGCGTGCATGGCCACGCAGTCGTGGGTGAACAGGGAGTACAGGAGAGGGCTCAGAACGCACCCTTGTGGGGCCCCAGTGTTGAGGATCAGCGGGGTGGAGATGTTGTTACCTACCCTCACCACCTGGGGGCGGCCCGTCAGGAAGTCCAGGACCCAGTTGCACAGGGCAGGGTCGAGACCCAGGGTCTCGAGCTTGATGACGAGTTTGGAGGGTACTATGGTGTTAAATGCTGAGCTGTAGTCGATGAACAGCATTCTCACATAGGTATTCCTCTTGTCCAGATGGGTTAGGGCAGTGTGCAGTGTGGTTGGAGTGGGTCTAGGGTGTCAGGTAGGGTGGAGGTGAGATGGTCCTTGAATAGTCTCTCAAAGCACTTCATGATGGTAGAAGTGAGTGCTACGGGGCGGTAGTCGTTTAGCTCAGTTACCTTAGCTTTCTTGGGAACAGGAACAATGGTGGCCCTCTTGAAGCATGTGGGAACAGCAGACTGGGATAGGGATTGATTGAATATGTCCTTAAACACACCAGCCAGCTGGTCTGCGCATGCTCTGAGGACGTGGCTGGGAATGCCGCCTGCAGCCTTGCGAGGGTTAACACGTTTAAATGTTTTACTCACCTCGGCCGTAGTGAAGGAGAGCCCGCAGGTTTTGGTAGCGGGCCGTGTCAGTGGCACTGTATTGTCCTCAAAGCGAGCAAAAAAAGTTATTTAGTCTGTCTGGGAGCAAGACATCCTGGTCCGCGACGGGGCTGGTTTTCTTTTTGTAATCCGTGATTGACTGTAGACCCTGCCACATACCTCTTGTGTCTGAGCTGTTGAATTGCGACTCTACTTTGTCTCTATACTGGAACTTAGCTTGTTTGATTGCCTTGCGGAGGGAAAAGCTACACTGTTTGTATTCGATCATGTTTCCGGTCACCTTGCCCTGGTTAAAAGCAGTGGTTCGCGCCTGGTTAAAAGCAGTGGTTCGCGCTTAGTCCAGTGAAGTTCCTTGATGGCCATCTTGGTGTCTGCTTGAGGGATAATGTACACAGCTGTGACTATAACTGACGAGAATTCTCTTGGTAGGTAAAATGGCCGGCACTTGATTGTAATGAATTCTCGATCGGGTAAGCAGAAGGACTTGAGTTCCTGTATGTTGTTATATTTACACCATGAGTCGTTAATGATAAAGCATACACCCCTGCCCTTTCTTTTCCCAGAGAGATGTTTATCTCTGTCGGCGTGATGCATGGAGAAGCCCAGTGGCTGAAGCGATTCCGACAACATATCCCGAGAGAGCCATGTTTCCGTGAAACAGAGAATTTTACAATCTCTGATGTCTCTCTGGAAGACAACCCTTGCACAAATTTTGTCTACCTTGATGTTGAGAAACTGGATATTGGCTAGTAGTATACTCGGCAGCAGTGTGCGATGTGCACATCTACGGAGCCTGGCCAGGTGGCCGCTTCGTCTGCCCCTTCTGCTTTGTTTTGGGTCGACTACTGGAATTAGATCCATTGTCCTGGGTGGTGGTCCGAACAGAGGATCCGCTTCGGGAAAGTCATATTCCTGGTCGTAATGTTGGTAAGTTGACCTTGCTCTTATATCCAATAGTTCTTTCCGGCTGTATATAATTAGGCTTAAGATTTCCTGGTGTAACAATGTAAGAAATAATAGATAAAAAACAAAGTTCTGCATAGTTTCCTAAGAACTCGAAGCGAGGCGACCATCTCTGTCAGCGCCATGCTCAAAAGTCTGACCAGAAGGCCGCTCCGTCTACCTCTCCTGCGGCAACATTGTTTTTGGTCAGCCTCTGGAAACAGTTTGAACGCCTTGGGTGGTTCGATAAAAGGATCCGCTTCGGGAAAGTCGTGGTGCTGGTAAGTTGACATCGCTCTGATATCCAATAGTTCTTCCCGGCTGTATGTACTTTTTTTGCTTACTACATGATTCCATATGTGTCATGTCATAGTTTTGATGCCTTCAATATTATTCTACAATGTAGAAAATTATAAAAATAAAGAAAATCGCTTGAATGAGTCATTTTTGACTTGTACTGTATTCAGATTCATGACATTCATCACTGCCATATTTAAATGTGATTCAGTCATCGTCAGACTGATTGGAAATTCCCAGGCAGCCAACCAGGCAGTGTTCACACGTAATAAGATGTATTACCAAGCTAAATTATCTTTCTGGACACGCAGACCATTTTGCTTATTTTAACCTAAAAAAGGCTTGATACAAGACCATATCTTGATGCATTTTCTGGGAAACTCAAAACAAGTAAATGCAATTTTTTGGGTAGGGAAATCAACTCAAACCAACTTATTTTTACTTTATTATCTCAATAAAAGAAAACAAATCTAGGTAAGATGTTTATTTTTTGCAGTGCAGGCCAGAGTCAGCCTGTCTGTTATGTGTCTCACCACTAAGCCTAGTGTCCTACTGCAGGCTGTAGCTAACAGCACCCATCCTAAATTGATTGGTTTCCTAAATCTTAATCCCCAAATCCAGTCATACTGACTTACTTAAAAACACCAAAGACCATACTCCCACTTATGTTAATTGTACTACACACTTTTCAGTTCAAACCTCTGAATCGACATTCACACTGTCCAAATATAATGAGGAATAACAAATTCCTCATGTGCAGTCGGACATGCTTTCTCACTCATGTCAATCGTATTATGTCTATTACGTCACATATACTGTAGATATGGCACAGGTCTGTGTGAGATACAGGATATTACATCACATATACTGTAGATATGGCACAGGTCTGTGTGAGATACAGGATATTACATCACATATACTGTAGATATGGCACAGGTCTGTGCGGGATAGAGGATATTACATCACATATACTCTAGATGTGGCACAGGTCTGTGTGGAATACAGGACCAGTCTTGTCTGTGCAGCAGACTGCCATCTCATTAATGTAGTGGTGGTATGTCTTGTGTCCAGGCATTTTCTCACAGGACAGATAGATAGACTAGACCCCCTAGGGAGAGGCTTATAGGACACCAGGCAGCCGGGTGGCAACCGTACCAGGCTGTGTTTTGGGGTATTTTTTGAAGCGTGTGTGTGTGTCTGTGTGTTTGCATGTGGGACAGCGTGTGTGTTTTAATGACAGAGCAGCATCCTAGACTCCTGGACTTTATGTCTGGGTCTGGTGTGTGTGTGTGTGTGTTTTGGTCTGTGTTTGTGTTGGGGGAGTCAGTCAGTCAGTCTGTGTCAGAGGGGTTCCTACAGCAGCTGTGTGTCTTTGGCTGCTGATCGGAGCGGCTGGCGTCAGATAGTTAGTGGCGGCCATTGAGAAAGGCTAATCACTGTGCCGGCCTGTCTGCCTGCGTGGCCCCCATGTGCCTTTGTGCCGCCATCTGGAGGTTGTGACCCCCACAGGCTCTCATCAAAAGAGAGACTTGGAGACTTAGAGTCGGGTGGTCGGGGGATAGTGGGATTGGGGGGTTGCCGACCACAGAAGTGTGTGTGAGGGGGTGAGTGTGTAAGCATGAACGAGGGGGAGGAGGAGAATGGCAGATGACAATACACACACGTTATTTTTCCTCTCTCTTTTTCCTCACTCTTTTTCCCCAGGAAGTCAGTCCCAAGACCACAGTAGTCATGCCCCAGTCAGGCCTGTTCTCACATGTAGTCTGGTTTGGTCTGGGAGGGAGAGTGAGAGTGAGAGAGTGAGTCAATGGAGCGATTGTGGTACCAGTCTGTTTCCCTCTGCCCCGAGCCAAACACTGATGCCTATTACGTACTGATGAGTATTTGGAGCCTCATGGAGTAGGTGTGTATGTGTATTGGGGGGGTTAGACCCCTTATGGGCCATCTGCTGAGACAGCTGGGTGTGTGTGATAGGGCAGGGGCTGAGGGCTGGAGATTTAGGGTTTGGTCAGCCCCTTATCTGAAAGATTGGGGAGGGGATATTCCTTTACAACCCCCTTTTCTCTTCCTACCCTGCCCCCCTCTTCCCCCCTCCACTCTCCCCTTCTAACCACCCACCCCACTCTCTTCCTCCCCCTCTTCCCTTCTTCCCTCACCCCCTCTTCTCCCTCCCTCATTTTTACCTTATGTGACCCTGGTCAAGGTCAGTGTGATGTCAGTAGGAGAGATCACAGACCTAAATGGTCTCCACTCTTTTCTAAACTTGACTCGCTTTTTAGGTTGTGAAAGGCGTCATCCTATCCTGAAATAGCCTGCTCTTCCTCCTCCTCTTCCTCCTGCTCTACCCTTCTCCCTCAGTGCCTGTCCTCGATACGCTTGTTTCAGCGTTAAGAGAGGCGAGCCACGGCCCTACCTCTCTCTCTCTCATTCTCTTCCTCTTCCCCTTTTTATCTCTTCCCCTCTCTCTCTCTTTCAATCTCTCTCCCCCCCCCTCTCTCGCTCTCTCTCTCTCTCTCTCTCTCTCTCTCTCTCTCTCTCTCTCTCTCTCTTCCTCTCTCTCTCTTCCTCTCTACCTCTTCCTCTCTCTCTCTCACTTCCTCTCTCTCTCTCTCTCTCTCTCTCTCTCTCTCTCTCTCTCTCACTTCTTCTCTCTCTCTCTACCTCCATCTCTTTATCTTCCCCCCTCTTTCTCTCTACCTATCTCTCTCCCACTCTCTCTCGCTGTCTTCCTCTTCCTCTACCTCTCTCTTTGTCTCCATTTCTCTTTCTCTCACTTTCTCACCTTTCTCTCTCGCTCTCACCCTCCCCCTCTCTTTCGCTCTCTCCCACTCTCTCACCTCTCTCTCTCTCTCTTACGCTCCCACTCTTTCTCACTCTCTCCCGGCCATGGCTGACTGTTTGTCCTATTTAGGAAAAGTCCTATTTTGGAGGAGTCATTTCTAAAATCTAAAAGGGAGTCAAGAACTATTTGCTTTGTGCCTATTCTGAATGGAGAAGACTCGTAGGCTTATATACATTTGAGATTCCAAAGTTGTGGTCATTAGAGGGAGGTTGGTCAATGGAACTGATATAACCTTGGTGTAATAGTTTGAAGAACTAAAAAGAATAGTTTAAACTGAGAAATGCAGGCATGCATATGCAGAGAGAAGGGAAACATAGAGAGAGAGAGCTCGAGAGCTCTGCCATCTCTTGCATGACAATGTTTTCACATGTTCACATTAAACCCATCAAAGAGCTACATCTCACAAAGACAGTCTGACTGCACTGCAGCAGCAGCTACCAGAAAGCTACCATGGCCCTGTTCATTCCTGGTAGGCTTTCTGTTTGACAACAGAGGCCTCTATCTCACGGTCTGCTTTACAAATGGCACCCTATTTCCTATATAGTGCACTACTTTTGACCTCTACCCATAGGCACTTTGTAGGGAATAGGGTGCCATTTGGGACAGTGGCACAATCTACTACATTTACAGAGTCAGCTATTAACCCATGAAACTGAGAGCAGTGCAGCATCAAAATACCTCTTTGTGGATGCCTTGTTTTGGAATCATCAACTGAAATACCATGATGAAACACAATTGTGACAGATTGATAGGCAGTTAGTTTTCTAACTCTATTATGATAGATTAATATGAATTATGGACTTAGTTATATCTTAAGATGGAGGGGGTTGTAAGATGACGCCGGAGAAGCTGGCAGACATTTTACGTGCCCCCAGCCGATTGTGTTTTTTGTTAGTTTATTTGCGTTGTTACTTATTTTGTACATAATGCTGCCGCTACTGTCTCTTATGACCGAAAATAACATCTAGACATCAGGACTGCGATTACTCACCACGGACTAGCATAATCCTCTTTTTCCTTTAACGACTCTGACAAGCCCGACGCGAAGGATACACTGCTTCCATTGGAACAGGCCCCGATCACGTGAAGGGAAAGAGGGGCCGCGTGATCTGCGTGAAGGGAAAGAGGGGCCGAAGATCAGGCTGCCTTCTGAGAATTCGGAGGCGGTCGAATAAACCCCTACTTCCCTCCATTCTGCTAGCAAACGTACAATCTTTGGACAATAAAATCGATAAGTTACGCGGAAGATTAAACTACCAACGGGACATTAAAAACTGTAACATCTTATGCTTCACGGAGTCATGGCTGAACGACGACAACATCAACACACAGCTGGCTGGTTATATGATGTACCGGCAGGATAGAACAGCGGCTTCTGGTAAAATAAGAGGCGGCAGTCTATGTATTTTTGTAAACAACAGCTGGTTCACGATATCTAAGGAAGTCTCACGCTATTGCTCGCCTGAGGTAGAGTATCTCATGATAAGCTGTAGACCACACTACCTACCGAGAGAGATTTCATCTGTATTCTTTGTAGCTGTTTACATACCACCACAGTCAGAGGCTGGCACTAAGACAGCATTTTCCGCCAAGAGCAAACAAGAAAACGTATACAAAGCTCTCCCTTGCCCTCCATTTGGCAAAGCTGACCCCAATTCTATCATCCTGATTCCTGCTTACAAGAAAAAATTAAAGCAAGAAGCACCAGTGACTAGATCAATAAAAAAGTGGTAAGAGGCAGCAGATGCTAAGCTACTGGACTGTTTTGCACGCACAGATTGGAATATATTCCGGGATTCCTCCGATGGCATTGATAGATAGATCCAAGATGGCGTAGCAGTCAGACGTCCTTTGTCCTCGTCCTCGTCTTATGTATATATATTTTATATATTTTTATTCGCATATCTTTTATATATATTTTTTCTTATTTTTTCTTCTTAAAAACTCAACTTCAAAACACTCTCCTGCAACCCACCTCACCAAATGTGGTGGGATCTGTTTTTTTTCCTCAAAAGTATTATTCACCTCGTATCCGAAATCTACAACAGAAGCTAGCCAGAAGTTAGCCAGCTCACTAGCTAACGTTAGTAGTTCAGCTAACCACAGCTAGCGCTCATCAGCTATCCTTTAGCTCGGAAAACTATTGCCAGTTTTGTACAACGCGACTCAGACCAGAGCATACCAGACCTATTTTCTCTCCATATCCCCGGATTTTTACCGCAAGCCCTGGACATTTACACCTGGATCTTGCAGCTAACTAGCTGCTATCCGAGTGACTATTGGCTAACATCAATTCCGGAGCAAAC
This sequence comes from Salvelinus fontinalis, assembly GCF_029448725.1. Taxonomy (NCBI): domain Eukaryota; kingdom Metazoa; phylum Chordata; class Actinopteri; order Salmoniformes; family Salmonidae; genus Salvelinus; species Salvelinus fontinalis. The sequence goes on from NC_074696.1 coordinate 22,921,508, forward strand.
ACCAATTATCCCGGAGCTAGCCAGCTGAAGAGTTCCATCAGCCACTCCTGGGCTACAATCACCTATCCGGACCCGTTTTACTGCCGATGCGGAGCCCCACCGGGCCTTCACGACTGGGATACCGACGTTATCTGCCCGAGGGAGTTATTCAACTGGCCCCTCCATCGCGACGTAACCTGAACGTCCATCTGCTAACTGCGGCCCGCTAATTGTTAGCTGTCTTGAGCATATCGGCTGCTATCTGAACAGGTCTATCGAACAATCTTCTTAGGCCACTATAACTATTTTGACAATTGGATTGGTCCCCTCTACCACACGGAACCCCACTAATCTACCGACGGAAATGCACGGCGTGGCTAAAAACAGACCTCCATCTTCTACTAGCTTGCTACCCATGACTAGCTGTCTGAATCACGAAGCTAGCACCAGTTAGCAAACACAATTCTACAATTCACAACCTCTCTTTCGCCATCGCCATCCGGCTTGGATTCTCTGTCGACACGACCACGTCTGGTCTGCAGACGAATACCCCATCCGCTGTGCCCTCAACCGGCCTCCGTCTGAGCAGACCCCCTCCGTCTGAGCAGACCACCCCCCGGGATACTAACTTTATAAGGCCGCTGGCTAGCTTAGTGGAGGCCTCCCGGCTCCATCTACGGCTGCCCCCTGGACACTATGATCACTTGGCTACATAGCTGATGCCTGCTTGACTGTCCATTAATTCACGGTACTCCATTCCGTTTATTTGTGTTTTATCTGTCGGCTCTGTGCTTTAACTCAGGATCTGTGTGTAGTTAATCCGACCCTCTCTGCCTAGTCGTCGCCATTTTTACCTGCTGTTGCTGTGTTAGCTGACTAGCTGCTGTTATCTCACCTGTTGTTTTAGCTAGCTCTCCCAATCAAGACCTGCAATCACTTTATGCCTTATTGTATGTCTCTCTCAAATATCAATATGCCTTGCATACTGTTGTTCAGGCTAGTTATCATTGTTTTGGTTTGCAATGGACCCCGTAGTTCCACTCTCCGTACCTCTGATACCTCCTTTGTCCCACCCCCCACACATGCGGTGACCTCACCCATTGAGACCAGCATGTCCAGAGATACAACCTCTCTTATCATCACCCAGTGCCTGGGCTTGCCTCCGCTGTACCCGTGCCCCACCATACCCTGGTCTGCACATTATGCCCAGAATCTATTCTACCACGCCCATAAATCTGCTCCTTTTATTCCTTGTCCCCAACGCTCTAGGCGACCAGTTTTGATAGCCTTTAGCCGCACCCTCATCCTACTACTCCTCTGTTCCTCGGGTGATGTGGAGGTAAACCCAGGCCCTGCATGTCCCCAGTCACCCTCATTTGTTGACTTCTGTGATCGTAAAAGCCTTGGCCTCATGCATGTCAACATCAGAAGCCTCCTCCCTAAGTTTGCCTTACTCACCGCTTTAGCACACTCTGCCAACCCTGATGTCCTTGCCGTGTCCGAATCCTGGCTTAGGAAGGCCACCAAAAATTCTGAGATTTCCATACCCAGCTATAACACTTTCCGTCAAGATAGAACTGCCAAAGGGGGAGGAGTTGCAATATACTGCAGAGATAGCCTGCAAAGTTCTGTCATACTTTCCAGGTCTATGCCCAAACAGTTCGAACTTCTAATTTTAAAAATGTATCTCTCCAGAAATAAGTCTCTCACTGTTGCCGCCTGCTACCGACCCCCCTCAGCTCCCAGCTGTGCCCTGGACACCATCTGTGAATTGATCGCTCCCCATCTAGCTTCAGAGTTTGTTCTGTTAGGTGACCTAAACTGGGATATGCTTAACACCCCGGCAGTCCTACAATCTAAGCTTGATGCCCTCAATCTCACACAAATCATCAAGGAACCCACCAGGTACAACCCTAAATCCGTAAACATGGGCACCCTAATAGACATTATCCTGACCAACTTGCCCTCCAAATACACCTCTGCTGTCTTCAATCAAGATCTCAGCGATCACTGCCTCATTGCCTGTATCCGCCACGGGTCCGCGGCCAAACGACCACCCCTCATCACTGTCAAACGCTCCCTAAAACACTTCTGTGAGCAGGCCTTTCTAATCGACCTGGCCCGAGTACCCTGGAAGGATATTGACCTCATCCCGTCAGTTGAGGATGCCTGGTCATTCTTTAAAAGTTACTTCCTCACCATATTAGACAAGCATGCTCCGTTCAAAAAATGCAGAACCAAGAACAGATATAGCCCTTGGTTCACTCCAGACCTGACTGCCCTCGACCAGCACAAAAACATCCTGTGGCGAACTGCAATAGCATCGAAGAGCCCCCGCGATATGCAACTGTTCAGGGAAGTCAGGAACCAATACACGCAGTCAGTCAGGAAAGCAAAGGCCAGCTTTTTCAAGCAGAAATTTGCATCCTGTAGCTCTAACTCCAAAAAGTTCTGGGATACTGTAAAGTCCATGGAAAACAAGAGCACCTCCTCCCAGCTGCCCACTGCACTGAGGCTGGGTAACACGGTCACCACTGATAAGTCCGTGATAATCGAAAACTTCAACAAACATTTCTCAATGGCTGGCCATGCCTTCCTCCTGGTGACTCCAACCTTGGCCAACAGCCCCGCCCCCCCCCCCGCTGCTACTCGCCCAAGCCTCCCCAGCTTCTCCTTTACCCATATCCAGATAGCAGATGTTCTGAAAGAGCTGGAAAACCTGGACCCATACAAATCAGCTGGGCTTGACAATCTGGACCCCCTATTTCTGAAACTGTCCGCCGCCATTGTCGCACCCCCTATTACCAGCCTGTTCAACCTCTCCTTCGTATCATCTGAGATCCCCAAGGATTGGAAAGCTGCCGCGGTCATCCCCCTCTTCAAAGGGGGAGACACCCTGGACCCAAACTGTTACAGACCTATATCCATCCTGCCCTGCCTATCTAAGGTCTTCGAAAGCCAAGTCAACAAACAGATCACTGACCATCTCGAATCCCACCGTACCTTCTCCGCTGTGCAATCCGGTTTCCGAGCCGGTCACGGGTGCACCTCAGCCACGCTCAAGGTACTAAACGATGTCATAACCGCCATCGATAAAAGACATTACTGTGCAGCCGTCTTCATCGACCTGGCCAAGGCTTTCGACTCTGTCAATCACCATATTCTTATCGGCAGACTCAGTAGCCTCGGTTTTTCTAATGACTGCCTTGCCTGGTTCACCAACTACTTTGCAGACAGAGTTCAGTGTGTCAAATCGGAGGGCATGTTGTCCGGTCCTCTGGCAGTCTCTATGGGGGTACCACAGGGTTCAATTCTCGAGCCGACTCTTTTCTCTGTATACATCAATGATGTTGCTCTTGCTGCGGGCGATTCCCTGATCCACCTCTACGCAGACGACACCATTCTGTATACTTCTGGCCCTTCCTTGGACACTGTGCTATCTAACCTCCAAACGAGCTTCAATGCCATACAACACTCCTTCCGTGGCCTCCAACTGCTCTTAAACGCTAATAAAACCAAATGCATGCTTTTCAACCGTTCGCTGCCTGCACCCGCACGCCCGACTAGCATCACCACCCTGGACGGTTCCGACCTAGAATATGTGGACATCTATAAGTACCTAGGTGTCTGGCTAGACTGCAAACTCTCCTTCCAGACTCATATCAAACATCTCCAATCCAAAATCAAATCTAGAGTCGGCTTTCTATTCCGCAACAAAGCCTCCTTCACTCACGCCGCCAAACTTACCCTAGTAAAACTGACTATCCTACCGATCCTCGACTTCGGCGATGTCATCTACAAAATAGCTTCCAATACTCTACTCAGCAAACTGGATGCAGTTTTTCACAATGCCATCCGTTTTGTTACTAAAGCACCTTATACGACCCACCACTGCGACCTGTATGCCCTAGTCGGCTGGCCCTCGCTACATGTTCGTCGTCAGACCCACTGGCTCCAGGTCATCTACAAGGCTATGCTAGGTAAAGTGCCGCCTTATCTCAGTTCACTGGTCACGATGGCTACACCCACTCGTAGCACGCGCTCCAGCAGGTGTATCTCACTGATCATCCGTAAAGCCAAAACCTCATTTGGACGCCTTTCCTTCCAGTTCTCTGCTGCCTGCGACTGGAACGAATTGCAAAAATCTCTGAAATTGGAGACTTTTATCTCACTCAACAACTTTAAAAATCTGCTATCCGAGCAGCTAACCGATCGCTGCAGCTGTACATAGTCCATCTGTAAACTACCCACCCAATTTACCTACCTCACCCCCCATACTGCTTGTATTTATTTACTTTTCTGCTCTTTTGCACACCAGTATCTCTTCTTGCACATGATCATCTGATGATTTATCACTCCAGTGTTAATCTGCTAAATTGTAATTACTCGATTTATTGCCTACCTCATGCCTTTTGCACACATTGTATATAGATTCTCTTTTTTTTCTACCATGTTATTGACTTGTTTATTGTTTACTCCATGTGTAACTCTGTGTTGTTGTCTGTTCACACTGCTATGCTTTATCTTGGCCAGGTCGCAGTTGCAAATGAGAACTTGCTCTCAACTAGCCTACCTGGTTAAATAAAGGTGAAATAAAAAAATTAAATAAATAAATTGAGGAGTACACCACATCAGTCATTGGCTTCACCCAATTGGAAAATGAATGCACACCCAATTGGAAAATGAATGCACACATGACTGTGAGTTTCTTTGGATAAAAGCTTCTGCTAAGTGGCATATCTTATATTATTATGAACATAGGTTAAAGGTCATATTCCTTCAATTAATTTTAATCCATGATTGCACAACATGGTGTTTCTGCTCTTCATGAGTGAGTTGTTTTTTTCCTTAGAATACATCCTCCAATGTACCTGGTAGCAGCAAACCTAATAGGTATAAACGTATACATATTACACTAGATGAACGTAGGCTAAGGGATGTATTCCTTCAATTTCATTTGAGTCCTTGATCACTAAACATGTGGTGTTTCTGAAATACTGAATAAAAATATAAACGCAACATGCGTTCACTAACAGGGTTGTAAACAAATTTGTGCACGCAATTTGAGAGAAATAATATTTTTGTGCGTATGGAACATTTCTGGGATTTGTTTTTGTCACCTCATGAAAAATGGGACCAACACTTTACATGTTGCGTTTATATTTTTGTTCAGTGTATATTAGTACATATTAGATTATATAAACTTATATAAACTCAAATCATTTGAATCCGTGCTCACACGACGTGGTGTTTTTGCTGTTTTTGCCTACGTCAGTCATTGTTTTTCTCCTCAGAATACATCCTCCAATATACCTGGTAGCAGCACTTAGGTATAAACATACACTTAGAAAAAAGGGTTCCAAAAGGGTTCTTCTGCTGTCCCCATAGGATAACACTTTTTGGTTGCAGGGAGAATTATTTTAGGTTCCATGTAGAACCCTCTGGGGAAAGGGTTCTTCATGGAACACAATGGGGTTCTACCTGGAACCAAAAGGGTTCTCCTATGGCGACAGCCGAAAAAACATTTTAGGTTGTAGATAGCACCTTTTTTTCTAAGAGTGTATACATAATATACTATATGAGTGTAGATTAAGGGTCATATTCGCTCTATTCAATTTGAGTCCATGTTCATGTTTGTGCTGTATCCTATGTGGTTGTGTACCAAATGGCATCCTATTCCCTAAACAGTGCACTACTTTTGGGTGCCATTTGGGATGCAATCCGTGAGTCATTGTTTTTCTCACAGAATACCCCCTGGTGAGCCTTAAGATGCAGGGGGCAGCTGGCTGAGATGGTCCTGTGTTGGTGGTGATGGTGATGTTGATCACAATGACGACAATGCTAAATCAAGGCAGCCTGGTCCTTAATGTCAAAACAAGCTCCCCTGCCCATCCCCTACCCAGACCACTTGATTTCAGTCCATGTTCGCACAACATGTGGTGTTTTTGCTGTACATCCATACATATTAGTATATGTTAGTACATATTAGTACATATTAGAGTATATGGGAATAGGTTAAGGTGGCAGCTGGTTGAGATGGGCCTATGGTGGTGATGATGAGGGTGATGTTGATGATGATGATGACAATGCTCAATCAGTGTGCAGTTGGTTGTTAAGTAGTCTGGCGAATGGCCATCCATATTTCAACAAAGAAATTAACTAATTAACTTAATTTCTTAATTAACTCAGGAACCACACCTGTATGTAAGCACCTGCTTTCAATATACTGTCTATCCCTCATTTTCTCAAGTGTTTATTTATAGCCCCCTGGCCTATCCTCTGCCCAGCCTAGCACCCATAGACCCAAATAGCCTCTTCCTCCCGTCCCCACCCCCTCCGTACAGGACGCAGATGCTGCTGTTGCCCAGGGATTGTTGCCAGGCAGCTGAGGAGGAAGTGCTCATTTAGGGCTTTGGGGCTGTGGGGATTGAATGGGGACTTACTCAACAGGAGTTGAGATTGTGTCAGAGCTCTCTGCTGAGACTGGGACTGCATCCCAAATGGTACCCTATTACTTTCATAGTGTAGTGCACTACCTATTGGGCACTATATATAGGGAAGTTAGGCACTATATAGGGAATAAGGTACCAATTAGGATGCAGATTGTGACTGAGGTACCACAGTGTGAATAAGTTGTTTTACCACTGTGGTAGAGTAGTGTGAATAAGTTGTTTTACCACTGTGGTAGAGTAGTGTGAATAAGTTGTTTTACCACTGTGGTAGAGTAGTGTGAATAAGTTGTTTTACCACTGTGGTAGAGTAGTGTGAATAAGTTGTTTTACCACTGTGGTAGAGTAGTGTGAATAAGTTGTTTTACCACTGTGGTAGAGTAGTGTGAATAAGTTGTTTTACCACTGTGGTAGAGTAGTGTGAATAAGTTGTTTTACCACTGTGGTAGAGTAGTGTGAATAAGTTGTTTTACCACTGTGGTAGAGTAGTGTGAATAAGTTGTTTTACCACTGTGGTAGAGTAGTGTGAACTAGATGCTGTGCCTCTGAGTGTTAAATATGTTCTAGTCTACACAGTGAGCATGTTTCTCACCAGTGGAAGTGAATCTCTGAAGAGCAAGTATATTGTACAGCAGTGGAGGCTGCAGAGGGGAGGACGGCTCATAATAATGTCTTGAATGGAGCAAATGGAATGGCATCAAACACATGGATACCATGTGTTTGATGTATTTGATACCATTCCACTATTCCACTCCAACCATTACCACGAGCCCATCCTCCAAATGAAGGTGCCACCAACCTCCTGTATAGTACAAGTAACTGCCAAATAAAAAAAAACACCAACATAAAGTGTCTTAATAGGGCGTTGGGCCACCACGAGCCCCCAGAACATATTCAATGCGCCTAGGCATAGATAATGGGCAAATGGCCATTTTTATACATGAACCTAAGCATTATAGGATGTTAATTTCTTAATTAACTCAGGAACCACACCTGTATGGAAGCACCTGCTTTCAATATACTTTGTATCCCTCATTTTCTCAAGTGTTTATTTTGACAGTTACCTGTAGTTTCAGTTCCATGAGATAAATATACAGTACGAGTCAAAAGTTTGGACACACCTACTCATTCAAGGGTTTTTCTATATTTTCTACATATTTTTTCTACATTGTAGAATAATAGTGAAGACATCAAAACTATTAAATAACACATGGAATCATGTAGTAACAAAAAAAGGGTTAAACAAATCTAAATATATTTTATATTTGAAATTCTTCAAAGTAGCCACCCTTTGCCTTGATGACAGCTTTGCACACTCTTGGCATTCTCTCAATCAGCTTCACCTGGAGTGCTTTTCCAACAGTCTTGAAGGAGTTCCCACATATGCTGAGCCCTTGTTGGCTGCTTTTCCTTCACTCTGCCACCCAACTCATCCCAAACCATCTCAATTGGGTTGAGGTTGGGTGATTGTGGAGGCCAGGTCATCTGATGCAGCACTCCATCACTCTCCTTCTTGGTCAAATAGCCCTTACACAGCCTGGAGTTGTGTCACCAGCAAATCACCCCCACACCATCACCCCTCCTCCATGCTTCACAGTGGGAACCACATATGGGGAGATAATCCTTTTACCTACTCTGCGTCTCACAAAGACACGGCGGTTGGAGCCAGAAATCTTGAATTTGGACGCATCAGACCAATAGACAGATTTCCACTGGTCTAATGTACATTCCTCATGTTTCTTGGCCCAAGCAAGTCTATTCTTATTATTTGTGTCCTTTAGTAGTGGTTTCTTTGCAGCAATTCAACCATGAAGGCCTGATTCACACAGTCTCATCCGAACAGTTGATGTTGAGATGTGTCTGTTACTTGAACTCTGTGAAGCATTTATTTTGGCTGCAATTTCTGAGGCTGGTAACACTAATGAACTTATCCTCTGCAGCAGAGGTAACTCTGGGTCTTCCTTTCCTGTGGCGGTCCTCATGAGAGCCAGTTTCATCAAGCACTTGATGATTTTTACGACTGCACTTGAAGAAACTTTCGAAGTTCTTGAATTCTTCCACATTGACTGACCTTCATTTGTTGAAGTAATGATTTCGCTTTGCTTATTTGAGCTGTTCTTGCCAGAATATGGACTTGATTTTTACCAAATAGGACTATCTACTGTATACCACCCCTACCTTGTCACAACAGAACTGATTGTCTCAAACAATTCCACAGATTAACTTTTAACAAGGCACACCTGTTAATTGAAATGCATTCCAGGTGACAACCTCATGAAGAGGGTTGAGAGAATGCCAAGAATGTGCAAAGCTGTCATCAAGGCAAAGGGTGGCTACTTAGAAGAATCTACAATATATTATGATTTGTTAAAGTTTTTTTGTTACTACATGATTCCATATGTGTTTTTTAATAGTTTTGATGTCTTCACTATTATTCTACAATGTAGAAAATAGTAAAATAAAGAAAAACCCTGGAATGAGTAGGTGTGTCCAAACCTTTGACTGGTACTGTACATCATAAATACATGATAAACTGAGCAGTCTGAGTCTTTAGTAGTCCGGTAAACTACCATCATTCGTCTTTCGAATGCTCAGGGGACAGACGTCTATTCCTCTCCAGAAACTATCCATCCATGTCATCTTTATCCTTCTTAAAATTACTCCTTTATTTCCTCTTCTATCACTCTCTCCATCAATGTCTCTCCTGGTGGGATACTGTAGCTGGCTAGGTAGAGGGCCTGACACCTCCACAGTCAGTTTCCTCTCTCTCTTTCACTATTTCTCTCTTTCACTCTGTTGACCAACAGATGTCCTATCTGATCCCCTCCTGAAGGGCCAATTATACCTGCCTGGATGGATGGAGGGAGAGAGGGATGAGGGGAGAGTGAGTGAATGGACAGAGGGAGGCAGGGATAAGAGAAGAGAGAGTGAGGGGAGGGAGAGAGGGATGAGGGGAAAATGTTAGTTTAGTGAGTTAAAAGAAGGTTAAGGAAAAGCATACCTTTCTTTGGGATAAGTTTAAAAAAAATATTTTTCCAACCATTCAACCACAATGCAACATACTTCTTCATATATGGCATACTTTTAACACCCCATGCACACACTGCTATAAACAGCCTACATGCCGTGGCTATCTTCACAAACAGATGCAGTGGTAAACCAAGTGCTATTGAGGTGCTATGAGTGAGATGTGCTAAGTATGCTTTATGCTGTTACAGAGAAAGCACTGGCTAGCAGTGATTACAGAGACAGTTGTGTGTGCAGCGTGGATGTATGCAGTGTTCTGTGTCCCAAATGGCCCACTATTCCCTATGTAGTGCACTACTTTTGACCTGAGCCCTATGGGCCCTGGTCAAAAGCAATGCACTATATAGGGAATAGGGTGCCAGAGCAGCTGTAGTGACTCAGTGAGCCGCAGACAGCCATTGTGTCCCTTGGCAGTAAGCTGTATCTTCAGGCTCCGGTAGTGTGATCATCATCAGGCTGTTCTGTGGTCAGTGGTATTATTCGGAGAAGCAGTCATCACAGCTGCAGCCCAGACACTGTATGTATACAGTGTCTCAGAGTTGGAGTGCTGATCTAGGATCAGCTTTGCCTTTTATATCATAATGAATAAGATTACATGGACAGGGGGAACGCAATCCTAGATCAGCACTCCTACTCTCAGATGCTTTATGAATGTGTACTGAGCCTCCACGGAACAGGCAGTTAACTGCTTGGGACCCATTGATTGTGAGTCAGAGAGTCAGTGTGAATGGCAGTGTTGCTTACATTGGAAATCAGGAAAAGGTGTATGAGAATATGTGAACCAAAGGAATGGGAACTTTATTCTCAAAGCATAGCTTTGTTAGCTTGGTCCTAGATCTAGTTGTGCTGTCTTGTCTTTGGCAAGACTGCACAAACAGATCTGGGACCAATCTACATTGTTAACCTGCAGATAGCTTTATATGATGCGTCATACTCGTGTGCTACTTTGTTAAATTATATTAAGTTACCTACTCAGCCTACTTGCTCATTAAAGTTGCACTGGTTAGTTATATAAATACTTTGGCATGAAATACTTTATGATTTCCGTAGATGTCTCTTGGCTGTCAGTGAGATTATGTAATGTCTTAGAAAATGTTGAAGAAAGGCTTGGTTTTGGGGCTACACTGATAATAATGTCCTGGGTTGGACAGCTTGTGTACAAACACACACACACACACACACACACACACACACACACACACACACACACACACACACACACACACACACACACACACACACACACACACACACACACACACACACACACACACACACACACACACCAAACACACTCCCCCATCATAAACATGTTTTATTTGCAGTGACACATATTTCCTGGCAGGGACGTTGTACAGGCCTCAGTGTTGATGATTTGATTTCTACACAATGGGATCTAGTGCTGGTACCTCTGGTGCCACACACGCACACGCACACGCACACACACACACACACACACACACACACACACACACACACAGACACAGACACAGACACAGACACAGACACAGACACAGACACAGACACAGTCTAGCAGCAGCATCACTAACACAGTAACTGAGTGTGGCAGGAGGCACAGCAGAGGCAATGTCTTACAGCACATACACCCAGCCACAGCCCAGCACAAAATGGTCTCATAATTCTCCATAATGGAGACACAGGAGGCATATATTCACATTGGATTATTACACTCCAACACTATAGAGGAGATGACAGGGGAAAGAGGGAGGATGAGGAGAGGGAGGTGGGGAAGGAGGAATAGGAGGAAGGAAAAGGCGAAGGAAGGAGGTGGGTGGGTGGAGGCGGTCCTCAGGCCCCCTAACCTGCAGGGTTACTTCCCAAATGGCACCCTATTCCTTACATAGTGATCAGAGCCATATGGGTTATTGTCAAAAGTAGTGCACTAAATAGGGAATAGAGTGCCATTTGGAACACAGCCCAGGAGTTGCTGCTGCTGCGCCCCAGTTCTGTCAGCGGTCGTTTCCAGGAGAATGAATAATTCGGCTACAGCATCAGGAGGCCTCATTGGCACATCTCCCTGTTTATGAACCAGAGCAGTGAGACAAACCAGGTTGAAAACACCAGGCCTGTGCCTGAAATGGAACCATTTTCCCTATGTAGTGCAAAGAGTATATGTTTTTTTGTTTTTACTTTTTCTCCCCTATTTCATGATATCCAATTTGTAGTTACAGTCTTATCCCATCACTGCAACCCCTGTACAGACTCAGGAGAGGCGAAGGTTGAGAGCCATGGGTCCTCTGAAGCAAGACACAGCCTGGGATCGAACCCAGGTCTGTAATGACACCTCAAACATTGCGATGCAGTGCCTTAGACCAATGCGGCCCTCGGGAGGCCGTAGTGTACTACTTTTGATCAGGGCACTATGCGGATAGTGCACTACATTGGAAATAGGGTCACTGGTCAAAGGTAGTGCGCTATAAAGAGAATAGTATGCTATTTCAGACGCAATCCAGGTCTGTCTCATGGAGAAATCTGGACCATCTCAATCAATCCCACCACAGCCCTTTAGGCTTCACACATACACTATATATACAAAAGTTTGTGGACAGCCCTTCAAATTAGTGGATTAGACTATTTCAGCCACACCCATTAGTGACAGATGTAAAAGATCGATCACATAGCCATGCAATCTCCATAGACAAACAATGGCAGTAGAATGGCCTTACTGAAGGGCTCAGTGACACCAACATAGGATGCCACCTTTCCATCAAGTTAGTTTGTAAAATGTCTGCCCTGCTAGAGCTGCCCCAGTCAACTGTAAGTGCTGTTATTGTGTAGTGGAAACGTCTAGGAGCAACAATGGCTCAGCCGCGAAGTGGTAGACCACACAAGCTCACAGAACGGGATCAAGCGCGTAGCGTGTATAAATCGCTTCTACTCAGCCGCAACACTCACTACAGAGTTTCAAACTGCCTTTCAAACTGCCTCAAGAGCTGTTCATCGGGAGCTTCATGAAATGGGTTTCCATGGCCGAGCAGCCACACACAAGCCTAAGATCACCATGCACAATGCCAAGCGTCGGCTGGAGTGGTGTAAAGCTCACTGCCATGGGACTCTGGAGCAGTGGAAACGTGTGATGAATCACCATTTGGCAGTCCGACGGACAAATCTGGGTTTGGCGGATGCAAGGAGAATGCTACCTGCCCAAATGCATAGTGCCAACTGTAAAGTTTGGTGGAGGAGGAATAATGGTCTGGGGCTGTTTTTCATGGTCCAGCTAGGCCCCTTAGTTCCAGTGAAGGAAAATCTTAACACTACAGCATACAATGACATACTAGATGATTCTGTGTTTCCAACTTTGTGGCAACAGTTTGGGGCAGGCCCTTTCTTGTTTCAGCATGACAATGTCCCCGTACACAAAGCAAGGTCCATACAGAAATGTTTTTGTGAGATCGGTGTGGAAGAACTTGACTGGCCTGCACAGAGCTCTGACCTCAACCCCATCGAACACCTTTGTGATGAATTGGAACGCCGAATGCGAGCCAGGCCTATTTGCCTAAAATCAGTGCCTGACCTCACCAATTACCTTGTGGCTGAATGGAAGCAAGTCCCCACAGCAATGTTCCAACATCTAGTGGAAAGGCCTCCCAGAAGAGTGGAGACTGTTATAGGAGCAAAGGGGGGACCAACTCCAAATTAATTCCCATGATTTTGGAATGAGATGTTCGACAAGCAGGTGTCCACATACTTTTGGTCATGTAGTGTAGATTCCCCCCTCTACTACACTGCAGTACCACAACCCAGCCATATAAATAGATAGGTAGACCTGGCTTGGGCTGTGTCTGAAATGGCAGCCTATTCCCTCATCTCATTCTAGCCCAGCCATAGTGGTCAAGTCTCTCTGTCATAGCCCATGGCTTAGTGTGAAGTTCAAAGAGCCTTACCCTGGTGTCGGTTTACACTGGGCCATTCCTCTGGACAGTTGGTCAATCAATCTCTGCTGAAATCAGTATTGCACGCAAATCATCAAAACCCAGGGAAGCTAGGAAGTCAGTGGGGTAATGGGTCGCAGGGCCGGGCGGGTGTGTCTCTGGGAGGGGGACAGCTGGTGGAAACGGGTGGAAGGGGGAGAAGAGGAAGAGGGAGGAAGAGGGGGTTTGGGGTTTACGTGACTTTGGGCACTGGGGACTATGGGACTGGGGTCACACCTGTTAGAGTGGCTTATTGATGGACGCCATGCAGCTTTGTGAAACAAGGGTGCTGGAACTGGAAGGAAACCTTGAATTAAGCTTTAGCACAGTACACAAGCACTGTATACAGGTTCAGATACAATAACAATACACACACACACACACACACACACACACACACACACACACACACACACACACAGGCACACACACACACACACACACACACACACACACACACACACACACACACACACAGGCACACAGATAGTTACTTTCCTGCTATACTAGAGAGAACTGCATCATCAATTCAAACTGAGACAAATGCAAGTACTGCCCTTTCAAACCATTTCCCCCCCCACAATAAAAAGCCTGTGCTCCCAGAAGAACAACACACAAGAAGCTCCTTAACCAGCCGAGATATAGAGCAGTTTAACAATGCACTGTGCACCCATCCAATCCCATAGCATAGACAGATAGATAAGGCTCTCTGTGTATTAGGCCATGTGCTGGTCCTGTGTGTTAACTAGAGAGTCAGTGTGGTGCAGAAGTCCAGCCAGGCTGGAGGATCCCCCTGGTCAGACAGAAGTTGTGTCCCAAATGGCACCCTATTCCCTATATAGTGCAATACATTTGCAATACATTTGACCAGGGCCATAAGGTGCACTGTGTAGGAAATGGGGTGCCATTTGGCATGGAAACAGAGACTGTAGTATGGCCTTCGGGAACAGATCATCTTCAGCTGACAGTGCAGTGGTCAAAGCCCTTCTTCCCCCTCTCATCCCCCCCCCCCCCCCCTCTCCCCCCTCCCCCTGGCAGCTGTCAGCTCAAGGATAGGGTGTGTGACACCACAGCACCTGCACACAGGATACTAGATAGATGAGAGGAGAGGATGGCAGTCAGTCAGTCAAACCCCTCTGAGAGCCAGTGTAGAGTTTTCAATTAGATAAGGACTATTACCTTTTATAAACTGGGTGGTTCGAGCCCTGAATGCTGATTGGCTGACAGCTGTGGTATATCAAACTGTGTACCACGGGTATGACAAAACATTTATTTTTACTGCTCTAATTACGTTGGTCACAAGTTTATAATAGCAATAAGGCACCTCTGGGGTTTGTGGTATATAGCCAATATACCACGGCTAAGGGCTGTATCCAGGCGCTCTGCTTTGCGTCATGCATTAGAACAGCCCTTAGCCGTGGTATATTGGCCGTATACCACACCCCCTCGTGCTTTATTGCTTAAGAATAACTAATGGACACACTATTGGTGCTGTGTTTACTGTCCTTTACTGACATGTTGGAATACCAATTAAAACATGTCATATGGAGCTGATGAGAGGTGTAATATAACTTTGGTCAGGAAGGTGACCAGGAACTTGATGGTCACTCTGTCAGAGCTCCAGAGTTCCTCTGTGGAGATGGGAGAACTTT
Organism: Salvelinus fontinalis; assembly: GCF_029448725.1. NCBI lineage: Eukaryota > Metazoa > Chordata > Actinopteri > Salmoniformes > Salmonidae > Salvelinus > Salvelinus fontinalis. The sequence goes on from NC_074696.1 coordinate 22,936,547, forward strand.
CCAGAAGGACAACCATCTCTGCAGCACTACACCAATCAGGCCTTTATGGTAGAGTTGCCAGACGGAAGCCACTCAGTGAAAGGCACATAACAGCCCCCTTGGAGTTTGCCAAAAGGCACCTAAAGGACTGTCAGACCATGAGAAACAAGATTCTCTGGTCTGATGAAACCAAGATTGAACTCTTTGGCCTGAATGCCAAGCGTCACGTTTGGAGGAAACCTGGCACCATCCCTACGGTGAAACATGGTGGTGAGATCCGTGATGAAGAGAGATCCGTGATCCGTGAAAACCTGCTCTAGAGAACTCATGACCATACACTGGGGTGAAGGTTCACCTTCCAACAGGACAATGACCCAAAGCACACAGCCAAGACAACACAGGTGTGGCTTCGGGACAAGTCTCTGAATGTCCTTGAGTGGCCCAGCCAGAGCTCAGACTTGAACCCGATCGAACATCTCTGGAGAGACCTGAAAATAGCTTTGCAGCGATGCTCCACATCCAACCTGACAGAGCTTGAGAGGATCTGCAGAGAAGAATGGGAGAAACTCACCAAATACAGGTGTGCCAAGCTTGTAGCGTCATACCCAAGAAGACTCTACGCTGTAATCACTGCCAAAGGTGCTTCAACAAAGTACTGAGTAAAGGGTCTGAATACTTATGTAGATGTGATATTTCAAATTTGCTAACATTTCAACAACAAAAAACACTATGGGGTATTGCGTGTAGATTGATGAGGGAAATAAACTATTTAATACATTTTAGAATAAGACTGTAAAGTAACAAAATGTGGAAAATGTAATGTGGTCTGAATACTTTCCGATGATACTATTTATTTGATCTTGTTTTGTAGATAATGATCAGTGAGTTAACAGTCAGTGTGTCTGTATGTTTGTGCGTGTGTGTGTGTGTTTCAGAGTGAGGAACACCCCGCTACCAGTGAAGGTTTGCTGCTCGGCCATCCAGCTGCACATGCGAGGCAAGCCCAAGAGTGTAACCCTGGAGACCAAGGCCGGCCAGGCCCACGCAGACTTCCGTAAGAACCGCGACGGTTTCACCCTCCTGATCCCCTCCAACTGAGACAGTCACCACCAGCTACCCCAGGCACATTCTAATCTGGACCTCAAAGCCTGCTGATTTTCATGTTCTTGGAAAAGGAGCTTCAATCTTATTGGTTGAAAATGTAAAACCAATGCACTGATGGTTGGAGTTGGAACTACTCATTATGGCAGGGACTCACACTGGCCATGGGATGTTTTTGTCATATTATGTATGCTAAAGATGCTCACATGTATAACATTTAACTTTAAAAACATATTTTTTATAAGATTTCATGTTTTTGCACTTTTCAGGGAATTAACAGATATATAGGCAAGAGACTGAAATGCAAACAAGAATAGCAATATTTGACATACATTTTTTCAGCCTAACTTAGCTTAGCTACAGTGTTTTTATACTGTATATTCAGCAGAGAAGACAGCTATTTTACTGCCTTTGAGAAATGGGAATACTCCTTTAAAGTGCATCATCTCAACACGCTGCCTTGAAAGGGCAGACCATGAGATTAATAGCAACAATGAAAAAGCAAATAAATAATTTATTAAAATGTATTTTATCGCAGTATGTGTAGATGTTTTTACCCTACCAAAAAAGTACATAAAATATGTTTATATTATATTATTCATACTATTTATTTTCATTTGATATATTATTCATATTATTATATTTTTATATTATGGGCCAATTTTCTGGACCCAGATTAAGTCCATTGAACAGTCTTATTCTGGGTTAGAGATACTAACCCTATACACTGTAATGTAATTTAGAGCATACCAGTCTTTCTCTGTCTTCCTCTCTCCCTTTCTTCCTCCATCTCTCTTCCTCTCTCTGCCCCCCCCCCCCCCCCCCCACTCTCTCTTTCGCACTCTCTATCTGTGTCTCTCTCCACTTTGTCCTGATGGTACTGCTTAGTGATGGCCTGGCCTCAGTGTGACTCTGCTTTCTTCTCCATGCCCTGACATCCTCTATCTCCATCCTCCTCTCCTGACATCCTCTATCTCCATCCTCCTCTCTCCTGACATCCTCTATCTCCATCCTCCTCTCCTGACATCCTCTATCTCCATCCTCCCCTCTCCTGACATCCTCTATCTCCATTCTCCTCTCCTGACATCCTCCCTCTCCATCCTCCTCTCCTGACATCCTCTATCTCCATCCTCCTCCCCTGACATCCTCTATCTCCATCCTCCTCTCTCCTGACATCCTCTATCTCCATTCTCCTCTCCTGACATCCTCTATCTCTATCCTCCTCTCCCCTGACATCCTCTATCTCCATCCTCCCCTCCCCTGACATCCTCTATCTCCATCCTCCCCTCCCCTGACATCCTCTATCTCCATCCTCCCCTCCCCTGGCATCCTCTATCTCCATCCTCCTCTCTCCTGACATCCTCTATCTCCATCCTCCTCTCTCCTGACATCCTCTATCTCCATCCTCCTCTCTCCTGACATCCTCTATCTCCATCCTCCTCTCTCCTGACATCCTCTATCTCCATCCTCTATCTCCATCCTCCTCTATCTCCATCCTCCTCTCCTGACATCCTCTATCTCCATCCTCCTCTCCTGACATCCTCTATCTCCATCCTCCTCCCCTGACATCCTCTATCTCCATCCTCCTCTCTCCTGACATCCTCTATCTCCATCCTCTATCTCCATCCTCCTCTATCTCCATCCTCCTCTCCTGACATCCTCTATCTCCATCCTCCTCTCCTGACATCCTCTATCTCCATCCTCCTCCCCTGACATCCTCTATCTCCATCCTCCTCTCTCCTGACATCCTCTATCTCCATCCTCCTCCCCTGACATCCTCTATCTCCATCCTCCTCTCCTGACATCCTCTATCTCCATCCTCCTCCCCTGACATCCTCTATCTCCATCCTCCTCTCTCCTGACATCCTCTATCTCCATCCTCCTCTCTCCTGACATCCTCTATCTCCATCCTCCTCCCCTGACATCCCTCATGTTGTGAGTCCCCCAGTCTCTCTCTAATCCAATCTGACAACTATACATGTGTGTGTGTGTGTGTGTGTGTGTGTGTGTGTGTGTGTGTGTGTGTGTGTGTGTGTGTGTGTGCGCGCAAGTGTATGTGTGCACATTGGTAGAAAAAGTACTGAAATGTCATACTGTAGTAAAAGTAAAGATACCTTAACAGAAAACGACGCATGTAAAGTGAAAGTTATCCGGTAAAATACTACTTGAGTAAAAGTCTAAAAGTATCTGGTTTTAAACGTACTTAAGTACAATGGTCGAAAAAGTACTCAATCGTCATACTTGAGTAAAAGTACAAAGTAAAACTAAATGTTATACATCATATTCCTTATAGTAAGCAAACTAGACGGCATGATTTTCTTATTATTTTTAATTACGGACAGACAGGAACACACTCCAACACATCATTTACAAACATAGTGTTTTGTGATTCTGCCAGATCAGAGGCAGTAGGGATGACAAAGTGCTATATTGATAGGTGCCATAATTCTGTCCTGCTTGAGCATTCTAAATGTAACGAGTACTTTTAGGTGTCAGGGAAAATGTATGGAGTAAAAAGTACATTATTTTCTTTAGGAATGTAGTGGAGTAAAATTAAAAGTTGTCAAAAATATAAATAGTAAAGTAAAGTACAGATACCCCAAAAAACGACTTAAGTAGTACTTTAAAGTATTTTTACTTAAGTACTACACAACACTATGTGTGCATGTGTCTGCCTTTTCAGTGTGTCAATTTGTGTGTGTGTCTATAGCTAGGTTTCCATCCAATTTGCGATAAAGAATGAGCATTTTCCCAGCAGAGATGTGTTTCCATCAAGCATACTTTTTGCCGTGATGACATAGTGCACATAAAAGTCACTTTTGCCTATATTGATAAATGAGTTTCCATCGCAATTTCAACTCTACTGATGGTTTCGTCACAAGACCTGTTTCAAAAAATGTCACGCGTCACTACTTCACAGGACAGGCATTTGATTATATATATTTTTTTTCTAAATGCGTTTTTGGCAGAAATGCCTTTTGAAACGTGAACTTTCATGTGCCTTAATAACAAACTTGTATGCCATCTGTAAATACAAATACAATTGTTAAATTACAATCCTAGTTGGTTTAGTCACAGAAAAATACAGAAACCTTCCCGCTAGCCATGATTGGATGGACTGGACATGCTGAGAGATGAGTTCAGATTGGTCTGCCATGTAGCGTGCGTCTGTCTATATCATGAGCTGCTCAGTATTTGTAGATAATCCTTTCTACCGCAGCTTTTTTTTAAAGATGTCATGAAGAACTGAAAAAGTGATGCTACTTCTCTCAACATTTCTGCCCTGAAGTTAACAGGCACTATTGACAAAGATCAGTGGGAAAAAGTTGTGATGGACTACTTTATGTTGGACGATCGTGCCATGCTGACTCTATCTGACTTTGAAAATGATTCAGACGGTGAGAAAATCCCTGACTTAGGTAAACACATTTTCATTGAACAAGACATTGTAGAGTCTTCTGATGACAGCTATGGGGAAGAAATGGTGATCAACAGTATTGTTGTCACGGAAGAAGTTGACTGAGTTTTGACATCAGTGGAATGCCCGGTGGAAGCAGAGAGATGAATGTCAAATGCGGAGAGAGTCCAAAAGAGAACACAGAAGGCTGTTGTATAAAACACCTGTAGCCCACTCTGGTTTCGGCACAAGCACTCTAGCCAACAGCTCGCAGATACAGTGTGGCTAGGCTACCTACATTATGAGATAATTACGGATAAGAGTGATATTATTTGGATTTGTCAAATGGCTGCCAAGCATCGATCATCATGTCACCAGAAAGACCCTCAATATTTATTGGAAAGGAGCATCAAGCTCTCATCGCCTTGCACTTTCACCACAATTTAAATTGATTTTTATTTGGATTTCATGTAATCGACATACACAAAATAGTCCAAATTGGTGAAGTGAAATGAAAAAAAATGATTGTTTCAAAAAACTAACTAAAATTAAAAACAGAAAAGTGGTGCGTGCATACTGTATGTATTCACCCCCTTTGCTATGAAGCCCCTAAATAAGATCTGGTGCAACCAATTCCCTTCATAAGTCACATAATTAATTAAATATAGTCCACCTGTGTGCAATCTAAGTGTCACATGATCTGTCACATGATTTCAGTATATATACACCTGCTCTGAAAGGCCCCAGAGTCTGCAACACCACTAAGCAAGGAGCACCACCAAGCAAGTGGCACCATGAAGACCAAGGAGCTCTCCAAACAGGTCATGGACAAAGTTGTGGAGAAGTACACATCAGGGTTGGGTTATAAAAAAATATCCGAAACTTTGAACATCCCACAGAGTACCATTAAATCCATTATTAAAAAATGGAAAGAATATGGCACCACAACAAACCTGCCAAGAGAGGGCCGCCCACCAAAATTCACAGACCAGGCAACGAGGGCATTAATCAGAGAGGCAAAAGAGACTAAAGATAACCCTGAAGGAGCTGCAAAGCTCTACAGCGGAGATTGGAGTATCTGTCCATAGTACCACTTTAAGCAGTACACTCCACAGAGCTGGGCTTTACGGAATAGTGGCCAGAAAAAAAGCAATTTCTTAAAGAAAAAAATAAGCAAACACATTTGGTGTTCGCCAAAAGGCATGTTGGAGACTCCCCAAACATATGGAAGAAGGTACTCTGGTCAGATGAGACTAAAATTTATGTTTTTGGCCATCAAGGAAAACACTATGTCAGACACAAACCCAACACCTCCCATCACCACGTAAACACTATCCCCAGAGTGAAGCATGGTGGTGGCATCATCATGCTGTGGGGATGTTTTTCATCAGCAGGGACTGGGAAACTGGTCAGAATTGAAGGAATGATGGATTGTGCTAAATACAGGGAAATTCTTGAGAGATTTGAGACTGGGACGGAGGTTCACCTTCCAGCAGGACAATGACCCTAAGCATACTGCTAAAGCAACACTCGAGTGGTTTAAGGGGAAGCATTTAAATGTTTTGGAATGGCCTAGTCAAAGCCCAGACCTCAATCCAATTGAGAATCTGTGGTATGACTTAAAGATTGCTGTACCCCAGCAGGAACCCATCCAACTTGAAAGAGCTGGAGCAGTTTTGACTTGAAGAATGGGCAAAAATCCCAGTGCCTAGATGTGACAAGCTTATAGAGACATATCCCAAGAGACTTGAAGCTGTAATTGCTGCAAAAGGTTGCTCTACAAAGTATTGACTTTGGGGGGGTGAATAGTCATGCACGCTCAAGTTTTCAGTTTTTTTGTCCTATTTCTTGTTTGCGTCACAAAAAAACATATTTTGCATCTTCAAAGTGGTAGGCATGTTGTGTAAATCAGATGATACAAACCCCCCCAAAATCTATTTTAATTCCAGGTTGTAAGGCAACAAAATAGGAAAAATGCCAAGGGGGGGTGAATACTTTCGCAAGGCACTGTATTTCCACCGCCATTTCTCGCATAATTAATTTTACAGAAACAAAAAGATAACACCAGGTTGAACAAACAAATTGTCTTGTCTGTCAGCATTTCTAAAATTGTACCAGTTTTCATGTTTCCATAATAACTTGGTTGTGACTTTTTTAATGCGTCAGATAATTCCTCCTCATGGAATGGTTGGATAGAAACGTGATTAGTGTCAACATCCTCTTGTGTGGTTGCATGTATTTCGTTGTGTCTCTCATCTTACCGGACAACCGGAAAAGCATTCCTCTCTATCTTTCCCCTCTCTCCCTCAACCTTCACTTTCTTCTGCTCTTTCAAGCTGAGCCTCTTGAGATGTCAAGTACTCTCTCCACTTTCTGTGACATTAAAAGATGATATGGCTGCATCAAGGCTGCAACACAGACACAGTGCCTAATATCTCTCATGACACCTCTCTCCTCAGAGTGTTATTTAACCTGCTAACCCAAATCAGCTAGTCTGGATAACACTTAATACCTAGGAGTCTGAAATGGCTCTTTTATGTTGTTGGCACAATGTGTGTATAATGAAGGGGGCTGTGCTTTTACTGTTTGGCTCTTCTCTGTGTAGCGGGTTTGGTGTGTACCACAGGAGAACCAAGAAATAAAGAGCGACCCCACGGCTGTCTTTTTGGCTTTTATGTTGATCTGCAATAGTATTGTGAAAAGACAGGACAGGAACACATCAGTCTCCAATGCACCATCTGACAAGTTGTTCTACACAGGAGCATGAAGAAAGGTAAAACACATATCCTGTCTCACATCCCCAATACATTGCTAGGTGCTTTCAGTGTTGACGGTACCAAAATACAACAACTCATGTACAAAAACACTGCAACACAAACAAGTTACAACGTGAAATTGCCTCTATCCCATTCAGACCTTAGAGGGCCAAAACTACATCTCCCATAATGCAACGCCAGCACCAGTCGGCAGCTCAGCTAACCGTCTGCATCACAGAAAGGCATGCTAGCTAGCAACAGCAGCACTTTTAGCACTCTGTAAACTATATTAATAACAACAATAAAACTCTGAAAGTGACATGTTTCAATAGTCTCACACTCCCTTATAACAATATCTACAGCATTAACCTTGGGATGTTTTAATTATTTCACGTTATGGACTTCTACAAAGGAGTAATCTGCAACATATACCTTTCTCTCTGTTTTCTCAGACAGAGGAGGACGGGAGCTACGGGTAGTACCAGGGTGTTAGTAGGTGACGCAAGCACCCAGATGAAATAAAATAAATTTAATGAAACAAAACCCGAAGATGTTAACATCATTCAGCTACTGTAGCTGCCTACCTAACATCAACAGGCAGCACCAGTAGCGCAACAATTAAAAATAGACACCAAAAGTAAAGGCGATCATATTCCTGGCGATCATAGCGATCTGACTGTCTAAACTTGGAATAATCCTGTTTGCGGGCTTTGGCCACTGACCTTCAACCTAGTTGTTCTGTTCTGCGTTGTGTACTATTCTAATAATTTGAAGTTTGATGGAATAACCATTCTAACTCTACTACATCTGTGTCTTTCTCACTCAAACAGCCACACCACACACAGCCCCCGAGCGCCGCCCCCTTCCAATACAATGGTTGGATTTTCAACCCCAGAGGAGCAAAAAATATATTTAAGAGAACCGATCACACCCTTGCACAATTTCTGAGCGAATAGTGCAATAACAAACGGCCTCCTTTCTAGACCAGAGTGGTTACAGCTCTCCCTGCGTTGTAAGTTACGTCAACCAGGCTACAGGAGCCTCGGCAGCCAAGGGCCTTTTTTTTCAGATCTCATTAATGATGATATAGTGCGAATCAATACCGAGCAGAAATAACTGTCTACCCTCTCCCTCGCCCTAATTCAACAGCAAATTGAGTGTCTCAACAAACAAACGTAATTGTACATTTTGTTTAACCTAACTGTTGACTTGGTCTGGGAAACCGTTAAAGTGTCTAAGATATAAACTCAGCAAAAAAAGAAACGCAAATTTTTCAGGACCCTGTCTTTCAAAGATAATTTGTAAAAATCTGAATAACTTCACAGATCTTTATTGTAAAGGGTTTAAACAATGTTTCCCATGCCTGTTCAATGAACCATAAACAATTAATGAACATACACCTGTGGAACGGTCATTAAGACACTAACAGCTTACAGATGATAGGCAATTAAGATCACAGTTATAAAAACGTAGGACACAAAAGATGCCTTTCTACTGACTCTGAAAAACACCAAAAGAAAGATGCCCAGGGTCCTTGCTCATCTGCGTGAACGTGCCTTAGGCAGGCTGCAAGGAGGAATGAGAACTGCAGATGTGGCCAGGGCAATAAATTGCAATGTCCGTACTGTGAGACGCCTAAGACAGCGCTACAGGGAGACAGGACGGAGAGCTGATCATCCTCGCAGTGGCAGACCACGTGTAACAACACCTGCACAGGATCGGTACATCCGAACATTACACCTGCGGGACAGGTACAGGATGACAACAACAACTGCCCGAGTTACAGCAGGAATGCACAATCTCTCCATCAAGGCTCAGACTGTCAGCCATAGGCTGAGAGAGGCTGAACTGAGGGCTTGTAGGCCTGTTGTTAGGCAGGTCCTCACCAGACATCACCGGTAACAATGTCGCCTATGGGCACAAACCCACCGTCGCTGGACCAGACAGGACTGGCAAAAAGTCTTCTTCACTGACGAGTCGCGGTTTTGTCTCGCCAGGGGTGATGGTCAGATTTGCGTTTATTGTCGAATGAATGAGCGTTACACCGAGGCCTGTACTCTGGAGCGGAATCGATTTGGAGGTGGAGGATCCGTCATGGTCTGGGGCAGTGTGTCACAGCATTACCGGACTGAGCTTGTTGTCATTGCCGGCAATAAACGCTGTGCGTTACAGGGAAGACATCCTCCTCCCTCATGTGGTACCCTTCCTGCAGGCTCATCCTGACATGACCGTCCGGCATGACAATGCCACCAGCCATACTGCTCGTTCTGTGTGTGACTTCCTGCAAGACAGGAATGCCAGTGTTCTGCCATGGCCAGCGAGGAGCCCGGATCTCAATCCTATTGAGCACGTCTGGGACCTGTTGGATCGGAGGGTGAGGGCTAGGGCTATTCCCCCCAGAAATGTTCGGGAACTTGCAGGTGCCTTGGTGGAAGAATGGGGTAACATCTCACAGCCAGAACTGGCAAATCTGGTGCAGTCCATGAGGAGGAGATGCACTGCAGTACTTAATGCAACTGGTGGCCACACCAGATACCGACTGTTACTTTTGATTTTGACCCCCCCTTTGTTCAGGGACACATTATTCTGTTTCTGTTGGTCACATGTCTGTGGAACTTGTTCAGTTTATGTCTCAGTTGTTGAATCTTGTTATGTTCATACAAATATTTACACATTTTAAGTTTTCTGAAAATAAACGCAGTTGACAGTGAGAGGACGTTTCTTTTTTTAAAGGGTTTAGTTCCATTTTGGTCCAAGACACTTGACTTAGATGTCATCCAAACTGGCCTTGATGAATATGAAGTTGTTAAAGCATAACTTTTTTCTTAGAAACTTTTTTCCAGATAATTTCAAAACATATTTTGAAAAGTGTCTTATCCTTTGCCAACCTGAGACCGAGCTCTCTTGCTGATAGCTGTGTGTTCTTTGGCCAAAACATATTACTTGACAACTCTCTGTGCTAATCTATAGGAGGTGTCCTAAATGGCACCCTACTCTTTATATAGTGCACTAGTTTTGACCAGGACCTATAGGGCTCTGGTCAAAAGTAGTGCACTAAATAGGGAATACCGTGCCATTTGGGACATAACAGTCTCTCCTGCTGAGATAGACATCTGTTCTTACTAATACATACACCAATCACAAACTTGCTTAGAGACAGCTACTGTAGCTCTGACGTACAGTGGTCATTGATTCAAAAAGTCTATGTAACTTCCCTTAATCATTGATCTATAGGACAGTCAAGCTTTTTCCGTATAATGTTTTAAGGTTAGAGTACAGTAGATAACTCTAACTGGGTATTGATTGACTGTTGTCTCTGTATGTAGTTTGGTATTTGGGATACTTTCAGCCTTCTACAGTTAGGAACGAGGTCGAGGTATAAGGTACAATTCTTTGTGTCCTGAATGAAACCCTATTTCCTATGGTGCACTACGTTGAATAGAGAGTCCTATTGGCCCTGGTGAATGAAGAACCCTATGGGCTCTGCTCAAAAGTAGTGCACTATATAGGCTGCAGCTCCACTACACCTCAACAGTCATTTAGCAGACACTCTTATCCAGTGTCGACTTACAGGCGCGATTAGGGTTAAGTGCCTTGCTCAAGGGCACATCGTCAGAGTTTTCACCTAGTCGGCTCAGGGAGTCAAATCAGTGACCTTTCAGTTACTGGCTCAATGCTCTAAACCCCTAGGCTACCTGCCACCCTAGAATTGTGGCCCTTCATCAACAGTTTATTCAGTACCTGTGGCAGTTTATCCGAGCTCAAGCTTGAAACAAACAACTGGATTGGATTTATATAGTTCTTTTTCAGATGCTCGAAGCACTTTAAATTGTATGGAGGAAACTCAAACTCCAATGGGATGAGGTTTGAAGACAGTTGGTCCAATCATTATACAGAGAGAGCCACAATTCCTCCTCCAATCACCTCAACCATCACTCATGGCTTCCAAGGTCAGGAACTCATCTCTGTGACCGTTCCTCCAATCAGCTGCTAGACTCAATGATAGCACCTCCAATCACATGCTTCCGTCTGTGACAAGCCTGCTCTTTACTCCTGATAACAGAGCCCTTGTTCTGTTTGTTAATTAGCTACCAAACCACATACTCACACACACAGCTGCAGACTACTGCTGCATGGAAGTTAGTGTTGACATACACTACCGTTCAAAAGTTTGGGGTCACTTAGAAATGTCCTTGCTTTTGAAAAACCCCACATGTTTTGTCCATTAAAATAACAGCAAATTGATCAGAAATACAGTGAGACATTGTTAATGTTGTAAATGACTATTGTAGCAGAAAACGGCAGATTTTTTTATGGAATATCTGCATAGCCGTACAGAGGTCCATTATCAGCAACCATTACTCCTGTTTTCCAATGGCACGTTGTGTTAGCTAATACAAGTTTATAATTTTAAAAGGTTAATTGATCATTAGAAAACCCTTTTGCAAGTATGTTAGCACAGCTGAAAACTGGCCTTCTTCAGACTAGTTGAGTATCTGGAGCATCAGCATTTGTAGGTTCGATTACAGGCTCAAAATTGCCAGAAACAAAGAACTTTGTTCTGAAACTCGTCAGTCTATTCTTGTTCTGAGAAATGAAGGCTATTCCATGCGAGAAATTGCCAAGAAACTGAAGATCTCGTACAACGCTGTGTTCTACTCCCTTCACAGAACAGCGCAAACTGTCTCTAACTAGAATAGAAATAGGAGTGGGAGGCCCCGGTGCACAACTGAGCAAGAGGACAAGTACATTAGAGTGTCTAGTTTGAGGACCAGACTCCTCACAAGTCCTCAACTGGCAGCTTCATTAAATAGTACCGTCAAAACACCAGTCTCAACGTCAACAGTGAAGAGGCAACTCCAGGACGCTGGCCTTTTAGGCATACAGATATATACAGGAGTGATGGTTGCTGGTAATGGGCCTCTGTACACCTATGTAGATATTCCATAAAGAATCAGCCGTTTCCAGCTACAATAGTCATTTACGACATTAACCCTCATGTTGTGTTTGTTTCATGTTAATTCATTCTGTGTTCCCGGTCCAAAATGACATCTTTTATCACCTAATGTTGTGTTAGATCTTTTTATCACCTTAAGTTCTTGTGAACAATACAAGTTTTGAACTTCTATTTGCTATTTATGGCCTGTAGGCCTCATTGACCTGAGCTCATACAACATATTGTGCTATCTATCACAGACTACTTTGTGTCAAAGTTTAACAAGGACTCTCTCCTCCTCACCAATGTCATGATCAAAGATATGATCAAGATCCTCACATGCAGTATATTGTTTGGACATTGTGCTGCCACAGAATTAATTGTGTGCAAGGCATCAAAAAAGCTGTATATACCAGAGCTGCGAGAAAAGTTCTATATATTATTGAAACAATCGTGCAATTGTTTGTGAGAATGCCAACAGGTGTGGTTCCCGTGGGGGGAAAAATCTATTGGGGTAAGGTTACGTTGGGTTTTGCCTTTGAAGCCAAGAAGGGGAGTGAGGTGTGTGTGTGTGTGTGTGTGTGTTTAAACACACATGCATGTGGGCGTCCGGGAGAGGAAGTGTGTTCATCTGAAGAATGGGCATGTGCCTGAACTCAATTTTATACACTAATTGTAGTCTCACCCATTCCTTTCTAATGACCGGTAATTCTTCACCGGGAACACTACAGGTGTACAAAAGTTAAATAAAACACCCAAAATGTAATGAACATCATCAAAATGTTTTTTGTGTGTTCAGATGCCCTGTGTGGACAAAGTCATGGAACCTTAAGGCAACCCGATTAAATGAACTACATTTTTCAGAGCGAAAACTTGTAAATCGGTTCAATTCGACCGGAACACAGCAGGAGGGTTAACAATGTCTACACTGTATTTCTGATCAATTTGATGTTATTTAAAAAATGTACTTTTCTTTCAAAAACAAGGACATTTTCTAATTGACCCCAAACTTTTGAATGGTAGCGTACGTATAATATCCTTAAGTGTTTTTTATCCCACTCACAAATGTATACATTTCATAATTTGTTGTCAATGGGTGATTCAAAACATGTCTCGTTCTAGTTTTAGGCATTTTCTAAATCCTGTTCTGTTTGTTTTGTGATGATGATGATGCAATCCGGCCCATTGGTTGATGTTACAGTTAGGCTATTGTACTTCAGTGTATTATCAACTAATTGGATCCAAAGTCTTATTCTAAACTAATCTATTGGGATTGGTCATTGTTAATGCATTATCTCTAGAGGGGGTGTTCAATTCAATTCCATTACTGAAAAGGATCCGTCCCACATGGCACCCTATTCCCTATATATAGTGCACTAATTTTGACCAGAACCATGTGGTCCTTGATCAAAAGTAGTGCACTAAATAGGTGATAGGGTGCCATTCGGGACGGATCTGGCACCAGGTTCTATCTCTACTTAGAGATTAGAACCCACCACAGTTTGTTAATCAGTTGGGGAGGATTTGTCAATGGGAATATAATACCCCTATGTCCCAAATGACATACTATTCCCTATGTAGTGCACTACTTTTGACCAGAGCCCCCCATTGGTCAAAAGTAGTACACTACATAGGAAATAGGGTGCCATTTGGGATTATATTACATGGTCCAGGAGCAGCTACTGTAGTCTACCATGCAGGTTTTTATTCTCCTAAATCCTCTCAGGCTAGGCCTCCGCCACCGATTTGGTAAGCACTGCAGGTTTTCTAATCCTGAGTTCCAAATGGCACCCTATTCCCCTACATAGTGCACTACTTTTGACCAGAGCCCTATGCCACTATATAGGGAATAGGGTGCCATTTGGGACATATCTTGTATGTCTCCCCTTTAGGCTGAGCAGAGGAAGGTCACATGGGAAAGATTACTTTAATGTGAGGGGGAGATTGCTTTCTGCTTGGTTGAGCTGAATCAACATGCCATCAGTGGTAATAACAACTAATCAGGAAATGTTTGACAGACCAAACCTGTCACCTACACTGAGAACTCTGATACTTTTTTAATGTTGTAAAATGATAATGATAATGATAATGAATATTTGTACTATGTGATTGTATGTAAGTCCAAGCCAGAAAGGCCCATAGGGCAGGAGCCTATCTCCTGTTTCTGTAGCTCAAGGCAGCTTGCTGGACAGGACGCTAGTCAATCGCAAGGCATGTGATTCTATGAGAGAGTCCAGTCTGTATGAGAGAGGGTGATATTCTCAGACACTTACCAGTATGTGCAGTAGGTTCAGGACCCATGTGACTTCTTGGAGATCTGCTGTTCTTTAAAAAAAATATATATGTATATATATTTATTGAATATCCGAAACATACAATATACTTGCAGTGAAGCCGCTCAACAACTACATCACACCAGTCATCCAACAGACTCAGAGCGACATACAGAAGCAACCAGGGTCAACGCCCTGCTCAAGGGCACATTGACAGATCTCCCACCAGGCCAAAAAACGTGAACCGAACCCTCCAAGATCCCCCCCACAGTTCCCCAATAGCTGTCCCTCAACCATTCGAGACCCCCAAGAAGAATAAAATAAATAAATAATACAATTAATTCCATAATTCCACCCCCAAGAACCCCCGAATGCACCAACAACCAAGAGAATGAACTAAAGAGAAAAAAGGAAAAAACAGAAGAAAACAGCAAACAACAATGCAAAAAAATCAAAAACAAAGGACATCAAGGACAACTAAAATCATAACAGCAATGCCAACGGTATATGTTTGTGTGCATGTCTGGCACTACTCCCAAGAGAGTTATCCAACTGGCCCCTCCGTCGCGACGTTACCTGAACGCCCATCTGCGGCCCGCTAATCGTTAGCTGTCTTATCGGCTGCTATCTGAATAAGTCTATCGGACAATTTTTCTTGGGTCACTATAACTATATCTATTTTGCCAATTGGATTGATCCCCTCTACCACACGGAACCCCACTAATCTACCGACGGAAACGCACGAGGTGGCTAAAAACAGACCTCCATCCTATGCTAGCTTGCTACCGATGGCCCGGCTAGCTGTCTGAATCGCCGTGACACCAACCAACCTCTACTCACTGGACCCTTATGATCACTCGGCTAAGCATGCCTCTCCTTAATGTCAATATGCCTTGTCCATTGCTTTTCTGGTTAGTGTTTATTGGCTTATTTCACTGTAGAGCCTGTAGCCATGCTCACTATACCTTATCCAACCTTTCAGTTCTACCACCCACACATGCGATGACATCACCTGGTTTCAATTATGTTTCTAGAGACAATATCTCTCTCATCATCACTCAATGCCTAGGTTTACCTCCACTGTATTCACATCCTACCATACATTTGTCTGTACATTATACCTTGAAGCTATTTTATCGCCCCCAGAAACTTCCTTTTACTCTCTGTTCCAGACGTTCTAGACGACCAATTCTCATAGCTTTTAGCCGTACCCTTATCTTACTCCTCCTCTGTTCCTCTGGTGATGTAGAGGTGAATCCAGGCCCTGCAGTGCCTAGCTCCACTCCTATTCCCCAGGCGCTCTCTTTTGATGACTTCTGTAACCGTAATAGCCTTGGTTTCATGCATGTTAACATTAGAAGCCTCCTCCCTAAGTTTGTTTTATTCCCTGCTTTAGCACACTCTGCCAACCCGGATGTTCTAGCCGTGTCTGAATCCTGGCTTAGGAAGACCACCAAAAGTTCTGACATTCTCATCCCTAACTACAACATTTTCAGACAAGATAGAATGGCCAAAGGGGGTGGTGTTGCAATCTACTGCAAAGATAGCCTGCAGAGTTCTGTCCTACTATCCAGGTCTGTACCCAAACAATTTGAACTTCTACTTTTAAAAATCCACCTCTCTAAAAACAAGTCTCTCACCGTTACCGCCTGCTATAGACCACCCTCTGCCCCCAGCTGTGCTCTGGACACCATATGTGAACTGATTGCCCCCCATCTATCTTCAGAGCTCGTGCTGCTAGGCGACCTAAACTGGAACATGCTTAACACCCCAGCCATTCTACAATCTAAGCTTGATGCCCTCAATCTCACACAAATTATCAATGAACCTACCAGGTACCACCCCAAAGCCGTAAACATGGGCACCCTCATAGATATCATCCTAACCAACTTGCCCTCTAAATACACCTCTGCTGTTTTCCACCAAGATCTCAGCGATCACTGCCTCATTGCCTGCATCCTTAATGGATCAGCGGTCAAACGACCTCCACTCATTACTGTCAAACGCTCCCTGAAACACTTCAGCGAGCAGGCTTCTCTAATCGACCTGGCCAGGGTATCCTGGAAGGATATTGATCTCATCCCGTCAGTAGAGGATGCCTGGTTATTTTTTTTAAATGCCTTCCTCACCATCTTAAATAAGCATGCCCCATTCAAGAACTTTAGAACCAGGAACAGATATGGCCCTTGGTTCTCTCCAGACCTGACTGCCCTTAACAAACACAAAAACATCCTATGGTTGTCACGCCCTGGCCTTAGTATTCTTTGTTTTCTTTATTATTTTAGTTAGGTCAGGGTGTGACATGGGGAATGTTTGTGTTTTGTCTCGTTTTGGGTGGTTATATGGAAAAGGGGGTGTTGGGTTTAGTGTATGGGTTTGTGTTGAGTGAGTGTTTCTAGGTATGTCTATGGTTGAGTGAATGTTCTAGGTATGTCTATGGTTTCCTGAGTGGTTCTCAATTAGAGACAGATGTCTTTCATTTGTCTCTGATTGGGAGCCATATTTTAGGCGGCCATAGGCATCATGTTGTTGTTGGGTCATTGTCTAGGTCTGTGTCTGTGTCTAGGTTGCATGTTTGCATTTTGTTCGGTTGTAGCTTCACGGTCATCTATTTGTTGTTTTGCTTCGTTCGTTTTCTCCTAAATAAAGAGAAGATGTATTTTTTACATGCTGCGCCTTGGTCCTCTCTCTCTCCCATGGTCGATCGTGACAGAATGACCCAACCACTCAGGACCAAGCAGCGTGAAAGGAGGGAGCCAGAGCCCGTTGTGCAGATACTGGAGGTGAGCAATGGGAAGGATACAGAGACTGTTAAGGATTTATTGAGGAGTTTGGAGGAGAGTGAAAAGAGGGAGCTGCTGTGTTGGTGCGTGAGGCACAACATCCACCCGACAGAGCGTGTGCGGGATGTGATGTTACCTGAGTCAGCTCTTCATGCTCGTCCTGAGTTGCGTGCTAACCGTCTGGGAATGACAGTCCCACGAACCAGGCCTCCTGTGTGCATTCCTAGTCCTACACCTCCTGTAACACCTTCCCGCCCCAGCCCGGTACCACCAGTTCCGGCACCACGCCCCAGGATTCCAGGGTGTCTCCAGAGCCCTGTTCGCATTGTTGCATCTCCCCGCACTCGCCCTGAGGTGCGTGTCCTCATCCCGGTACCACCTGTGCCGGTACCACGCACTAGGCCTATAGTGCGCTTTGAGAGCCCAGTGTGTCCTGTTGCTGCTCCCCGCACTAGCCCTGAGATGTGTGTCCCCAGCCCGGTACCACCAGTTCCGGCACCACGCACTAGGCCTAATGTGCGTATCCAGGGTCCAGTATGCCCTGTTCCTTCTCCCCGCACTAGCCTTCAGGTGCGTGTCCCCAGCCCGGTACCACCAGTTCCGGCACCACGCACCAGGCCTAAAGTGCGCCTCAGCCGGCCAGAGCTGCCCGTCTACCCAGTGCCATCTGAGTCATCCGTCTACCCAGTGACCAGCCCGAGCCGTCAGCCAGCCATGACCAGCCCGAGCCGCCAGCCAGCCATGACCAGCCCGAGCCGCCCGACAGCCATGAGCAGCCAGAGCCTTCCGCCAGCCATGAGCAGCCAGAGCCTTCCGCCAGCCATGAGCAGCCAGAGCCTTCCGCCAGACCGGATCAGCCAGAGCCTTCCGCCAGACCGGATCAGCCAGAGCCTTCCGCCAGACCGGATCAGCCAGAGCCTTCCGCCAGACCGGATAAGCCAGAGCCTTCCGCCAGCCATGACCAGCCAGAGCCGTCCGCCAGCCATGACCAGCCAGAGCCGTCCGCCAGCCATGACCAGCCAGAGTCGCCCGCCAGCCATGAGCAGCCAGAGCCTTCCGCCAGCCATGAGCAGCCAGAGCCTTCCGCCAGCCCGGATCAGCCAGAGCCTTCCGCCAGCCCGGATCAGCCAGAGCCTTCCGCCAGCCCGGATCAGCCAGAGCCTTCCGCCAGCCCGGATCAGCCAGAGCCTTCAGCCAACCCGGATCAGCCAGAGCCTTCAGCCAGCCCGGATCAGCCAGAGCCTTCAGCCAGCCCGGATCAGCCAGA
This sequence comes from Salvelinus fontinalis, assembly GCF_029448725.1. NCBI lineage: Eukaryota > Metazoa > Chordata > Actinopteri > Salmoniformes > Salmonidae > Salvelinus > Salvelinus fontinalis. The sequence continues at coordinate 22,955,039 of NC_074696.1, forward strand.
GCCTTCCGCCAGCCCGGATCAGCCAGAGTCTTCCGCCAGCCCGGATCAGCCAGAGTCTTCCGCCAGCCCGGATCAGCCAGAGTCTTCCGCCAGCCCGGATCAGCCAGAGTCTTCCGCCAGCCCGGATCAGCCAGAGTCTTCCGCCAGCCCGGATCAGCCAGAGTCTTCCGCCAGCCCGGATCAGCCAGAGTCTTCCGCCAGCCCGGATCAGCCGGAGTCTTCCGCCAGCCCGGATCAGCCGGAGTCTTCCGCCAGCCCGGATCAGCCGGAGTCTTCCGCCAGCCCGGATCAGCCGGAGCCTTCCGCCAGCCCGGATCAGCCGGATCCGTCAGCCAGCCATGAACATCCGGATCCGTCAGCCAGCCATGAGCAGCCGGAGCCGTCAGCCAGCCATGACCAGCCGGAGCCGTCCGCCAGCCATGACCAGCCGGAGCCGTCCGCCAGCCATGACCAGCCGGATCCGTCAGTCAGCCATGAGCAGTCGGATCCGTCAGCCAACCATGAGTCACCCAGCCAGGATCCGTCCCTCAGTCCGGAGCTGCCCTCCCTCAGTCCGGAGCTGCCGTCCCTCAGTCCGGAGCTGCCGTCCCTCAGTCCGGAGCTGCCGTCCCTCAGTCCGGAGCTGCCGTCCCTCAGTCCGGAGCTGCCGTCCCTCAGTCCGGAGCTGCCGTCCCTCAGTCCGGAGCTGCCGTGCCTCAGTCCGGAGCTGCCGTGCCTCAGTCCGGAGCTGCCGTGCCTCAGTCCGGAGCTGCCGTGCCTCAGTCCGGAGCTGCCGTGCCTCAGTCCGGATCTGCCGTGCCTCAGTCCGGATCTGCCGTCCCTCAGTCCGGATCTGCAATGCCTCAGTCCGGATCTGCCGTGCCTCAGTCCGGATCTGCCGTCCCTCAGTCCGGATCTGCCGTCCCTCAGTCCGGATCTGCCGTCCCTCAGTCCGGAGCTGCCCCTTATCCTGGTGCTGCCCCTTATCCTGGTGCTGCCCCTTAGTCCGGTGCTGCCCCTTAGTCCGGTGCTGCCCCTTAGTCCGGTGCTGCCCCTTAGTCCGGTGCTGCCCCTTAGTCCGGTGCTGCCCCTTAGTCCGGTGCTGCCCCTTAGTCCGGTGCTGCCCCTTAGTCCGGTGCTGCCCCTTAGTCCGGTGCTGCCCCTTAATCCAGTGGGGTTAAGGTGGAGGGTGGCCATTGGGAGGAGGCTACGGAGGCGGGTAGTGACTATGGTGGGGTGGGGACCACGACCAGTGTCGGAGCCGCCACCGTGGAAGGAAGCCCACCCAGACCCTCCCCTAGACGGTGTGCTGGTGCGCCCGGAGTTCGCACCTTAAGGGGGGTGTTATGTCACGCCCTGGCCTTAGTATTCTTTGTTTTCTTTATTATTTTAGTTAGGTCAGGGTGTGACATGGGGAATGTTTGTGTTTTGTCTCGTTTTGGGTGGTTATATGGAAAAGGGGGTGTTGGGTTTAGTGTATGGGTTTGTGTTGAGTGAGTGTTTCTAGGTATGTCTATGGTTGAGTGAATGTTCTAGGTATGTCTATGGTTGCCTGAGTGGTTCTCAATTAGAGACAGATGTCTTTCATTTGTCTCTGATTGGGAGCCATATTTTAGGCGGCCATAGGCATCATGTTGTTGTTGGGTCATTGTCTAGGTCTGTGTCTGTGTCTAGGTTGCATGTTTGCATTTTGTTCGGTTATAGCTTCACGGTCGTCTATTTGTTGTTTTGCTTCGTTCGTTTTCTCCTAAATAAAGAGAAGATGTATTTTTTACATACTGCGCCTTGGTCCTCTCTCTCTCCCATGGTCGATCATGACAGAGGTGTTCTGCATTAGCATTGAACAGCCCCCGTGATATGCAACTTTTCAGGGAAGCTAGAAACCAATATACACAGGCAATTAGAAAAGCCAAGGCTAGCTTTTTCAAGCAGAAATTAGCTTCCTGCAACACAAACTCAAAAAAGTTCTGGGACACTGTAAAGTCCATGGAGAATAAGAACACCTCCTCCCAGCTGCCCACTGCACTGAAGATAGGAAACACTGTCACCACTGATAATTCCACTATAATTGAGAATTTCAATAAGCATTTTTCTACGGCTGGCCATAATTTCCACCTGGCTACCCCTACCCCGGTCAACAGCACTGCACCCCCCACAGCTACTCGCCCAAGCCTTCCCCATTTCTCCTTCTCCCAAATCCAGTCAGCTGATGTTCTGAAAGAGCTGCAAAATCTGGACCCCCTACAAATCAGCCAGGCTAGATAATCTGGACCCTTTCTTTCTAAAATTATCTGCTGAAATTGTTGCCACCCTTATTACAAGCCTGTTCAACCTCTCTTTCGTGTCGTCTGAGATTCCCTAAGATTGGAAAGCAGTTGCGGTCATCCCCCTCTTTAAAGGGGGGGACACTCTTGACCCAAACTGCTACAGACCTATATCTATCCTATCCTGCCTTTCTAAGGTCTTCGAAAGCCAAGTCAACAAAGATTACCGACCATTTCGAATCCCACCATACCTTCTCCGCTATGCAATCTGGTTTCAGAGCTGGTCATGGGTGCACCTCAGCCACGCTCAAGGTCCTAAACGATATCTTAACTGCCATCGATAAGAAACAATACTGTGTATCCGTATTCATTGACCTGGCCAAGGCTTTCGACTCTGTCAATCACCACATCCTCATCGGCAGACTCGATAGCCTTGGCTTCTCAAATGATTGCCTCGCCTGGTTCACCAACTACTTCTCTGATAGAGTTCAGTGTGTCAAATCGGAGGGTCTGTTGTCCGGGCCTCTGGCAGTCTCTATGGGGGTGCCACAGGGTTCAATTCTTGGACCGACTCTCTTCTCTGTATACATCAATAATGTCGCTCTTGCTGCTGGTGAGTCTCTGATCCACCTCTACGCAGACAACACCATTCTGTATACTTCTGGCCCTTCTTTGGACACTGTGTTAACAAACCTCCAGGCGAGCTTCAATGCCATACAACTCTACTTCCGTGGCCTCCAATTGCTCTGAAATACAAGTAAAACTAAATGCATGCTCTTCAACCGATCACTGCCTGCAGCTGTCCGCCTGTCCAACATCACTACTCTGAACAGCTTTGACTTAGAATATGTGGACAACTACAAATACCTAGGTGTCTGGTTAGAAGCACCACCTGTCAAAGCAGCTCACAGATTACTGCACCTGTACATAGCCCATCTATAATTTAGCCCAAACAACTACCTCTTTCCCTACTGTATTTATTTATTAATTAATTTTGCTCCTTTGCACCCCATTATTTCTATCTCTACTTTGCGCATTCTTCCACTGCAAATCAACCATTCCAGTGTTTTACTTGCTATATTGTATTTACTTCGCCACCATGGCTTTTTTTGCCTTTACCTCCCTTATCTCACCTCACTTGCTCACATTGTTTATAGACTTATTTTTCTTCTGTATTATTGACTGTATGTTTGTTTTACTCCATGTGTAACTCTGTGAGGTTGTATGTGTCGAACTGCTTTGCTTTATCTTGGCCAGGTCGCAATTGTAAATGAGAACTTGTTCTCAACTTGCCTACCTAGTTAAATAAAGGTGAAATAAATAAATAAAATATTTCATGTATATGTGTGTTCTTGTATGCATTTATTGGAACGAGAGTGTGAGTATACGCATGTGTACAAACACCTGCACGACATCAGCCTCAGGAAAACCGGCATTAGCTGTAAAAACACTGTCCCTCAGTGTCATTCAAACCTTCTTTTAATTATGTTTTATTTTGACTTTATCTTTTGACTTTTATCTTTGACCATCATTCTATCTCCTGCATAGCAACTCCACTCCCACTTGTCTCCTGTCACGCCCTGACCTTAGAGATCCTTTTTATGTCTATATTTTGGATTGGTCGTGGCGTAAGTTGGGGTGGGCATTCTATGTTTTGTGTTCTATGTTTTCTATTTCTGTGTGTTTGGCCGGGTGTGGTTTTCAATCAGAGGCAGCTGTCTATCGTTGTCTCTGATTGAGAATCATACTTAGGTAGCCTGTTCCCACCTGTGTTTTGTGGGTAGTTGTTTTCTGTTTTTTGTGTCTGCACCAGACAGAACTGTTTCGGTTTCATTCGTTCTCTTTGTTGTTTTTTTTGTTATTCAGTGTTCAGTTTTATTAATAAATCATGAACACTGAACACTTACCACGCTGCGCTTTGGTCCATTTTTTCACGCAACGGTGACCGTTACATCTCCAATTCCACATCCCAACCCTCAGCTTGCCTCAGCCCATCCCACCTATCTCTGCTGGCCACCCTCTTCGGATTTATACGCACCATATATCTTTCAACTATGCTGTGATGTTTAACGTACAATTTCAATCTATCTAATCGAATAGAATCCACAAATTGCGAGTTGAAGATAAATACTTTTACTAAGAGTATTAGAATATTAGTAATTGACTGACCCAGTCTCTCCAGATCTCCTAACAGTACAATTTCTAGGGTCAATTTTAGATCAATGCTATCCATTTTCAGCCATTCCTGAACCTGAGACCAGAAACAGGCTACCTGAGGGCAATACCAAAATAAATAGTCTATTGATTCTGTATCCTCACAACAAAATATGCAGAGCTTTGATGATTTTATGCCCCAAACATTCAACATTTTGTCAGTGACAAGAATTCTATATAATCATTTTAGCTGAAAAGCACAAAGTCTTGAATCTTGCGTTGTTTTATATATCAACTCATACCCATGGAATCGGTACATCAAAAATCTCTTCCCAACTATTTTAAAATCTGTATGGCACAGTTGTCAACATCCTGGTCCTCAAATGAAACTGGTATACTTTCCTATTTATGCAATTTTTATTCCTCCGCCAGGTTTGATCCTTTATATTGAGCAGACTGACTAGTTCCCTGCCTCCTACCGCTGCCACCTGCCTCCTCCATTTTTGGGGTAATGCTATAATCAATTAGTTGTACTCTTGGATTGAAAAGACCTTCCCATACAATTTTGATAACTCAATGAAGGTCATCACTCGACCATTCCAATTTACAATATCATTTAAGAACAAAATACCCTTTTCAAATATATTTCCCATAAATACAGGCATTTTATCAACCAGCACATTTGAGTTCACCATAATATTTGTTTGAATATTTGTTCTATCTTTTCAGGGGGATGAAATTGAAATTTTTTGAAAAAGAAAGATACTTTGAAAAAAGTATAATTTTCAATTAATCAAACATGAAACATGGCAATCTGCACAAAGGCAAAAGGCAATGTTTATACAATGAATGAGTTTTTCTTAGTAATCTACTTGAGAACCATTTAGGGTTCAAGTAAAACTTTTGAATAAGTGAAGCATTTAGAAAGAGGTTTAGTGCTTTTATATTTAATCATCTCAAGCCACACAATTCATATTCATTATATAGATAGGAATGCTTTATTTTGTCTGGTTTAGCATCCCAGATAAAGCGAAATATATTTTGCTGATGTGATTTGAAAAACTAATCATCAGGAGTAGGCAGTGCCATAAGTAAGTGAATAAACTGAGATATGACTAAGGAGTTAATCAGGGCATTTTATTTTCCATAAATAGACAGGTATTTACCTCTCCATGGTTGCAGGTACTTGTCTATTTTTTCTATTGAAATTCAATATGGAGAGCTTATTTATATATTTTGTGATATGAATACCAATAATGTCGACTTTACCATCAGCCCATTTTATAGGTAAAACGCAGGGTAATGTAAAAGTTGTATTTTCAAAATTAGTTTTTAGTCCAGAGTGTACAGAAAAGTTATCTAGATCTTCAATGAGACATTGCAGGGATCTAGCTTGCAGACTTAAGATAAAACTTGAGTCATCGGCATATATGGACACCTTTGTTTTTAAGCCTTGGATTTCTAATCCTCTAATCTTGTTATTGGATCTGATTTTAATAGCTAGCATTTCGATGGCCATAACGAATAGATATGGTGACAGCGGACAACCTTGTTTAACTCCTCTTCAAAACTCTCTGAGAAGTAGCCGTTATTTACTATTTCACACCTGGGGTTGCTGTACATTATTTTTATCAATTTTATAAGAGAATCACCAATTTTTTTAAATCCAGGCATTTATAAATCAAATCCAGTCTTACATTATCAAATGCCTTTTCAAAATCCGCTATAAATACCGGGCCTGGCTTCTTAGATGTTTCATGATGTTCTATTATTTCTAGTAGTTGTCGTATATTATCTCCAATGTATCGTCCATGTAAAAAACCTGTCTGATCAGGATGAACATTACCTGGTTAAACCTTTTTAATTCTGAGTGCTATGTATTTCGCTAGTATTTTTGCATGACAGCATTGAAGTGTAAGGGGCCTCCAGTTTTTTAGATAGACTGGATCTTTATATTTGCCATCTGGGTCTTGTTTTAATAATAGAGAAATCAAACCTTCATGCTGAGTTTCTGACAGACTACCATTTCTATAGGAGTAGTTAAAACAATCTAACAATGGAGCTTTTAGTATATCAAAAAAGGCTTGATATACAGTTGAAGTCAGAAGTTTACATACACTTAGGTTGGAGTCATTAAAACTCATTTTTCAACCACTCACAAATTTTTTGATAACAAACGATAATTTTTGCAAGTCGATTAGGACATCTACTGTGTGCATGACACAAGTCATTTTTCACTGTATCACAATTCCAGTGGGTCAGAAGTTTACATACACTAAGTTGACTGTGCCTTTAAACAGCTTGGAAAATTCCAGAAAATTATGTCATGGCTTTAGAAGCTTCTGATATGCTAATTGACATCCTTTGAGTCAATTGGAGGTGTACCTGTGGATGTATTTCAAGGCCTACCTTCAAACTCAGTGCTCCTTTGCTTGACATCATGGGAAAATCAAAAGAAATCAGCCAAGACCTCAGAAAAAAAATGTAGACCTCCACAAGTCTGGTTCATCCTTGGGAGCAATTTCCAAACACCTGAAGGTACCACGTTCATCTGTACAAACAATAGTACACAAGTATAAATCAAATCAAATCAAATCAAGTTTATTTTATATAGCCCATCGTACATCAGCTAACATCTCGAAGTGCTGTACAGAAACCCAGCCTAAAACCCCAAACAGCAAGCAATGCAGGTGAAGAAGCACCATGGGAACATGCTGCCGTCATACCGCTCAGGAAGGAGACGCGTTCTGTCTCCTAGAGATGAAAGTTCTTTGTTGTGAAAAGTGCAAAACAATCCGAGTAACAACAACAAAGGACACATGTTCAAAAGTATCTATATCCACAGTAAAAACGAGTCCTATATCGACATAACCTGAAAGCCCGCTCAGCAAGGCAGAAACCACTGCTCCAAAACCACCATAGAAAAGCCATACTAAGGTTTGCAACTGCACAAGGGGAAAAAGATCGTACTTTTTGGAGAAATGTCCTCTGGTCTGATGAAACAAAAACAGAACTGTTTGGCCATAATGACTATCGTTATGTTTGGAGGAAAGAGGGGGAGGCTTGCAAGCCAAATAACACCATCCCAACCGTGAAGCACGGGGGTGGCAGCATCTTGTTGTGTGGGTTCTTTGCTGCAGGAGGGACTGGTGCACTTCACAAAATAGATGGCATCATGAGAGAGGAAAATTATGTGGATATATTGAAGCAACATCTCAAGACATCAGTCAGAAAGTTGAAGCTTGGTTGCAAATGGGTCTTCCAAATGGACAATGACCCCAAGCATACTTCCAAAGTTGTGGCAAAATGGCTTAAGGACAACAAAGTCAAGGTATTGGAGTGGCCATCACAAAGCTCTGAGCTCAATCCCATAGAAAATTTGTGGGCAGAACTGAAAATGCGTGTGCGAGCAAGGAGGCCTACAAACCTGACTCAGTTACACAAGCTCTGTCAGGAGGAATGGGCCAAAATTCATCCAACTTATTGTGGGAAGCTTGTGGAAGGCTACCCGAAGCGTTGGACCCAAGTTAAACAATTTAAAGGCAACGCTACCAAATACTAATTGAGCGTATGTAAACTTCTGACCCACTGGGAATCTGATGAAAGAAATAAAAGCTGAAATAAATCATTTTCTCTTCTATTCTCTCTTCTGACATTTCACATTCTTAAAATAAAGTGGTGATCCTAACTGACCTAAGATTTTTACTAGGATTAAATGTCAGGAATTGTGAAAGACTGAGTTTACATGTATTTGGCTAAGGTGTATGTACAATTCTGACTTCAACTTGAATTTTTATATTTTTTGTATGCCATCAAGCCCTCTATCAGTATGCCATCATGACTGAAAGGATTTAATAACCTCAAAAAGTTATTCCTCTGTAATTTGGCATTTGCACTGATCTTTCTGTACATTTGTTCATTTTCAATTTTTTTGATTATTTGGAAAGAATTCCTTACCGTAATCTTCTTTCAGTGGGAGAGGATGGGACAGAAAAGAGAACATATGCCTACAATAATTAGCTTCCCCTTTTAAAATATAATTCAGAGAATCATAGATGACTCCGTTTTCAGTAACGAGATTCTGCAAATTATTTTTGTTAGCGTTCCTGTATTGGAGATTCAGGAAGAATTTTGTTCATTTTTCTCCATATTCCATCCAGTTTGCTTTATCTTTGTAATAGATTACATCAGATCGTTCTTGAATAAGTTCCTCCAGTTCTTATTGTTTTTCCTCTAACTTATTTTGTACCTCTGTAGTATCGATTTTATTGCTATCTACTATTAGTTAATGTATTTCCCTTGTTAGTCTTGTCTCTTTAGCCAGAAACTGTTTATTTTTTATTTTTGATGAATATTGAATTGAATGAACTTTGAAGGTACATTTAAAGGTATCCAAAACAATAAGGGGATTTGCTGAACCTATATTATACTGAAAACATTCAGTTATAAATTATTTTGTCTTAGTTAAAAATAAGTTGTCCTCCAGTAAACTTTGATTAAATTTCCAATATCCCCGTCCACGTGGAAAATCTATAAGAGTTATGTGAATGCCAATTAGATGATGATCCGATCGCATTCTGTCTTCTATTAAAACTTTTTTAACCTTTGATGCATGAGAGAAAGAGACAAGAAAGTAGTCAAGACGACTAGCTTGATTAAGTCTCCTCCATGTATATCTCACTAGGTCGGGGTTTTTTAGTCTCCAAATATCCACTATTTCTAATGTGTCCATAATATTTGTGATTTCCTTAAGGGCACGGTGATGATAGTTTGTAGAATGATTACCTTTACGGTCCACTGAGGTACTTAACACTGTGTTATAGTCTCCTAACATAATGATATGATCATTTGTCAATAAACTGGTTTAAATGTTTGAGGAAGTATGGATCATCCTGATTTGGACCATATAGATTAATGAGCCGAATATCTTTTTCGTCCACTTTCATATTCAAAAAGATCCACCTTCCTTGCGAATCATTCCTGACTATTTGCACATTCAGATTGACATTTCTGTTAATTAATATCATCACATCTTTTGAGTTCCTTTGTCCATGACAGAAAATTATTTCACCACCCCATTCCCTTTTCCACGCAAATTCATCTAAGGATGTAGAGTGAATTTCCTGTAAACAGTATATGTTATATTCCTTTTCTTTCAGCCACGTAAAGACTGATTTTATAATCCGCTAAACCGTTACAATTATAACTGGCTATACTTATTTCACCCCTTGCTGCCATCGGAGATATTATGACGGTCACAATTAGAGCTTTCAAATGTCTGATATTTAGAATTCAAGAAATAGGTTCTAGAAATATTTGTTTTATTCCCTTGCCTGTTTGCCTGTGAGCCAATGCCACAGATGTTAGCAAAATGTATACAAGATATTATGTGTGTAGTAAATCTGAGTAGGTTGATGTGTATGATATTGGATGTGATTTAGTGAGAGTGTGTACGATGTCTGAATAAGAGTAAGAATATAATGTATGCTGTACAAATAAATAATAACTCCACCAATTTGCATGGTTGAGTGTCTATGTGTGTAACATGTAGTGCGTATAGCCTTAATATTCATGATGATAATTGTAATTCATATCATATCACCATCATAGTTGCATCATAATTACATTTAAAGTCATTGAAAAACACATCCCAGCATTTCCACAGCAATTCACGTTTCACATGATCATGAAAGAGACCTTGCATTACTCTAGAGACGGCTTCACTACAGTACAAATGTATTCCGTACAATAGGTTATTATTCCCCAATGCCCCTATTCTGATATTGTTGCTTCTTGTAAACCTTGCTTGTTGTAAACATATATAAACTTGTAGACAAATACATAATAAAGATAGACAAACAAGAAACATTTTAAATTATAAAACAGTTCTCTACAATAGAGAGTGAGTGAGAGAAGAGAAAAGAAAAGAGAGAAGGAGAGAGTGAGAGAAGAGAGCGAGATCAGATGTGTGTGCGTATGTATAAGTCCGTTTGTGTAAGCGAGCATGTAATTGAGTATATGTGTGTGTTTATATCCACTTCATAGTGTTCAGATATTTTTAGAGTTCCCATACTTTATTTTTTTCGGAACCTGAAGTCCCTGTAGAATTAAGTACAGCAATTGTGTTATGGAGCTGTCTTGGAATAACTGTCCATCTATTAAGAGTTTGTCCACAATGAGAAAGGCACGCTTACCCTTCTCCCTCTGTTGCCTCTGTACCGGATACAGTCTCTTGCGACGTTAGTTTATCTCCTTTAGAAATTGGTCATTGAGTCCGAATTTGGTCCCTTTAAGCTCCCTTCCCCTGCTTTTGATCAGCTCCTTTTGTTGGTAGTGTTCAAATTTTGCGATGATTGGTCAGGGACCCTTGGTCTTGTCGCTCCGAGCTCCAAGTCTGTGTACTCGGTGGAAAGCCAGCTTGTTTATAGTCTCTATAGGACGTTTCAAGGCGGATTGCATGAATTCTCTGATCGCGCCCTCTGGATTATTGGATGAGTCCCCACGAATCCCAGAAAAATAGATTTTCACGCATGCTATGACTTTGTATGTCTAGTAGCGTCTCCTTCATCACCCTGTTTTCCCTGAGTAGACAATCCATGTTGGAATCGTGGATTTAAACCTTGGCTATGAGTGCCTTATTCTCTCCTTGGAGTGTGAGAATTTCACTCTGGCTAAACTCCGAACACCCCCTCAGCCCTGCTACCTCCTCACACAACCTTTCCAGTGTTGCATGGATTCCAGCCAGAGCACTAGCCTCTACTTCAATGGCAAGTAAATTGTCCGTGTCTGTAGATTAATCTGTTTTTCTTTTTTTTGTCAGTTTAAAGTTATTTTGTGAGGTAGTCGGATCTTTCCATGATGGACTATGTTGTTCCTCCATAGCGTAAAGCTGTTGGTACTCGTCGAATCCCCTCAGGGTCTCCTTAGTATCCAGGTTGGCTCTTTACTGCAACCAGTTGTTTTATGAAAAGACAACAAATCTCAGTTCTGCTGTACTTTGTGTTCATTGCATGCGCCCTAAATGGCATCCTATTCCCTGGTTAGTGCACCACTAGTGCACTGAATAGTGCACTAGTTAGTGCACTGAATAGGAAATAGGGTGCCATTTGGGACGGAGTCAACATGTCTTCTGGTGTTCCCTTGGGCTCTTCTGGACTGGTGTTGCCCCTGGCACTGACCTAGGCTCGATGCCTTTTGGGTGCAACATGGCTCTGGAACTTGGTACAGCTACTACCTCACCAACCATCTGTTCTCCCAGTTGGAGGCTGCCAGGCCAGCAGGCTGCCTCTTTTCAAGGTCCCAACTGTACCATGATCTATTTAAACCAATGTTCTGTAGAAAGAAACTGACCCCATATTGATGCTTTAAGTATGAACTGTACTGTGATCTACAAACCAATGCACTGTAGAAACTGACCCAATATTTATGTTTTTAGTTAGAGACTCCCCATAGTATAATTAGACTATTTCCTTAATTCTGACTATATAGTTTGAGTTAGACTTGGACATGATCTTCCCAGAGTAAATAATATGATATTAATTCAAGCTATTTAGACGTATGGTATATCCTATTTTGCATTATTATGTATTGAGATGAGAGCAATTTAGGTTGGCTTTAATCATTCTAAATTGACAAAGCTACTCTTTAAAGTGCTGTGTAACCTATGTGGATTATTGTATACCAGTCAAAATATCAATTACCAATGGTAATCACTTCTGGAGAGGCAGAGCACAGCCTGTGGTTGAGTCTCAAATGGCACCCTATTCCCTTAAAAGTGCACTACTTGTGATCAGAACCGTAAGGGCCCTGGTCAAAGTAGTTCAATATAAAGGCAATAGGGTGGTATTTGGGACACACATTTCTATGAAATGCTGCTACACTCTTAGAAAAAAAACGGTTCCAAAAGGGGTCTTCGGCTGTCCCCATAGGGAACTGATAGCAGAGGACTGATAGAAGACTGAGAACAGCAGTAGAGGCTCTCACAGAGGCACAAAGGACCACAACACTGGGAGGGAGGGAAATAGGGAGAGAGAGATGGGAGAGAGGGAAGGGGGAGGGGGGGGGGGTGATGGAAGGAAAGAGGGAGAGATGGGAGGAAGTGAGTGAGCAGGGTGATTTGTGTCTTCGACAGACGAGGGAGAGGGCCGGACCAACAGAGTCCAGATCAGCCATCTGCATCCACTCCTTTTGATCCCCCTCTCTTCTCCATCTTGTTCTATCCCTCCCTCCATCCCTCCATCCTTGTGTCCTGGCCTGGCTTCGGTAACCTCTGTGCCCCCAGTGACCAAGAGCAGGGTCCCTGGACACGGTCACTAACCCGGCCCCATCCCTAATACCATATGGCTTCACCCTGCTCTAAGCATTGTGCCCAGATCATGAATGGCCGTTTAAAACGAATTGTCAAATACAATAATCAACCAAAATAAGTAAGCTGCCTTCACTGCCAAAAAGTTATTTTCATTTAGTTGTATGCGGGTTATAGGAGGATGTAATGTCTATTCAAAATGAAACACCCTAAATCCTCTTTTTGGGTTGTACTAGTTTCATTTTTGTGTTTTGCTTTTACTCAGCATTGCTCAGTACGCTGTTCCTGTCACTCTGCAGAAGAGAGAGAGTGTGTGTCCGTGTCATGGATAATGTGCCTTACTGTGTTGTTTTAAAGCATATCTATGAGTTTGCTTTGTTGCAGGGAATTTCATTGTTTATGCATAGACTTAAGGTAACCCGCAAGAAGACAAGGGCATCAGTGTGTGTGTTCAGTCCCTCTACAGGGGTACTCTGTGTCACCATAATATACAGTGACAGCCAGCCAGAGGTGGCCTGAGGCAGACCCACTGTCCAGTGCTTGCTAGCTAGTACTCAAACTACACATGCAACCTGTTGTGCTCTCTACATCTCCCTCTCATAAACACACACATGCACACACACACACATCCTGCAAACAGCCAGGTTAGTACATAACACAGCATGCTGCAACAGCCAGGCTAGTGCAAGCAGCCAGGCTAGTGGAAGCAGCCAGGCTAGTGCAAGCAGCCAAGCTAGTGCAAGCAGCCAGTCTAGTGCAAGCAGCCAGGCTAGTGCAAGCAGCCAGGCTAGTGCAAGCAGCCAGGCTAGTGCAAGGAGCCAGTCTAGTGCAAGCAGCCAGGCTAGTGCATAACACAGCACGCTGCAGACACTTCCTGACCAAGGCTGGGATTCAATCAAAGGGGCATAGAGAAGGTCATTTCTGCTTGAGCCGACATCTACAGGGTTTACCATGATGGCTTGAGGTAGTGCGAGAACTCTCCTCTGGTTGAATCCTGGGGTTGTGGTTTTCTTAAATACATAGACCGAGCATGCCACCCACAACCACCTGTGAGCTGAGAGACCAGTCCCTCCTGTGGATCACACCAGTGGGAAATTGATTGACTACAGAGACATGCTCCAATAGAGAGCACAGATCAGCCCGCTAACTAAAACCCAAAGTGTCATCTGCACAGCCAGGCTATTGTGGGTGACATGCATTATGCTATTTTATTGTCGGCCAGCTAGGTGCTGCGTTGCTGGGCCCAGACAGGCAGAGTATGCCATATGCACTTGGAGAATACAATGGTAGCTTGTGGGCCTTGCAAATACCGGAGGAGGGTGTGTGCGTGCGATGGATAGATGGATAGATGGATAGATGGTGAGTGAGTGAGTGAGAGTGAGAGAGAGAGTGTGAGAGTGTGAGAGAGAGAGAGAGAGAGAGAGAGAGAGAGAGAGAGAGAGAGAGAGAGAGAGAGAGAGAGAGAGAGAGAGAGAGAGAGAGAGAGAGAGAGAGAGAGAGAGAGAGAGAGAGAGAGAGAGAGAGAGAGAGAGAATACAATATAAAGCTCTTAAGCCATCACCCAAATAACGTTAACACCACAGGAGAGGAATTTCACCTCAATACTTTATTGAAGTAATAGTAATAATCTTTATTGAAGTAATAGTAATAATCATCAACATCGTAATGAAAAAAGGAAACAAAAATTGCATTTTAACATGAAAAACAAAGTCACATTGTTTTCATCTTCAAGTGTTCCCCAACAAAAATATTGGACACATCGAGTTGCATACAGATGTGGGATCTTAATTTGAGCCAGTTTGCTACAATAGGAAAATAATCCTGCAGCAACAGAAAATGTGGATTATTATGTGGATTATAATTAATGGACATTTTTATAAGGGTTGATACATTTTTCAAAAGGGAAGAAATTAAGTCTGAAATTTCAGTGTAAATTACAAACTTCAGAAGCCTTTTTAAACCTCAAATACACGACAAGTTTTAAATGTCCTGCATTGCGGTTAAGTCCCCCCACTAGGGTGAGTAAGATCCTACATCTGTACACACATATGAGGTGGCTTTACAAAAGTAACTCTGGTCTCTCCATTTCAACTGAGTTTTATCACAATGACATTGTCAGTCAGTGCCAGGGGCAGGTAACCATGGAAACCTGGGGTAAGGGTTGGGTTGGCAGCAACGGTGAGAGGAGACTGAAGGGTACAGGTCTTATGAGAGGGTTGGCAACAGGTAAGTGTCTAACTCAAAGCACTGATCATTCAGACAGTTCTTTATTGATGTTTTGTTCAGTATTTTGTTTAAGTATTTTCCTTTCATTGAATAGGAGTGCTATGTAGCCTTGAAAAGAAGCAGAGGCCTCAATTATATGCAGTGCTGTGGGTTAAGACATAGCTACAATGAGGGTAAGGACCGGAGGTGCTTGTGTGGGGACGCCTGTCTGTGATCTGACCACTACAATGTCTTCCATTGTGCATCAATTCACCATCTGTTGTCGCATTGATGAGGCTTCGGCATTGATTCCATTGATTATGCATTTGCTATACACACACAGCAGCCATTACAAAATTATGTTGATGTTTTTGTGAAAATCAATCATCCGCCCATTTCACAACATCCTCAGAGGAAGTGAGACAAGCACAAACTGAAACACTTCCTTCTAACAGAAGGCTAGGCGTGTGTCCCAAATATGACTCTATTCCCTATATAGTCTATAGGGCTCTGGTTAAAAGTAGTGCACTATATAGGGAATAGGGTACCATTTGGGATGCGACCCTACGTACCCAGCCTCCTGACCCAGGAGAATGATGCCCATCACAATGATGCCAATTATACCATCACATCTACCATGTCTAAACAGTGTTGTGTCAAAAGCTGTGTCTGAAATCGCAGTGTTGACATCTTTGAACACTAAGACATAGCGGTGGAGAAATGGGAGAAACTATGTTATCATTGTTTACATGATTTCACATTCTTCGAGATGTTAAAGACAAAGGTTCATCAAAACAAAATGAGAATACAGGTACTGTAGATTCTCTGTCTCTGTCATTCAATAACATAACATCCACAATGACAATAACACTTAAAATGTGCAGTTATAATTATAACAGTCATCATGACTTGAATAATTACATACTAATACTGTTTGACATCAGATCTTCTCCCATGACTAGGGATGAACTGATTACATTTTTTAAGTTAAGGAAATAACATTTCATTGAAAACATATTTACAGCATTAAAACAAAATCTAATCAAAAGAAAAAAGCAAACGTAAAACAAAACAAAAAATGCTAGCCTATCTGGCATGCACACCACCACAGTAACAAGATATGACGTATTTTTTTGTTTTTCCTGTCGTCGGTTTATTTTGTCACACAGCAACATATTTAAGCTGCACAATTTTCTACTTCTTTTAAAGGGATATTTCAAACCAATATGTCATTTTGTAATTTTAACTATCCCTTTAAGTCTGCACTTAGACTGTTATAGGTGTGCCATTGAAATTCTACTCCAACACAGCAGAAAAATACACTGAGAAAACAAGTTCACCAGAACTCACAGAGCAATGGTGACTTAAACAGCCTTCGCCTGATATTCCCGCCAAACCAAAGTCTCCCACTATGCCAAACTAGGGCCTGAGATCCATTTGAAATATCCTGGATGGTTGAGGTGCAATAGTCTTTGCTCGAGTCCCAACCATGTAATTCATAGAATAGGGTCCAACAGTCTTTTGTTTGATTCCTGGTTGACTCTCCATATTTAGTCCATTTGTAGTGAAGGAGAATCCCTTGACCAATGGGGTTGCAAAGAATATCCTGTCGGCCAATCAGTAGTTTCATCCAACAGTCAAACCGAGTTCCAGGGTTCTGCTGAGGTGTTTGATTGGACAGGTAGAGTCACAGTTCCTGTTGAGTAGCATATGATTGGTTGGAAACAGAGAAACAGGTCTGGTATAGGCATACGATTGGATAAACAGGGATCCAGCTCAAGGTTTTGTTTGGGTGGGTGGAGGTAAAGAGATAAAGGGGTAATCTGCTTAAGGTGAGGGTGAGGGTGGACTCAAGGTTGATGGATGTCACATTACAATAACATGCTAATAATAAATATACCATCTGCAGGGCCTATGTCTCTCTATATCTCCATGGACTACATGTACTTTTCATTAAGAAATACTCTTCTTGTTCACATGGACTACAGCGTAGTCCCATAGCTGTAACCTGTATGGGCCACATCTTAACTTGAGATCCATACACATAACTGAAATGTTCATGCCTATCTCCCACTGACATCAATGGAATCATGATTTCCAACAAAACTGCCAGTTACATGTAGCGTGTACACGTTTTAAAATTAGGATGCCTCTAAGGTCACACACACAGACATGGAACATTTTACGATTTCCCTGAAAGATGCAATAATATTACATAAGAGGAGAACAGGACTTGACTAGGAGACTCCTGGTGTAAGCAAAATGCTCCCAAAACTATGACCCACATGCAATCCCTATCACCCCTATAGACAGGATAGCATACAACACAACGGTATAGATAGAGGCCATAGAGCCCCATTACTAAGGCTGTGTCTGTGACTGTTGTTGGCCAACAAACACCACCATTCTATCTGCTCCTCTCTCCACAATGGGGTTGAACATCCAATCAAATGGCAACAGGCAGGGGAACAACAGGCGAGTGTGTGTGGAAAGCGAGACGGGGATAAGGGAGGAGAAAGGAGGAGCGGGTGAGAGGAGGGGGATAGGGTTCATTGCTGTCAACACACTAGAGGCCTTGAGTGCTGGCCAGTGGCCAGTGTCGTACTGAATGCACAACAACATCCGCAACAATAGGAGTGGCCGGCCGTCTTCCAAGATGGCCGTCGACCAAGGCTCCTGAAACAGAGACGGTGATCCCCAGCAATGAGACATCCTCGCCAACCTCACCCAGCTCTAGTCTTCCACTTCTTAGATAGAAATACAAGGCCTCTGGGCAGGCAGACAGGAACCACTGGACTGGACTGCCTCCAACACCAATAAGCCTCGGTCTGAGCTGAAGGAGTGAACATGAGGTTTGTGCATTGGTCTTGGGGGACCTCCAAGTTGTTATGAGGAGTGTGTCATGAATTGGAAGGCTGAGCGGAGGGCCAACGCAGGGGGAAGGATGGAAGTGCAAGACCAAATCTCATCAGATTTTGAACCTTTTGGCATTTACTTATTCCCCCTTGCTCTATTTGATTGGATGGGAGGATTAATCGTGGATTACCACGGTGTGTGTGTCTGCTTGAGTGTGTGTGTACGTACTGTATGCTCGTGTCAAGGTTCGGATCTAGTGTGAGTGTTTGTCAGTCAGAGAGTGCAGTGTAAATCCATAGATAGGTGTGTGTAGGGGGGGGGGGGGGGGGGGGGGGTTATTCCAGTACAGTATGCTCAGCCCACATAACATAAGTGTGTAAATGCTTTTTGCCTGGTATGGGGGAGGGGACGGTTAGGGTGGCACAGCACAGCACTGCCACATACTGTTCCTGAATGGGCCACCCACCACCCGTCTGGGCGGAAGTGGAGCATCGAGCGCCGAAGTCCCAGGCCCTGAAACATGTTTTCTAGGTCTAGGACAGTAGACCAGTTGCCTTGGTTCAACAAACCCATAGCAACCCATTGCAACCTATATCACTCTCATCCAGAATCAGTGAAGAGAGACTGAGAGGCTGTTATGTTGCTTTAGCATCAACAGAACTACAATTGGTTTGGCAGCAAGACCTGTCTGCATAGCAGGCGATAGAACTACCTCACCCTCTCATACCGGGAGTAACTATCTTTGTGATCCTACTGTATTGCTGCATCCCAAAATGGCACCCTATTCCCTACATAGTGCACTAATTTTGACCAGAAACCTATGGGTCTTATGAGCGCTATGGGCCATTTGGGACAATTCCCTTGACTCACCTTAGGTGTGTTTCTACATTCTACACACCTCATTTTCATATTGTACCTATTGTAGTTTTGCTCATTAGCAGGCTAACAGTCTGCCATGGCCAGAAGGGAATGAAGGGATCCAAAGCCTCTCTCGCTCTCTGTTCATATTTCAAATCAGATTTTTTAATGCCTTGGCAACCATGATAAATATATTTTTATGAGCACAGCTTGCACACATAAAAAATCCCACCCTCTGGCCCTGAGGTACATCTGTGGTCTATTCCTGACAGACATAAACACACATTAGAGCACATGTGACTTAGATCAAAACGTGTGAACCAGAAATTCCAAGGTTTCATTAAAAACATTTTTTAAAGAGGAGAACAACAAGGCCTATGGGTCCTGGCCAAAAGTAGTGCACAACAAAACGGAATAAGGAGCCATTTGGGACACAGATGTAATCCCTAGAATGAGACAGCGAGGCTAACAACAATAACAGCAGCATTTAACCACAACTACACACATCTTGCCATTCCAGGCCAGCCCTGCACTGGGTCCAAGGACCACCTTCATCTACCTCCACCCTTTTACAGGACACGTGTGACTCATATCTACACCCCTCCTCTCTCCCTCTCATACATTTTTTCAGGGGACTCAGGAGACTAGGTATTTAAGTGTATGTATGTATGTATGTATGTATGTATGTATGTATGTATGTATGTATGTATGTATGTATGTATGTATGTGTGTGTGTGTGTTTAAATTCCAGGCCAGCCTGGATTAGCCAGTGACTGAACCTCTAGGCCTGTAGAGTAGCCTAGAGGGGGACAGAGGTGGATGGATGGTATGGGGCCAGAGTAAGAATGGAGGAGAGGTGGAGGAGGAGGTGGGGGGGTAGTCTCATGAATGCCACAGCAGCAGCGGCCGGGTGCCCTGATGACAGGCACAGCCAGGGAACAAAGGACTGACGGGGTAAACAGCTGATGAACCTCGCTATCTGCCAATAACATACCCACATACACGAAAGCACACACACACATGCAAAATAAGGGCGTATTTTGCTTCCACCAGGAGACCCTCAGATTAAATGATAGCTGGAGAGAGAGACATAAACGGCCCTGCACCCTACAGATGTTTTTTACGCTCCGTCCTAAATGGCACCATAGTCCTTATATAGTGCAATACTTTTGACCAGGGTTCAAAGGACTCTGGTCTAAAGTAGTGCATTATTTAGGAAATAGGGTGCCATTTGGGACGTAAACTGAGTGAATGGTCTTAATGGGTTGGTAGCTGTTCTAGCTTTTCCCTCAGGCAGATGACCCTCTGTTGTCAAAAGAATCTTGCAAAACACTGTTTGTTTTGTTTAACTGATGACCAAGCACACGACAGACAGAATCAAGTGGACCTAGATGACATGGGACCTAAATGACATGGGACCTAGATGACATGGGGCCTAGATGACATGGGACCTAGATGACATGGGACCTAGATGACATGGGACCTAGATGACATGGGACCTAGATGACATGGGACCTAGATGACATGGCAAACGGATGTTGCTATCACATTCAGACAGGGAGTCTTGGCTGTGGTAGAAGTGGGAGAAGGGAGGAGAGAGAGTGGAGAGAGGAAAGCGAGGAGAGGGGAGAGGAGAGATGGGAGGGAGGCAAGAGAGAGGAGAGTGAGGAGAGGGGAGAGAGGATAGGGGAGAGGGCAAAGGAGAGAGGAGAAAGGAGAGAGGAGAAAGGAGAGAGGGGGAGAGGATAGAGAGGAGAGGGGATAAGAGAGGAGAGAGGGGAGGGTGTCGGGGAGAGGGGAGAAAGGAGAGAGAGGGGAGGAGGGAGGGGAGAGACGGGAGAGAGGAGAGGGGAAAGAGGAGAGAGGAGAGGAGAGAGAGAGGAGATAGAGGAAAGGGGAGGGAGGAGATAGAGGGGAGGGAAGAGAGGGGAAGGAAGAGAGGGGAGAGAGAGTGGAGAGGGAAGAGAGGAGAGTGGGGAGAGACTGGAGGGGGGAACAGCTGAGATGACTGTTTCTGTTTCTGTTCCCCCAGCTCACTGAGACACAAGAGGTGAGAGTGGGGTCACGAAGGACAGATGGACCAAATGGTTCCACCATTCAAGTAACATCAGGTGAGTATTACATAACACAAAAGGGCTTGTGCTAACAACATAAGCACTCAACCCTATTGATGACACATGCTAATTTCTGATCTAGTCTTAGGGGGACAAGTTTCCCCATTGTCTTAATGTGGATGGCTCATTGGTGGTTAATGGCAGGGTCTCGGGATGTACCATTAGACAGGGGGGGGGGGGGGGGGGGGGGGCAGTCCCTTATCCCTGTGTTACATTCTTGGAGGTAGGTGGCTGGAGCGGGTGGGAAATGTCTGGCAGAGAGGTGGGGGGAAAGGACAGGGGGATGGGGATTGGGGGGGTTGTATCCCACTACCCCTCCTCTCACCGGTCCAGCACGCGGCTGTAGTCCTGTGGGCTGCAGCCCCCTTCACTCTTCAGCTCAGCGAACACCTGGGTGAAGAATTGCGGGTCGGCGTTGATGCGCAACATCTTGGCGCTGGTGGCGTCGATGATGGCTAGGCAGCGGTCCCAGAAGGCCTCCTTGCCAGCCTCCACCAGGAAAGGTTTCAGTGGGTAGGATATCTCATTGCCCATGTAGGAATAGGACAGGTAGAGACAGGTGAGTAGTGTGGCCTGAAGCTCGTGCTCTGACGCCACCAGGTCTCCATCCACCACATCACGACACAGCATGTAGACAAACACCACGTTGGCCGGAGTCACGAAGGCCTGATCCTGCCAGCCCTGGAGGAGCAGAGAGCGGTCCACCGCCCGCAGCCACAGCACCGGGTCCGCAGGGGAGAGATGCTTCAGCCGGTAGCAGCGGCCACACAGGAACTCACCCAGGCACCGGAGAAGTTCACTGGTGGACGCCTGGACGATGATGCGCTTGGGGGATGAGGCGGCCGTTCCTTGGTGGGGCACCTTCTTGCCAGAGGACAACTGCTGGGGCTTCATGCCCATGCCATAGCTGTAGTGCCCCTGGCCGAAGCCTATCCCCAGACCCAGTCCCGTTGGCCCGTCGTAGCTTGAGAGGTTGGCACACGACAGAGACTTCTTGACATTCTCGCGGTTGAGGTGCAACACCGGATCCTTCTGGTAGATGTTGTTGTTGTTGAGGGGGTCTCCAAGTGACCCCGGACCCCCAGGACATTTCTTAGAGCCCCCTCGTTTCTTGGTGGAGGCGACCAGGCGTTTCCAGGTGAGGGCTGGGAGAAAGATTGACTGTCCCCGTTTCAGGCCACTGGTGCGGTCTTTCTGAGTGTTGAGCGAACGGCTGCTCAGGCTCGGGTAGTGGTTGAGTGAGCCAGGCCGCGTGTCATAGTAGCTGTTCTTCCTGAATGCAGGGGAAAGGGATAGTACTGTGCCCATTGTGAGTCAGTGCTGTAAAGAATATTATACTGGCTTTGGATTTTGACAGGGGCGAGGTGGAGGCACAGTTCTCTCCTGTTTTAGCTGTTACAACCCAGGCAGTGAATATTGGACGGAGAAGCGATATGAAGAGATGACTGAGGAAGACATTTATAAAGCTTAGTTGAGCTTTGTGACTTTTCAGTTGATGCTGACACTATTCAAATGCCTATGAAGACACATCCAGTATCTGCAACACATAAGAACAGGCAAACGTATGATTTCGAGAATAAACAAGGTAATACGTTAACATTTAAAATAATACATTTGTAATAACGTGTAATAATGTAATATTTGGTTGTTGTTTTTTAATCGCAAAACCTCTTCATTTTCCCATCAAGCAGCGACGCTACATTATTCCCACATGCATGTCAAGACAAAGCTCTGGTCCAGGACGTTAGTGCGTGTTCTTCTACTAACATCTACGAACGCGAACTAACGCCCTGGACCAGAGCTAGTACAGACAATTCTCTAGCCTAGTGTGAGGACTGTTCCTCATGCGCCTGTCTCTTAAGTCACTAGACTGACTCAGACAGCCTAAACATGCGGCTATAATTGTCGAATCAATGCAACACATTATAACCTAGGCTACCGCAGTGGGCTACATCAATAACTATTTTTTTTTCACAAAGCACAATGATATTCTAGGACAGGTTACAACAACATGTCACAGTGCGCACTATAACAAGAGCATAAAGCCGCAAACCCCAACCTCAGACATTAACATCACACAATGAATGAATCCCCACAAACACAGAAAATAATTATCAGGATAATATAACATTCATAAAATACCTGCATGTAACTCCAAAGAGGTTGTAAAATAATCAATATGAAGAAAATAGAGGTGCTCACCAATTTATTATCGGATGCCCACTGTCGCCTATCCGTCGCATTCAGTGATTTACAGAACTGCACAACAAAGCGCAACAAATGAACTGCCTGTGTGGAAGTAGTCTGCCATTGACAACAGTTCAGATAAGAGTAGAAATGATCGATTCAGTTCAAGAAGCGCTTCTGAGCAATTTGTTATTGAGCGGAGAGCCGCGTAGAATCAGTCTCGGCCAAGTCGGGTGCAGGTGTCCGGCGCCGCGTAATAGCTGCAGACAATAAATCCAAAAGGCTGTTCCGTTATGAGAAAAAGTGAATAAATTATTATGTCATTCGCGTCTCCATCTCAGAGGGAGTGCTGTGCAAACTTTCACTCTGATATCGGACCTTACTGTCCTTTCGATTAATTCCATCTTCGCAGCCATCCTCGCGATCAAATACGCAGTATTTATAGCCTACAGAACTTTATGTAAATACAAAGTCCTTCACCTTCAAAATCCAGACAGTTCTCTATGCGTCTCTGGCTATTCTGTTCAACGTGGAACGAGCGGAGGGACAGGGATAGCATACTATGCTTCTAGGCTACCCGGTGAAGAGGGACAGGATACCAGGGAAGCGATTCTCCTTGTCAACCCTTCAAATCGGTCTCCGTAAACCACTGAGCGCACGGAGTGGCGCGAGGCGGCTAATCAAATAATTTACTGACTCCTCCTAGCAGGGGTGCGTGTACTGCTCAGCTGCCTGACGCGCGCACAAACACACTCACTCACTGATGGCAATGTGTTGTTCGACACTACATTGCTAGATCACAAGACTATCCTCATCGCATTCGAGTGATATGGTAAATTGTTAGAAACTGTGGCTGTAGATTACGATATTTTGCTTGTTTTATAATGTGTTTGGAGTGGGATAACGGGTAAGTGGCTTCAGTGTGTCTCTCATAGCCTTCAAGCTATGGTAGGCCTACCTGCAGGCATGGTCTACAATAGATATTACATGCCACATACCCAGTAGGTGACCGTGGTATATAACATATAGTTACAGTATGGTGAAACTCTAGCACAGGGTTCCTAACTGGTGGCCCGCAGGTGATTATATTTTCCCCCTCAAGTTTCCATGAAAAAAACCTCTAACAAAAACTTGTATTTTTATTCTTGTACATAAAATAATTTAAAAACACCAGCAAATCAGCTCCAAGTGATTTTAATTCAGGAAATCTGTTCCAAATTATTCTCACGCAAAATAGAGAGATAATGTATGTGTGATAATTTACCCTACAAATGTAAGCATGGTTAAACAAATATTCGTCAAATATTATATCTGTTTGGGCTTATTTCTTTAGGTCAATTTGCAGCCTACAAATTATTTGTAGTTATGTTCCCTGACCATCTGGTAAAAAAAAATATTTGGCCCGCGGCTGAATCTACACTGAACAAAAATATAAAGGCAACATGAAACAATTTCAAAGATTTTACTGAGTTACAGTTAATATAAGGAAATCGGTCAATTGAAATAAATTCATGTTATTTTTTATGGATCAAATCAAATGTTATTTGTCACAAGTCCTTAACCAAAAATGCAGTTTTAAGAAGAATTGAGTGTTAAGAAAAAAATAGATAAGTAAAAAAATTAAATAAAAAAGTTCAACAAATGAACAATAGCGAGGCTATATACAGCAGGTACCTCTACAGAGTCAATGTGCGGGGCACCGGTTAGTCGAGGTATTTGAGGTAATATGTACATTTGAAGTCGGAAGTTTACATAAACCTTAGCCAAATACATTTAAACTCAGTTTTCACAATTCCTGACATTTAATCCTAGTAAAAATTCCTTGTCTTAGGTCAGTTAGGATCACCACTTTATTTTAAGAATGTGAAATGTCAGAATAATAGTTGAGAGAATGATTTATTTCAGCTTTTCTTTCTTTCCTCACTTTCCTAGTCTCAAGACATCAGTCAGGAAGTTTACATACACTCCATTAGTATTTGGTAGCATCGCCTTTAAAATTGTTTAACTTGGGTCAAAAGTTTCGGGTAACCTTCCACAAGCTTCCCACAATAAGTTGGGTGAATTTTGGCCCATTCATCCTGACAGAGCTGGTGTAACTGAGTAATGTTTGTAGGCCTCCTTGCTTGCACTCTGTTTTTCAGTTCTGCCCACACATTTTATATGGGGTTGAGGTCAGGGCTTTGTGATGGCCACTCCAATACCTTGACTTTGTTGTCCTTAAAGCCATTTTGCCACAACTTTGGAAGTATGCTTGGGGTCATTGTCCATTTGGAAGACCCCTTTGCGACCAAGCTTCAACTTCCTGACTGATGTCTTGAGATGTTGCTTCAATATATCCACATAATTTTCCTCACTCATGATGCCATCTATTTTGGGAAGCGCACCAGTCTCTCCTGTAGCAAAGCACCTCCACAACATGATGCTGCCACCCCCGTGCTTCACGGTTGGTATGGTCGGCCTTGAAATACATCCACAGGTACACCTCCAATTCACCTCAATTAGCCTATCAGAAGCTTCTAAAGCCATGATATCATTTTCTGGTATTTTCCAAGCTGTTTAAAGGCACAATCAACTTAGTGAATGTACACTTTTGACCCACTGGAATTGTGATAGTGAATTATAATCGAATAATCTGAAGAATTACTTGTGTCATGCACAAAGTAGATGTCCTAACCAACTTGCCAAAACTACAGTTTTGAAATTTGTGGAGTGCTTGAAAAACGAGTTTTAATGACTCCAACCTAAGTGTATGTAAACTTCTGACTTCAACTGTACATGTAGGTACAGTTAAAGTGACTATGCGTAGATAATAAACAGAGAGTAGAAGCAGCGTAAAAGGGGGGGTGGCAATGCAAATAGTCTGGGTAGCCATTTGATTAGCTGTTCAGGACTCTTATGGCTTCGGGGTAGAAGCTGTTAAGAAGTCTTTTGGACCTAGACTTGGTACTCCGGTACAGCTTGCCGTGCGGTAGTAGAGAAAACAGTCCATTACTAGGGTGGCTGAAATCTTTGACAATTTTTAGGGTCTTCCTCTGACACCGCCTGGTATGGAGGTCCTGGATGGCAGGAAGCTTTGCCCCAGTGATGTACTGGCCGGTACGCACTACCCTCTGTAGTGTTTTGCGGTCGGAGGCCGAGCAATTGCCATACCAGGCAGTGATGCACCAGTCAGGATGCCCTTGATGGTGCATCTGTAGAACCTTTTGAGGATCTGAGGACCCATGGCGAACATTTTCAGTCTCCTAAGGGGGAATAGGTTTTGTTGTGCCCTCTTCACGACTGTCTTGGTGTGTTTGGACCATGTTAGTTTGTTGGTGATGTATACACCAAGGAACTTGAAGCTCAACCTGTTCCACTACAGCCCCGTCAATGAGAATTGGGGCGTGCTCGGTCCTCCTTTTCCTGTAGTCTACAATCATCACTTTGTCTTGATCACGTTGAGGGTGAAGTTGTTGTCCTGGCATCACACGGCCAGGTCACTGACCTCCTCCCTATAGACTGTCTCCTTGTTGTTTTGTGATCACTGCCGTGTCATCGGCAAACTTAATGATGGTGTTGGAGTCATGCCTGGCAGATGCAGTCATGAGTGAACAGGGGGTACAGGAGGGGGCTGAGCACGTACCTCTGAGGGGCCCCCGTGTTGAAGGTCAGCGTGGCGGATGTGTTTTTACCTACCCTTACCACCTGGGGGCGGCCCATCAGGAAGTTCAGGATCCAGTTCTAGAGGGAGGTGTTTCGTCCCAGGGTCCTTAGCTTAGTGGTGAGCTTTTAGTGGACTATGGTGTTGAACGCTGCGCTGTAGTCAATGAATAGCATTCTCACATAGGTATTCCTTTTGTCCAGGTGGGAAAGGGCAGTGTGGAGTGCAATAGAGATTGCATCATCTGTGGATCTGTTTGGGCGGTATGCAAATTGGAGTGTGTCTAGGGTTTCTTGGTGTTGATGTGAGACATGACCAGCCTTTCAAAGCACTTCATGGCTACAGATGTGAGTGCCAAGGGTCGGTAGTCATTTAGGCAGGTTACTATCGTGTTCTTGGGCCACTATGGTGGTCTGCTTGAAACATGTTGGTATTACAGACTCAGACAGGGAGAGGTTGAATTTGTCATTGAATACACTTGCCAGTTGGTCAGCGCATGCTCAGAGCACACGTCCTGGTAATCCGTCTGGCCCTGCGGCCTTGTGAATGTTGACCTTTTTAAAGTTCTTACTCACATCAACTACAGAGAGCGTGATCATACAGTCGTCCAGAACAGCTGATGCTCTCATGCATGTTTCAGTGTTACTTGCCTCGAAGCGAGCATAGAAGTAATTTAGCTCGTCTGGTAGGCTCGTGTCACTGGGCAGCTCGCGTCGGATCCGGTGTAGTACGATTCAGCCTTAGTCCTGTATTCATGCTTTACCTGTTTGATGGTTCGTTAGAGGGCATAGCGGGATTTCTTATAGGCTTCCGGGGTAGAGTGCCACTCCTTGTAAGCGGCAGCTCTAACCTTTAGCTCAGTGCAGATGTTGCCTGTAATCCATGGCTTCTGGTTGGGGAAATGTACCTACAGTCACTGTGGGGACGACTTCATCGATACAGTTACTGATGAAACCAGTGACCTATGTGCTGTACTCCTCAATGCCATCAGAAGAATCCCGGAACATATTCCAGTCTGTGCTAGCAAAACAGTCCTGTAGCTTAGCATCTACTTCAGCTGACCACTTTTTTATTGTCCGAGTCACTGGTGCTTCCTACTTTAGTTCTTGTTTGTAATCAGGAATCAGGAGGATATAATTATGGTCAGATTTGCCGAATGGAGTGTGAGGGAGAGCTTTGTACACTTCTATGTGTTTGGAGTAAAGGTGGTCTAGAGTTTTTTCCCCCTCTGGTTGCACATTTAACATGCTGGTAGAAATTAGGTAAAACAGATGTAATTTTCCCTGCATTAAATTCCCCGGCCTCTAGGAGTGCCGCCTCTAGATGAGTGTCTTCCTGTTTGCTTATGTCCATATACATCTCATTGAGTGCTGTCCTTGTGCCAGCATTGGTTTGTGGTGGTAAATAGACAGCTACGAAGAATATAGATGAAAACTCTCTTGGTAAATAGTGTCATCGACAGCTTATCATGATATACTCTACCTCAGGCGAGCAAAACCTCAAGACTCCCTTAGATTTCGTATGCCAGCTGTTGTTT
This sequence comes from Salvelinus fontinalis, assembly GCF_029448725.1. Taxonomy (NCBI): domain Eukaryota; kingdom Metazoa; phylum Chordata; class Actinopteri; order Salmoniformes; family Salmonidae; genus Salvelinus; species Salvelinus fontinalis. The sequence goes on from NC_074696.1 coordinate 22,983,138, forward strand.
ACAAATATACATAGACCAGCACCCCTTGTCCTACCAGAGGCGGCTGTTCTATCCTGCCGGAAAAGTGTAAATCCCGCCAGCTGTATGTTACTAATGTTGTGGTTCAGCTACGACTCTGTGAAACATAAGATATTGCAGTTTTTAATGTTGTGTTGGTAGGATATACGTGCTCATAGTTCATCTATTTTATTATCCAATGATTGTACGTTGGCTAATACGACTTATGGTAAATGCAGATTACCCACTCGCCATTGGATCCTTACAAGGCACCCAAACCTACGTCCCCGATATCTCTGTTTCTTTCGACCTGCGAATGACGGGGATGAGGGCCTTTCGGGTGTCTGGAGTAAATCCTTCGCATCCGACTCGTTGATGAAAAAATCTTCTTCCAGTACGGGGTGAGTAATCGCTTTTGTCAAGCTCGTCATAATGAATAGACCAAGGCGCAGCGTGAGTAGAGTTCCACATACTTTTAATAAACCGAAACTCAGCAAAACAAAACAAACAAGCACAAAAAAACGAAACGTGACGCAACTGTTGTGCACTCAGGCAACTAAATGTAGACAAGATCCCACGAATACCAATGGGGAAATGGCTACCTAAATATGATCCCCAATCAGAGACAATGATAAACAGCTGCCTCTGATTGGGACCATATCAGGCCACCATAGACATACAAATTCACCTAGATGACCCACCCAAGTCACTATCACTCCCCAACTAACACAGAGAATAAACAGCTTACTATGGTCAGGGCGTGACAGCTTTCCTGATATCTAGAAGTTCCTTTCGGTCATAAGAGACGGTGGCAGAAACATTATGTACAAAATAAGTTACAAATAACGCAGAAAAACACACACAATGGCACATTTGGTTAGGGGACCTTGGTATCTCTGTGCATTCAAATTGCCATTGATAAAATGCAATTGTGTTTGTTGTCCGGAGCATATGCCTGCCCATACCATAACCCCAAAGCCCCTATGTCTTTCAGCAAACCGCTCGCCCAAACGATGCTATACACGCTGTCAAACATCTGCCCGGTACAGTTGAAACCGTGGTTCATCCGTGAAGAGCACACTTTTCCAGTGTACCAGTGGCCATCGAAGGTAAGCATTTGCCCACTGAAGTCGGTTACAATATCGAACTGCAGTCAGGTCAAGACCCGGGTGAGGATGACGAGCACGCAGATCAGCTTCCCTGAGACAGTTTCTGACAGAGTGCAGAAATGCTTTGGTTTTGCAAATCCACAGTTTCCTCAGCTGTCCGGGTGGCTGGTATCAGACAATCCCACAAGTAAAAGAAGCCGGATGTGGAGGTCCTGGGCTAGCGAGGTTACACTTGGTCTGCGGTTGTGAGGCCGGTTGCACGTACTGTCAAATTCTTGAAAAAGACGTTGGAGGCTTATGGTAGAGAAATTAACATTACATTCTTTGGCAACAGCTATGATGCACATTCCTGCAGTTAGCATTCCAATCACACGCTCCCTTAAAACTCAAAACTGCACATTTTAGAGTGACCTTTTATTGTCCCCTCAACAGCACAATGATCACACCTGTCAGTTGGATCGATTGTCTTGGCAAAGGAGAAATGCTCACTAACAGGGATGTAAACAAACATTTGAGAGAAATAAGCTTTTTCTGTGTATGGAACATTTCTGGGATATTTTATATTAGATCATCAAGTATCTCTCTGTACTTTGTTCCATTCATCTTTCTTATGGCTGGGGGCAGTATTGAGTAGCTTGGATGAATAAGGTGCCCAGAGTAAACTGCCTGCTACTCAGACCCAGAAGCTAAGATATGCATATTATTAGTAGATTTGGATAGAAAACACTCTGACGATTCTAAAACTGTTTGAATGATGTCTGTGAGTATAACAGAACTCATATGGCAGGCAAAAACCTAAGAAATAATCCAACCAGGAAGTGGGAAATCTGAGGTTTGTAGGTTTATACAGTGTCTTTGGGCTCATCACTTCCTATGGCTTCCACTAGATGTCAACAGTCTTTAGAACCTTGTTTCAGGCTTCTACTGTGAAGGATGAGGGAATGAGAGCTGTTTCAACCAGGTGTCTGGCAGAGTGCCATGAGCTCATTCAGGCGCCCCCCCCCCCCCCCCCTGTACATTGATGTGGCTCTCTGCAAAATCACTGGATGTTTTGGAGGCAAAACATTACTGAACATAACGCGCCAATGTAAACTAAGATTTTTGGATATAAATATGAACTTTATCGAACAAAGCATACAGTACATGTATTGTGTAACATGAAGTTCTATGGGTGTCATCTGATTAAGATCATCAAAGGTTAGTGATTAATTTTTTATATTTCTGCTTTTTGTGACTCCTCTCTTTGACTGGAAAAATGGCTGTGCATTTCTGTGACTAGGTACTGACCTAACATAATCAGATGGTGTGCTTTCGTTGTAAAGCCTTTTTGAAATCGGACACCGTGGTGGGATTAACAACAAGTTTATCTTTAAAATGGTGTAAATGCTTGTATGTTTGAGGAATTTTAATTATGAGATTTCTGTTGTTTGAATTTGGCGCCCCGCACTTTCACTGGATGTTGTCGTTAACGGGATCTCAGCCGTAAGAAGTTTTTAAGCCACGGGAGAGATGGAGGAACAATAGCTTCAGGATTTGTAAATAGAGCAATGCTAATATACATATGCATGAATGAGGTTCCCTCATACGGTGGACTGGCTTGTTATGCAACCATCTTGATAAGGTGCTTTCTTCATCATATACTGTAGGTCAGGGTTCACAAACTGGCACTGTGGAATTTATTTGGCCTGCGGGAGGTTTTATTTGGCTCCTCAATTTTCCTGACCATGAAAAAAAAACGTTGATTTTTTTCATGGTCGGACATAAGACTGTAAAAACACCAGGAAATCCGCTCCAAGTTATTTGAATTCCCGCACAAAATAGAGACACGTGGGTGTATACAAATGTAAGCAAGGTTTTAAATGTTTGGCCTTCTTGCCGTCAATGTGCAGTCTACAAATTATTTTGAATTATTTTCTGGACCCCCGACCATCCGCTGAAGAAAGACATTGGCCCACGGCTGAATCTAGTTGATGATCCCTGCCGTAGGTAGTATATTACACAATCCCGGATCCGGGAGCACCCCCATCAGTAAAAAAGGTGACTAGCATAGCCTAGCATAGCGTCACAAGTAAATACTAGCATCTAAATATCATTAAATCACAAGTCCAAGACACTAGATGAAAGATACACATCTAGTGAATCCAGCCATCATTTCTGATTTTTAAAATGTTTTACAGGGAAGACACAATATGTAAATCTATTAGCTAACCACGATAGCAAAAGACACAACTTTTTTCCTGCATAGGTAGCTATCACAATTTCGACCAAATAAAGATATAAATAGCCACTAACCAAGAAACAACTTCATCAGATGACAGTCTGATAACATATTTACTGTATAGCATATGTTTTGTTAGAAAAATATTTCAGGTATAAATCATAGTTTACCATTGCAGCCACCATCACAACTCTCACCAAAGCAACTAGAATAACTACAGAGACCAACGTGAATTACCTAAATACTCATCATAAATCATTTATGAAAAATACACAGCGTACAGCAAATGAAAGACAAAGATCTTGTGAATCCAGCCAATATTTCCGATTTTTTAAGTGTTTTACAGCGAAAACACAATATAGCATTATATTAGCTTACTACAATAGCCAACCACACAACGGCATTGATTCAAGCCAACAATAGCGATAACGAATAAACCTGCAAAAGATATTAATTTTTTCACTAACCTTCTCAAACTTCTTCAGATGACAGTCCTATAACTTCTTGAGAATACAGGGGGTGCTGTTTCGCATTAGCATAATTGCCTCTACAGATTAAACTGCCTCTTATTCAATTATTGCTGTTACTATATGCATATAACCATATACCATTGGATAGAAAACAAGCTATGGTTTCTAAAACCGTTCCAATTTCGTCTCTGAGTGAAACACAGGTCATTTCACAGCACTTTCCCTGAGCCAGAAGAAGATTGCAAGATGTGTATGCTCGCTTCAACGCTCTGCCTATATATGGTCATGCCACCTATGACCCGAAACAGACTTCGTTCTTCTTCCTCTAGGTGTCAGGAAGTTGTCAGAGGAGAAATTTTTTGTTTATCTTGTACTGACGTGAAATAAGACCTATTTCTTTAGCGTGACCGACAACTTCCGGTTTTCTCAGAAGCGCGTCTTAGAGCTGCCATTGTCTTTTGTTATGCTGACGTTACGGATGAAAACTATCTCCGTCTCGAAGTTTGTTTGATACATGTGACCATATCACCGTAATGTATGTTTTTTCAATATAGTTTAATCAGATTATTAGAATTTTTTCGGGAGTTTTGCCGTGTTCCGTTCTTTGAGTTTTTTAACTTTGGACAGGGACCGTGCCAGTCGACCAGTACCCAGGCTAAATGAAGAGGGGAAGTTGCCATTGTGAATGGATTGAACGACTCATCAGGACTAAGGACACCTTGATCAACATTCTGATGAAAGATCAGCAATAGTAAGAACCAATTTACGATGTTATTTCATATATCTGTCGTGCATGTGAACTGGTCGGGCGCGTCCAGCTGGTTCTGGCTGGCCTGGTTATGCTAATTTAGCGCTACATTTTGTTTTCGCTATAAAACATTTAAAAAATCTGAAATATTGTTTGGATTCACCAGATGTTGGGCTTTCAATGTCTGTACGCTGTGTATTTTTTCTGAAATGTTTTAAGACAAGTAATTAGTTATATAACGTTGGTCTCTGTAATTGTTCTAGCTGCATCAGCACTATATCAGATTGCAGCTGCAATGTAGAACTGTGATTTATACCTGAAAAATGCACATTTAAAAAAAAAAAACTATGCTATACCATAAATATGTTATCAGACTGTCATCTTATGAATTTGTTTGTTGGTTAGTGGCTATGAAATATCTTAGTTTAGCCGAATTGGTGATAGCACCTGATGGAGTAAGAAACTGTTGGAGTAAGAAAATGGTGTCTTTTGCTAACGTGTTTAGCTAATAGATTTACATATTTTGTCTTCCCTGTAAAACATTTAAAAAATCTGAAATGGTGGTTTTATTCACAAGATCTGTGTCTTTCATTGGGTGTCTTGGACTTGTGATTTAATGATATTTAGATGCTACTATTTAATTGTGACGCTATGCTAGCGATGCTAATCAGTGTGGGGGAGGTGGGGGGTGCTCCCGGATCCGGGTTAGGTACTCTGTAGAGGATAACATCATATTACACAATACATATAGAGTTTGTTCGAAAATGTGCATATTTAGCGGCACAAATCGTGGTTATACAATGAGAATACAGCCAAGCTGCCAACAATATGTCGGGAGAAATCTTGGGAGAGGCACCTAATCTAATCAGTAACTAAATTTAAACTTGACTAAAAAATACAGGTTGGACAGCAAATGAAAGATCCATTAGTTCTTAATGCAATCGCCGTGTTAGATTTTTAAAATTAACGTTACTACGACATACAGCGTGCGTTTAAAGCGAGACCGCAACGAAATTAATGGCGGAATATGAGTTTTACATTTTCAACAGAACAACGAATTAACATCATAAATAGTTCTTACTTTTTGATGAGCTCCCATCAGAATCTTGGGCAAGTTGTCCTTTTTCCAAAAGAATCGTTGCTCGGTTGTAGATTGTCGCCTTCAACGTTGGAATTAGCAGTAAACATTAGCCATGTGGGCCAGACGTGTCCAACTCCCTAGAACGCAGCACAAATAAATACCCGAAAATCGCAATATACTGATATAAACTGATATAACTCGGTTTAAAATAACAACATTATGATGTCTTTAACACCTATATCGAATACAATCAGAGCCGGATATATCTAAAGGCTATAACGGGAGCTTTATAGAACGCCATCCTGAGGTCTGTCTTGCGTCATGGCGAAGAGAAGAAAGGGAGGACCCCACGTTGCCAGCCCATTTATAAGGCCTCAGATCTGCCTAGCAACTCCATTTCAATTCTCACTATTCGCTGACATCCAGGGGAAGGCGTATGCAGTGCATCTCAACCAATAGAAGACATGCAAATTAATAAACCGACCTCAGAACAGCCTGCAGATTTCAGATTTCTCACTTCCTCATAGAAAAATTGCTCCAACTCGAGTTCTGTTTTACTCACAGATATAATTCAAACGGTTTTAGAAACTAGAGAGAGTTTTCTATCCAATAGTAATAATAATATGCATATTGTACGAGCAAGAATTGAGTACGAGGCAGTTTAATTTGGGAACAAAATTATTACAAAGTGCAAACAGCACCCCTATTGAGAAAGGTTTTAAGGTGAAATGCTGTTGTATTTGGCACATGTGACAAATACAATTTGACTTGATTTGATTGTATTATCATTTTTTAATTTTTTATTCTGGGTTAAATTGAAACAATAGCTGTTGGTGACTTTGCAAATGCTATGTAGGCCTAAATAGCATCATTGATGATATGTGAGGATAATGTATGGTCACATTTAATTTGCTCTGTTAAACCTAGCCTTTGGAATGGCTTCAATAGCAACAGTGAATATATTTAACTGTTAAGTGGAGACCTCTCAACAATAATTCTCACGATAGCACATTGGTAATAGTCAGTGACAAATACACTACATGACCAAAAGGATTTGGACACCTGCTCGTCGAACATCTCATTCCAAAATCATGGACATTAATATGGAGATGGTCCCCCCTTTGCTGCTATGACAGCCTCCACTCTTCTGGGAAGGCTTTCCACTAGATGTTGGAACTTTGCTGCGGGGACTTGCTTCGATTCAGCCAGAAGAGCATTAGTGAGGTCGGGCACTGATGTTGGGCGATTAGGCCTGGCTCGTAGTCAGCGTTCCATGCCAAAGGTGTTCGATGGGGTTGAGGTCAGGGCTCTGTGCAGGCCAGTCAAGTTCTTCCACACTGAACACAATAAACCATTTCTGTATGTACCTCACTTTGTGCAAGGGGGCACTGTCATGCTGAAACTGGAAAGGGCCTTTCCCAAACTGTTGCCACAAAGTTGGAAGCACAGAATAATCTAGAATGTCATTACATGCTATAGCATTAAGATTTCCCTACACTGGAACTAAGGGGCCTAGCCCAAAGCATGAAAAACAGCCCCAGACCATTATTCCTCCTCCGCCCAACTTTACAGTTGGCACTATGCATTCAGGCAGGTAGTGTTCTCCTGGCATCCTCCAAACCCAGATTTGTCTGTCGGACTGCCAGATGGTAAAGCGTGATTCATCACTCCAGAGGACGTGTTTCCACTGCTCTAGAGTCCAATGGCGGCGAGCTTTACACCACTCCAGCTGACGCTTGGCATTGCGCATGGTGATTTTAGGCTTGTGTATGGCTGCTCAGCCATGGAAACCCATTTCATGAAGCTCTCGGCGAACAGTTGTTGTGCTGACGTTGCTTCCATAGGCAGTTTGGAACTCGATAGTGAGTGTTGCAAACGAGGACAGATGACTTTTATGCGCTATGCGCTTCAGCACTCGGCGGTCCCGTTCTGTGAGCTTGTGTGGCCTACCAGTTCATGGCTGAGCCGTTGTTGCTCTTAGACGTTTCCACTTCACAAGAACAGCACTTACAGTTGACCGGGGCAGCACTAGCAGGGCAGAAAGTTGACATACTGACTTGTTGGAAAGGTGGCATCCTATTCTCCAGTATGAGGTGCTGCCCAGCCTAAAAGTTCAGCTTTTTTTGTACAAGGTTTGTCTATGTTCAAATTTAGGTTATGATGACATAGTCATGTGGTTGAAATTTCACCCTCAAAACAATAGTTGATTACTTTTTTCAAATCCAGTGTATTTTCTATGTAGATTCCACGCCACAATACGTTGACAAATTACACTGAAACAATGTTGATTCAAAAAGATTGTGCCCAGTGGGATGGCCATCAACATAAATATAATTTAACTCTCTAAAGGGTAGTTTCCCAGACATGGATTAAGCCTAGTCCGGGATTAAAAAATACTTTCAATAGAGATTCTCCATTTATAATGCTTTTTAGTCCAGGACTACCTACTAAACTGAATATGTGTCCTGGAAACCGGCCTTAAGAGTGTTAACTGAATAGACCCTATTGGTTAAAATGGAAGCAGCACAGCCATATAACTCTGTGAGTCCATTCATGTAAGCCCCCTCCATGGGTTATTAGATGGCTGCTGGCCATTGTGGGCATTTGAGGCTGAGATGAGACATGGATTCATCATGACTTCCTCTGTGGTGATGACTGACTGAATGATTGAAGAGTGTTGTGTTGTTTCACTCACTTCCTGTTGTTGTTGTTATGAGGACCGACCTGCTGTCACACTATTCTGTTATGTTGTGTTGTGTTGTGATGAGTACAGACAAACAGACAGACAGACAGACAGACAGACAGACAGACAGACAGGCAGGCAGACAGACAGACAGACAGACAGACAGACAGACAGACAGACAGGCAGGCAGGCAGGCAGGCAGGCAGGCAGGCAGGCAGGCAGACAGACAGACAGACAGACAGACAGACAGACAGACAGACAGACAGACAGGCAGACAGGCAGGCAGGCAGACAAAATAAAAGCCAGAGAGAAAGTAATGACAGGTAGCTCATATTTCCCAAAGAAGGTTATATAATAATCACACGTTACAACAACAATTTAATAAAACAGTTCTCAAGTCATGAAGGCCTGCTTATGGGTTATTATGCTGTAGAAACAGGAAAAAGTCTCCCTATTATCTAGGTTGCTATGCCAAAAATGTGTTTCGAGAGACTGAATCGATGTATGAGTAAGGGAAGTATGTCAGTCCAGATTAAAGTGGTCTACATTTTACATTTGAGCAGATGCTCTTATCCAGAGCAATATACAGTAGTGATTGAATACATTGTTGTACTTTCTCAGTGGTCCCCTGTAGGAATCAAACCCACAACCAATGTATTGCAAGCAACATGCTCTGCCAACTGATCCACATGGGACCATCCAAAGCAAATAAATAATATAACAAATGTAACAAAAAAAGTTCCTAATTTGATTCAAAGCCTCTATGTTTGGCAGGATTCTGATTCCTAAGATTTTCAACCATTTATGACCTGCCTCAAACATCCATTATTGACAGTTTCCCTACTCTGTTTCCCCTGTTGTGTCATCAATAAGTCTGTGTGAAAGAGATCACACAGCGCAGAACACAACCATGCTCCTGCAGTTAGTTCATCATCCACAAATACATTGTAGACTACATGACCAGACACTTTCTAGCATCAACCTACAGTACGGATGCAGGAAAACAACATCAAAGCATCACAAGCCAAGGGAAAAGTATCCTATTGGCATAGACCAATCTTTGTTGTTTTATGCCCCTAGTCTAGTTGATCACAGTGAGCTTGCTGATTGGCCGTGCAGCTGTATAGGAGGATGTGTTCCAAATGGCACCCTATTCCCTATACAGTATAGTGCACTACATTTAAGTAGTGCATTATACAGGGAATAGGGTGTCATTTGGGACCTAGCTGGGGAGATCTCCTCATTCACTACCCCCTCCCCCCTTCCCTCCTCCACCCCTCCTTCCTCCACCCTAGAGGAACAGCTGCAGGGCTGCCTGCCCTCCCCAGAACAGTTGACCGAGACTGGCTAATAGCAGCTATGAAAGGGGTTCCTGTTGGACCCGGCTCGGCGGCCAACACCACTACACAGATTGGAGGGAGAAAACAGCGTCTACATCCCAAATGGCACCTTATTCCCTAAATAGTGCACTACTTTTGACCAGGGCACAATAGGGCGATTCCATGTGAGTGTGGACTTAAAATATTTTTGATATCTCAGATTGTTCTGGCAATTCTCATATAGAAACTTCAACGGGAGGAAGAATGTTTGACATTCTTTTTACATTTGTATCACTTTTTAGAAAATCAAATCAAATGTTATTTGCACATGCGCCGAATACAACAGGTGTAGACTAACAATGCAGTTTTAAGAAAACACCCCAAAATAGTAAGAAATAAAAGTAACAAATAATTCAAGAGGAGCTGTAAAATAACAATGGCGAGGCTATATCTTCTTATGGCTGCAGGGGCAGTATTGAGTAGCTTGGGTGAAAGGTGCACAGAGGTGCCCAGAGTAAACGGCCTGCTCCTCAGTCATAGTTGATAATATATGCATATTATTATTAGTATTGGATAGAAAACACTCAGAAGTTTCTAAAACTGTTTGAATTATGTCTGTGAGCATAACAGAACTCATATGGCAGGCAAAAACCTGAGAAGAAATCCAACCAGGAAGTGATAAATCTGAGGTTGGTCGATTTTCAACTCATCGCCTATTGAAAACACTGTAGGATATGGATCTGTTTGCACTTCCTACGGCTTCCACTAGATGTCAACAGTCTGTAGAATGTTGAATGAAGCTTCTACTGTGATGTTGAGCCGGATGGGAACTATTTGAGTCAGTGGTCTGGCAGAGAGCCAGGTCCTGGTCACGCACATTCCAAACGATATCGACTTGCGTTCCATTACTTCTATAGATACAAAGGAATTCTCCGGTTGGAACGTTATTGAATATTTATGATAACAACATCCTAAAGATTGATTCTATACTTAGTTTGTCAAGTTTATTCGACCTGTAATATAACTTTTTGAAGTTTTCGACCGACGTTCACCTGGACCTGCACGAGCGTTTGGATATGTGTACTAAACGCGCTAACAAAAGTAGCTACTTCGACATAAATGAGTGACATTACCAAACAAAACAAACATTTCTTGTGGAAGCTGGAGTCCTGGGAGTGCATTCCGACGAAGATCAGCCAAGGTAAGTGAAGATTTATAATGCGTTTTATGAGTTTTGTTGACTGCACAATTTGGCGGGTAACTGTATAGCTTACTTTGTGGCTGAACGCTGTTCTCAGATTATTGAATATTGTGCTTTTGCCGTAAAGCTTTTTGAAATCCCGACATGGCGTTTGCATTAAGAACATGTGTATCTTTAATTTGATGTAAAACATGTATCTTTGATCAAAGTTTATGATGAGTATTTATGTTATTTGACGTGGCTCTCTGCAATTTCTCCGGATATTTTGGAGGCATTTCTGAACATGGCGCCAATGTAAAATTGAGGTTTTTGGATATAAATATGAACTTAATCGAACAAAACATATATGTATTGTGTAACATGAAGTCCTATGAGTGTCATCTGATGAAGATCATAAAAGGTTAGTGATTCCTTTTATCTTTATTTCTGCTTTTTTGTGACTCCTGTCTTTGGCATGGAAAATGACAGTTTTTCTGTGATTTTGCGGTGACCTAACATTACCGCTTGTGGTGCTTTCGCTGTAAAGCCTATTTGAAATCGGACACTTTGGTGGGATTAACAACAAGATTATCCTGTTTGGGCTGCAGGGGCAGTATTGAGTAGCCGGATTGAGTAGCCGGATTCAAACGGCCTCGTACTCAATTCTTGCTCGTACAATATGCATATTATTATTACTATTGGATAGAAAACACTCTCTAGTTTCTAAAACCATTTGAATTATATCTGTGAGTAAAACAGAACTCCTTTTGCAGCAAACTTCCTGACAGGAAGTGGAAAATCTGAAATCGATGCTCTCTTCTAGGGGCTGCCTATTAAAGTCCTTGATATTTATTCGTTTTGATGCACTTCACACGTCTTCCACTAGATGTCGACAAGCAGTGAGAGAAGAAATGGAGTGTGTAACTTGATCTTGGCTCGAATAAATGCTCTTTGTAGGACGTGTCACCAGTTTCCTGTTTTCTGGGGAGCGCGTCAAGGGACCTGGATTTGCCTTCTGATAAGCTGTCGTTATGGACGACTAATATCTCCGGCTTTGATTTTATTTGATACATGTGACAATATCATCGTAAAGTATGTTTTTTCAATATAGTTTAATCAGATTATTGAAATTTTTTCGGGAGTTTTGCCATGTTTCGTTCTCTGACTTTGTTGACGATGGAGAGATTCGCGCCACTTGGCAAGTGTGCTTGCTAAATCGAGAGGGGAAAAGGCCGTTCTAAATCCAAACAACGATTGTTCCCGACAAAGGACCCCTTGTACAACATTCTGAAGAAAGATCAGCAAAAGTAGGACCCATTTTATGATGCTATTTCATATATCTGTCAAACATGTTGTGCTAGTCGTTTGCGCCCAGCTTTTGGGTACTCTCTCGCTATACCTAACCTGGATGTCGTAATTAAGTTATTTTTAGAATTCTAACACGGCGATTCAATTCAATTTTATTTTATATAGCCCTTCGTACATCAGCTAATATCTCGAAGTGCTGTACAGAAACCCAGCCTAAAACCCCAAACAGCTAGTAATGCAGGTGTAGAAGCACGGTGGCTAGGAAAAACTCCCTAGAAGGGCCAAAACCTAGGAAGAAACCTAGAGAGGAACCAGGCTATGAGGGGTGGCCAGTCCTCTTCTGGCTGTGCCGGGTGGAGATTATAACAGAACTATGCCAAGATGTTCAAAAATGTTCATAAGTGACAAGCATGGTCAAATAATAATCATGAATAATTTTCAGTTGGCTTTTCATAGCTGATCATTAAGAGTTGAAAAACAACAGGTCTGGGACAGGTGGCGGTTCCATAACCGCAGGCAGAACAGCTGAAACTGGAATAGCAGCAAGGCCAGGCGGACTGGGGACAGCAAGGAGTCACCACGGGCGGCAGTCCCGACGCATGGTCCCAGGGCCCAGGTCCTCCGAGAGAAAGAAAGAGAGAAGGAGAAAATTAGAGAGAGCCAAGATTTTCAAAATGTTCATAAATGACAAGCATGGTCAAATAATAATCAGGAATAAATCTCAGTTGGCTTTTCATAGCCGATCATTAAGAGTTGAAAACAGCAGGTCTGGGACAGGTAGAGGTTCCATAACGGCAGGCAGAACAGTTGAAACTGGAATAGCAGCAAGGCCAGGCGGACTGGGGACAGCAAGGAGTCACCACGGCCGGTAGTCCCGACGTATGGTCCTAGGGCTCAGGTCCTCCGAGAGAAAGAAAGAGAGAAGGAGAAAATTAGAGAGAGCCAAGATTTTCAAAATGTTCATAAATGACAAGCATAGTCAAATAATAATCAGGAATAAATCTCAGTTGGCTTTTCATAGCCGATCATTAAGAGTTGAAAACACCAGGTCTGGGACAGGTAGGGGTTTCGTAACCGCAGGCAGAACAGTTGAAACTGGAATAGCAGCAAGGCCAGGCGGACTGGGGACAGCAAGGTGTCAGCATGCCCGGTAGTCCTGACGTATGGTCCTAGGGCTCAGGTTCTCAGAGAGAAAGAGAGAACGAGAGAATTAGAGAGAGCATACTTAAATTCACACAGGACACTGGATAAGACAGGAGAAGTACTCCAGGTATAACCAACTGACCCTAGCCCCCCGACACATAAACTACTACAGCATAAATACTGGAGGCTGAGACAGGAGCGGTCAGGAGACACTGTGGCCCCATCCGAAGAAACCCCCGGACAGGGCCAAACAGGAAGGATATAACCCCACCCACTTTGCCAAAGCACAGCCCCCGCACCACTAGAGGGAAATCCTCAACCACCAACTTACAATCCTGAGACAAGGCCGAGTATAGCCCACAAAGGTCTCCACCACAGCACAAACCAAGGGGGGGGCGCCAACCCAGACAGGAAGATCACGTCAGTAACTCAACCCACTCAAGTGACGCACCCCTCCTAGGGACGGCATGAAAGAGCACCAGCAAGCCAGTGACTCAGCCCCTGTAACAGGGTTAGAGGCAGAGAATCCCAGTGGAGAGAGGGGAACCGACCTGGCAGAGACAGCAAGGGCGGTTCGTTGCTCCAGAGCCTTTCCGTTCACCTTCACACTCCTGGGCAGACTACACTCAATCATATGACCTACTGAAGAGATAAGTCTTCAGTAAAGACTTAAAGGTTGAGACGGAGTCTGCGTCTCTCACATGGGTAGGCAGACTGTTCCATAAAAATGGAGATCTATAGGAGAAAGCCCTGCCTCCCGCTGTTTGCTTAGAAATTCTAGGGACAATTAGGAGGCCTGCGTCTTGTGACCGTAGCGTACGTATTGGTATGTACGGCAGGACCAACTCGGAAAGATAGGTAGGAGCAAGCCCATGTAACGCTTTATAGGTTAACAGTAAAACCTTGAAATCAGCCCTTGCCTTAACAGGAAGCCAGTGTAGGGAAGCTAGCACTGGAGTAATATGATCAAATTTCTTGGTTTTAGGCAGGATTCTAGCAGCCGTATTTAGCACTAACTGAAGTTTATTTAGTGCTTTATCCGGGTAGCCGGAAGGTAGAGCATTGCAGTAGTCTAACCTAGAAGTAACAAATGCATGGAGAAATTTTTCTGCATCTTTTTTGGACAGAAAATTTCTGATTTTTGCAATGTTACGTAGATGGAAAAAAGCTGTCCTTGAAACAGTCTTGATATGTTCGTCAAAAGAGAGATCAGGGTCAAGAGTAACGCCGAGGTCCTTCACAGTTTTATTTGAGACGACTTTACAACCATCAAGATGAATTGTCAGATTTAACAGAAGATCTCTTTGTTTCTTGGGACCTAGAACAAGCATCTCTGTTTTGTCCGAGTTTAAAAGTAGAAAGTTTTCAGCCATCCACTTCCTTATGTCTGAAACACAGGCTTCTAGCGAGGGCAATTTTGGGGCTTCACCATGTTTCATTGAAATATACAGCTGTGTGTCATCCGCATAGCAGTGAAAGTTAACATTATGTTTTCGAATAACATCCCCAAGAGGTAAAATATATAGTGAAAACAATAGTGGTCCTAAAACGGAACCTTGAGGAACACCGAAATGTACAGTTGATTTGTCAGAGGACAGACCATTCACAGAGACAAACTGATATCTTTCCGACAGGTAAGATCTAAACCAGGCCAGAACTTGTCCGTGTAGACCAATTTGGGTTTCCAGTCTCTCCAAAAGAATGTGGTGATCGATGGTGTCAAAGGCAGCACTAAGGTCTAGTAGCACGAGGACAGATGCAGAGCCTCGGTCTGACGCCATTAAAAGGTCATTTACCACCTTCACAAGTGCAGTCTCAGTGCTATGATGGGGTCTAAAACCAGACTGAAGCATTTCGTATACATTGTTTGTCTTCAGAAAGGCAGTGAGTTGCTGCGCAACAGCTTTTTCTACAATTTTTGAGAGGAATGGAAGATTCGATATAGGCCGATAGTTTTTTATATTTTCCGGGTCAAGGTTTGGCTTTTTCAAGAGAGGCTTTATCACTGCCACTTTTAGTGAGTTTGGTACACATCCGGTGGATAGAGAGCTGTTTATTATGTTCAACATAGGAGGGCCAAGCACAGGAAGCAGCTCCTTCAGCAGTTTAGTAGGAATAGGATCCAGTATGCAGCTTGAAGGTTTAGAGGCCATGATTATTTTCATCATTGTGTCAAGAGATATAGTACTAAAACACTTAAGTGTCTCTCCCGATCCCAGGCCCTCGCAGAGCTGTGCAGATCCAGGACAGCTAAGCCCTGGAGGAAAACGCAGATTCAAAGAGGAGTCCGTAATTTGCTTTCTAATGGTCATGATCTTTTCCTCAAAGAAGTTCATGAATTTATTACTGCTGAAGTGAAAGCCATCCTCTCTTGGGGAATGCTGCTTTTTAGTTAGCTTTGCAACAGTATCAAAAAGAAATTTTGGATTGTTCTTATTTTCCTCGATTAAGTTGGAAAAGTAGGATGATCGAGGAGCAGTGAGGGCTCTTCGGTACTGCACGGTACTGTCTTTCCAAGCTAGTCGGAAGACTTCCAGTTTGGTGTGGCGCCATTTCCGTTCCAATTTCCTGGAAGCTTGCTTCAAAGCTCGGGTATTTTCTGTATACCAGGGAGCTAGTTTCTTATGACAAATGTTTTTCATTTTTAGGGGTGCAACTGCATCTAGGGTATTGCGCAAGGTTAAATTGAGTTCCTCAGTTAAGTGCTTAACCTGTCTAGGATCAGCGTGGCGCTAGCGGCACACCCCCCCCCCCCCCACTGAAAAACCAGTGCCGCGAAATTCAAAAAAAATATTTTTTTTAAATATTTAACTTTCACACATTAAAGTCCAATACAGCTAATGAAAGACACAGATCTTATGAATCCAGTCAACATTTCCGATTTTTAAAATGTTTTACAGGGAAGACACAATATGTAAAGATGTACATCTATTACCTAAAAACACATTAGCATAATCCACCATCTTTTATTTGTCCACCAACACCAGTAGCCATCACCAATTCGGCTAAACTAAGATATTTATAGCCCCTAACCAACAAAAAAACTCATTAGATGACAGTCTGATAACATATTTATGGTATGGGATAGGTTTTGTTAGAAAAAAGTGCATATTTCAGGTATATGGCATAGTTTACAATTGCACCCACCATCACAAATGGACTAGAATAATTACAATGAGCAACGTGTTTACCTAACTACTAATCATCAAACATTTCGTAAAAATACACAGCATACACGAATCGAAAGACACAGATCCTGTGAATACAGACAATATTTCAGATTTTCTAAGTGTCTTACAGCGAAAACACAATAAATCGTTATATTAGCTTAGCACATAGCAATTAGCAGCCCAGCATTGATTCTAGCCAAAGTGAGCGATAAAAGTCAACATCGCCAAAAGATATTAATTTTTTCACTAACCTTCTCAGAATTCTTCCGATGACACTCCTGTAACATCACATTACAACATGCATATACAGTTTGATCGAAAATGTTTATATTTAGCCACCAAAATCATGGTTAGACAATGTGAAATGTAGACAAGCTGGTAAAGAAAACGTCCTTGCGCCACTTAGACAGTGATCTACTCTTATACATAAATACTCATAAACGTGACTAAAAAATATAGGGTGGACAGGGATTGATAGACAATTTAATTCTTAATACAATTGCGTTATTACATTTTTTAATTTATCCTTACTTTTCAATACAGTTTGCGCCAAGCGAAGCTACGTCAAAAAACATGGCGTCCTAAGCCACTAAAATGTTTCGACAGAAACACGATTTATCATAATAAAAATGTCCTACCTTGAGCTGTTCTTCCATCAGTATCTTGGGCAAAGGATCCTTTCTTGGGAGAAATCGTCTTTTGGTGGAAAGCTGTCCTCTTGCCATGTGGAAATGTCAACTACGTTCGGGATGAACTGAAAAGCGTGCCCAACTTTTCACATCGTTGCAAAAATAAATGTCCCAAAATCGCACTAAACGGATATAAATTGCTATAAAACGCTTTAAATTAACTACTTTGTGATGTTTGTAACTCCTATAACGAGTGAAAAGATGACCGGAGAAATATAACAGGCTAAACTAACGCTTGGAACAGGAGAGGGTCGGTGTCTTCCACGCGCGTTACGCAGCAAGAAAAGACTTGCTAGCTAAAGGTTTTTTTCATTTGTAGGGCCTGTGAACGAGCAATCGAGCCCGTTGGAATCGTCATCACGTAAAGGCATCCAGGGGAAGACGTAAGAAGTGTCCGTATAGTCATAGCAACGACAGTGCCCGTTTAAATGACTTCAGAAAAGTGGCCAACGTTTCTCAAATCTGACTCCATGTCAGGGAAATTGCTGTAGAATGGGCTCTGTTCCACTTAGAGACAAAATTTCAACTCCTATAGAAACTATAGACTGTTTTCTATCCAATAATAATAATAATATGCATATTGTACGATCAAGGATTTTGTGGGAAGCCGTTTAAAAAATTAGCCACATTAGCATAAATAGTCTAAACAGCGCCCCCATCCCCAACAGGTTAACTGATTTTTGTCCTCTGACGTCCTTGGGTAGGCAGAAGGAGTCTGGAAGGGCATCAAGGAATTTTTGTGTTGTCTGAGAATTTATAGCACGACTTTTGATGCTCCTTGGTTGGGGTCTGAGCAGATTATTTGTTGCGATTGCAAACGTAATAAAATGGTGGTCCGATAGTCCAGGATTATGTGGAAAAACATTAAGATCTACAACATTTATTCCATGGGACAAAACTAGGTCCAGAGTATGACTGTGGCAGTGAGTAGGTCCAGAGACATGTTGGACAAAACCCACTGAGTCGATGATGGCTCCGAAAGACTTTTGGAGTGGGTCTGTGGACTTCTCCATGTGAATATTAAAATCACCAAAAATTAGAATATGATCTACTATGACTACAAGGTCTGATAGGAATTCAGGAAACTCAGAGAGGAACGCTGTATATGGCCCAGGAGGCCTGTAAACAGTAACTATAAAAAGTGATTGAGTAGGCTGCATAGATTTCATGACTAGAAGCTCAAAAGACGAAAACGCCTTTTTTTTTTTTTGTAAATTGAAATTTGCTATCGTAAATGTTAGCAACACCTCCGCCTTTGCGGGATGCACGGGGGATATGGTCACTAGTGTAACCAGGAGGTGAGGCCTCATTTAACACAGTAAATTCATCAGGCTTAAGCCATGTTTCAGTCAGGCCAATCACATCAAGATTATGATCAGTGATTAGTTCATTGACTATGACTGCCTTTGAAGTGAGGGATCTCACATTAAGTAACCCTATTTTGAGATGTGAGGTATCACGATCTCTTTCAATAATGGCAGGAATGGAGGAGGTCTTTATCCTAATAAGATTGCTAAGGCGAACACCGCCATGTTTAGTTTTGCCCAACCTAGGTCGAGGCACAGACACAGTCTCAATGGGTATGGCTGAGCTGACTACACTGACTGTGCTATTGGCAGACTCCACTAAGCTGGCAGGTTGGCTAACAGCCTGCTGCCTGGCCTGCACCCTATTTCATTGTGGGGCTAGAGGAGTTAGAGCCCTATCTATGTTGGTAAATAAGATGAGAGCACCCCTCCAGCTAGGATGGAGTCCGTCACTCCTCAGCAGGTCAGGCTTGGTCCTGTTTGTGGGTGAGTCCCAGAAAGAGGGCCAATTATCTACAAATTCTATCTTTTGGGAGGGGCAGAAAACAGTTTTCAACCAGCGATTGAGTGCTGAGACTCTGCTGTAGAGCTCGTCACTCCCCCTAACTGGGAGGGGGCCAGAGACAATTACGCGATGCCGACACATCTTTCTAGCTGATTTACACGCTGAAGCTATGTTGCACTTGGTGACCTCTGACTGTTTCATCCTAACATCGTTGGTGCCGACGTGGATAACAATATCTCTATGCTCTCTACACTCGCCAGATTTAGCTTTAGCCAGCACCATCTTTAGATTAGCCTTAACGTCGGTAGCCCTGCCCCCTGGTAAACAGTGTATGATCGCTGGGTGATTCGTTTTAAGTCTAATACTGCGGGTAATGGAGTCGCCAATGACTAGGGTTTTCAATTTGTCAGAGCTAATGGTGGGAGCCTTCGGCGTCTCAGACCCCGTAACGGGAGGAGTAGAGACAAGAGAAGACTCAGACTCCGACTCGCTACATAATGGGGAAAACCGGTTGAAAGTTTCTGTCGGCTGAATGAGTGACACCGGTTGAGCATTCCAACAGCATTTCCCTCCAGAAGCCATGAGAAAGTTGTCCGGCTGCGGGGACTGTGCGGGGGGATTTATACTAACGTTACTATCTGTACTTACTGGTGGCACAGACGCTGTTTCTTCCTTTCCTACACTGAAATTACCCTTGCCTAACGATTGCGTCTGAAGCTGGGCTTGTAGCACAGCTATTCTCGCCGTAAGGCGATCGTTCTCCTGTATATTATGAGTACAGCGACTGCAGTTAGAAGACATCATGTTAATGTTACTACTTAGCTTCGGCTGTTGAAATTGTTGACGAACCATGTCCAGATAAAGCGTCCGGAGTGAAAAAGTTGAATGAGGGAAAAAAGTTGCGATGGAAAAACTAAAAATATAAACGGTAATTAAAAACAAAAACAAAACAAAAAACGTAAAGTTGTCAGCTAGCAAAGTAAAGTAAAGTAAAGTTGGCAGCAAAACGCACAGCAACAAAACGCACAGCAACACGTCTGCAGATTCAACAGGAAGTGACGTCTTTTGCATTAAGAACTAGTGTATCTATCATTTCCTATACAACATGTATTTTTTAGTTATGTTTATGAATAGTTATTTGGTCAGAATATGTGTGTCAGAAAAAGTGTCAGAAAAATATCCGGACGTTGAGGGAAAAAGATGCTACGTTAGCACAATGTATAACCATGATTTCAGCTCTAAATATGCACATTTTCAAACAAAACATAAGTGTATGTATAACCTGATGTTATAGGACTGTCATCTGATGAAGCTTATCAAGGTTAGTCAAAAATTATACATCTTTTGCTGGTTTGTTACGATCGCTAACTTTTGCTACTGGGAAATGGCTTGTGTTTCTGGCTATTGTGGTAAGCTACTATAACGCTATATTGTGTTTTCGCTGTAAAACACTTAAGAAATCGGAAATATTGGCTGGAATCACAAGATGCCTGTCTTTCATTTGCTGTACACTATGTATTTTTCAGAAATGTTTTATGATGAGTATTTAAGTATTTCACGTTGGTGTCTGTAATTATTCGGTCTGCTTTCGGTGCAATTTCTGATTGTAGCTGCAATGTAAACTATGATTTATACCTGAAATATGCAAATTTCTTGAACAAAACATAGATTTATTGAATAACATGTTATAAGACTGTCATCTGATGAAGTTCTTTGTTGGTTAGTTTGGTTGGTTCTTGGTTAGTTAGATTGGCTTTGTGCATGCTACCTGTGCTGTGAAAAATGTCTGTACTTTTTTGTATTTGGTGGTGAGCTAACATAAATATACGTGCTGTTTTCGCTGTAAAACATTTTAAAAATCGGACATGTTGGCTGGATTCACAAGATGTGTACCTTTCATTTGCTGTATTGGACTTGTTAACGTGTGAAAGTTAAATATTTCAAAAAAATATATTTTGAATTTCGCGCCCTGCACTTGAAATGGCTGTTGTCATATTGATCCCGACTTAGGGCTTGCAGCCATAAGACGTTATCTTTAAAATGGTATAAGATGCATGTATGTTTGAGGAATTTTAATTAAGAGATTTCTGTTGTTTGAATTTGGCGCCCTGCACTTTCACTGGCTGTTGTCATATCATCCTGTTAACGGGATTGCAGCCATAAGAAGTTTTTAACAGACAGATTATTTCACTGTATCACAATTCCAGTGGGTCAGACGTTTACATACACTAAGTTGACCGTGCCTTTAAACAGCTTGGAAAATACCAGAAAATGATGTCATGGCTTTAGAAGCTTCTGATAGGCTAATTAACATCATTTGAGTCAATTGGAGGTGTACCTGTGGATGTATTTCAAGACCTACCTTCAAACTCAGTGCCTCTTTGCTTGACATCATGGGAAAATCAAAAGAAATCAGCCAAGACCTTAGAAAAAAAATGTGCTCCTCCACACGTCTGGTACATCCTTGGGAGCAATTTCCAAACGCCTGAAGGTACCACGTTCATCTGTACAAACAATAGTACGCAAGTATAAACACCATGGGACCATGCAGCCGTCATACCGTTCAGGAAGGAGACACGTTCTGTCTCCGAGAGATGAACGTACTTTGGTGTGAAAAGTGCAAATCAATCCCAGAACAACAGCAAAGGACCTTGAGAAGATGCTGGAGGAAACAGGTACAAAAGTATCTATATCCGTGTAACAGTATAACTTTAAACCGTCCCCTCGCCCCGACACGGGCACGAACCAGAGACCCTCTGCACACATCAACAACAGTCGCCCACGAAGCATCGTTACCCATCGCTCCACAAAGGCCACGGCCCTTGCAGAGCAAGGGGCAACACTACATTTAGGTTTCAGAGCAAGTGACGTAACTGATTGAAACTCTACTAGCGCGTACCCGCTAACTAGCTAGCCATTTGACATCTGTAACACTCACCCCCCTTTCAACCTCCTCCTTTTCCGCAGCAACCAGTGATCCGAGTCAACAGCATCAATGTAACAGTTTAACTTTACGGCGTCCCCTCGCCCTGACACGGGCGCGAACCAGGGACCTTCTGCACACATCAACAACGGTCACACACGAAGCGTCGTTACCCATTGCTCCACAAAAGCCGCGGCCCTTGCGGAGCAAGGGGCAACACTACTAATAAGTTTCAGAGCAAGTGACGTAACTGATTGAAACGCTACTAGCGCGTACCCGCTAACTAGCTAGCCATTTCACATACGTTACATCCGCAGTAAAGTAAGTCCTATATCTACATAACCTCTACATAACCTTGGATTATTTTACCTTAAGACTTTGTTCTAGCTAGCTATTTGTGTAGGTAGCTATCAAGTAAACACAAATCACTTGCGCTTTAATGTAGACCACATGTAGAATTCAAAAAAAATATCTTTATATGAATAAAGGCTTGCTAAAGTGCCACAATTCAGCATTCTGACATGTCCCTCCAACCCTTTGTCAAGATTTCAACCCACTTAATAATCCTCCCAAATTATCCAAGTTTCACAATCTTTGTAAAGGCCTAGGTGTTTTGCTGCTTTGACAGTCATTTCTGAAGATTATTATTGATATTCATGCGATTAGTGATGCAAGAATTTGGAGTTTTGATGAGAAGAGCACCGGAACAATATCAGTCTTTCGGCATGCGAGGGGGAGGGAGCGCGCTTACTAATTTTCCTTTCCTATTGAACATATTACTTTCCATATGAAATATTAGTTTATTTACATTTTAGAGAACCTGAGGATTGAATAGAAACGTTGTTTGACTTGTTTGGATGAAGTTTAAAGGTAGCTTTTCTGACTCCTTTGTCTGCATGTTGAACGAGTGGATTACTAAAATCGATGGCACCAACTAAACAGACTTTTTGGGATATAAAGAAGGATTTTATCTAACAAAACAACCATTCATGTTGTAGCTGGGACCCTTGGGATTGCAAAACAGAGGAAGATCTTCAACAGTAAGTGATTTATTTAATCGCTATTTGTGATTTTATGAAGACTGTGCTGGTTGAAAAATATGTTGATGTGGGGCGCTGTCCTCAGACAATCACATGGTATACTTTTGCCGTAAAGCCTATTGGAAATCGGACAACGCAGTTAGATCAACAAGAATTTAAGCTTTTATATGATATAAGATACTTGTATGTTCATGAATGTGTAATATTAAGATTATTTATTTGAATTGCGCGCCCTCCAATTTCACCGGATGTTGTCGGCTTGTGTCAAACTAGTGGGACGCCTATCTATATGCTTGAGATGCGAAAATGTATTTCTCCATGGGCTAAACATACCCTCCATGCATTTGAATGTTGAAAGAAGAGATATTTGAAAGTTAATTTATTAAAGGATTGCGTGTTCCAAAGGCACGCACAAACAGAAAACTTCACCCTAGTTCCTCTTGGCCATACCTTTCAACATAATGCAGAATCACATGGCTGAAGAGTGTTGAAATACTGTAGATGCTCAACCCCAAAAATACTTTACATGATTATATTAAAGTCATATTGCTGTCAACCTTGGTGCTGCTGTCTGTAAGAGTTAATGTTCAATAAAATATCTAACTGACATAAGGGCTGGCTTTTTCCCCATGTACACGATTTTTACTATTACTGTCAGTCAGTCTATGCCAACCTACAGTCATTACAGTAAAATGAGTCCCCGTTTTGCCAAGGGACAGCACAACAAAGATAAGAATGGTTGTACTCACTTTGCGAGAATTATATTTTTTGTCAACTTAAAATGTGCCCCAGTTTGCCTGGGATGCTTGTGGTAGTGGATGTTTAAAAGGGTGGTTCTAGTAATCATATGTTCTGTGGATAGTAAAGCATTGCAGCCAAAAGGTGTACAAGTCCACTAATGGCCATATGTCTTTATTTGAATATCTTAAAATTCATCAGGTTTATCACATTTATTTTATTCAATGAGCACAATAACCTTATTATAAGACTGTCCATAGTACGTTATTTCATGTACAGAGGGTGAACAGTGCTTTCTAACTTCAACAGAATAGTTGTACTGCTCTCTAGTGGCCAATATCAGTCGATGAACCAGAGATTACTAAACCATGTAGGATTATTTTAGGATTGATTTATGATTGAATTCACTCTCTACCTAGCATCTAATCTGCTTTATTCAGATTGCGCTGACCAAAGAGGTTGGTTAAATAATCAATAAGGACTGAGGAGGTGTGTATATGGCCGGTATAGGCCTATACCAAGGCTAAGGGCTGTTCATTCTCTATGGCTGCGTTGACAGGCAGCATAATTCTGTTATTTTTTCCAAAACCAATCACATCAGATCTTTTCATGTCAGATCTTTTTCAGAGCTGATCTTATTTGTCAAAAGACCAATTAGAGAAAAAAAACTAAAGAATTGGGCTGCCTGTGTATACACAGCCTTGGGGAAGGGGAGATTCTATATCAAGAACAACGAAGTGATACAGTACTTATTAGCTAGCTAGCTGGCTATGCAACAATTTGAATGATGCCTCAATACAGCACATTTGTTTTTAAAGGGAAGTCTGCAGTTGCTACATCTAATTTTGGGCTGCATTCCAAACACGTAAGAGACACAGCCTCTCATCTCAGCCCTCAAATTAGGTGGACACTTCTGATGACGTATGATGAGTTGACACTTGCAGGGCAAGGGAATAATTAATACATTTTAAATGGACCGCCCTTACCTGGAGATTCGTCACTCGTGTGTCCCATTATTGTATTTTCAGTCATCATGGAACCACCGGTAACTGTTGTCAGGTGCTTTATATGCACTACAGTCAATTATGATTGCAATTCATATCTTGGCCAGAAGGTAACGCATCTGCAGACATTGAATACTAGCCATCCGACGATATTAGGTCAATTGAAAATTACAATGTATAAATGTGATGTCAGGGAAAGATGTATGCGCTAGACAGTGGCGATTTTAGCATGTAAATCTTGGTGGGGCAAAGAAAATGTGGGATGCATGCCAGCAAAGCCACTACACAACACTAAATATATATTAATTGCACTATAACAGTGACAAACAGTGCCCACAAACTGTTAGGGCCTACATAAAGCTGTCCCAACAGCAGTCCCAACATCATACCCCTGCTACACCTGGCTATCAGCGGAGCCTTGCCTGATAGCGAAACAGTTAATTCAGCCTCATTTACTGCCTTAAAAAAAAAACATAGCTGATATGGCTGACTTGCTTAAACAAATGTGGTTTCTAATGATAATTGAGATGTACAAACTATGGCATAAGGGGACGACAAGCGGATAAGAGGCAATCCGTAATTTCGATTTAAGACATTAATGAGCGAGCTAGAATGGACGTATTCAATTTAACTATTTGTTTAGCACTTTTGAAATGTACAGCGACAGAATTCAGAACATGGACCGTTCTTAGGGTTCTCCCTGTACAAAGTCAGAACTGAAGGATAAATAAAGGGGGCATATAAGCAGACAATGAAAGCACTTACAAAATTCAATGATTACATTTCTCTAAAGCAGGTTATAGGCTACATGTGCACATATTACTTTCTTTGCTACAGTATACATATCTCCCTGGCATATTACAGAATTTATGCAGCAGCATACAAGACATTTTTGGACATTGTTGTGCAGTGCTCACTAGAATAGGAAGGTGGCACGGCGGTTCTTCGTGGGCAAATTCTGTCATCAAAGTCTGGCATTCTCTGGATTTAATGTGCTTTCAAAACCACTGGGAACTCATTGATCTTCAGGTCGTAGCTCTAGAAAGAGGCCCGAGTTCCTAACTTAAAATTAGGAGTTATTAGGAGGACCATTCAAAACGTATTTCCCAGTTGGAGCTCGTTTTTTCCAGAAATCTTGAACTCACTGAAGGGAAGTTTTCGCAGTTCCGAGTTAACAGTTGCTTTGAGTGCTGCACAAATCATGCTTCATTGACAGCATGGCCAATGCTGAATGTTTATAATAATTTTTTGGGGAAAAGAGACACTTACAGCCACTCCACTGAATAGCAGGCAAGTGATTGCTTTACAATGCTTGCAGTTAGCCACGGTCACTGATTCCTTCCAAACCACTCATTGTAGAATTTGTAATTTCCAACTTGTTGTGTAATGTTTATGTCCAATGGCCGATGAGCACCGATACGTTTTATCTATAATTTCTCTTTATTATTTCTCTTCATATGACAAGGATTAAAATTTTATATGTTCCATTTTTGGGAAACCTGTTTCCACAGTAGGTGGCGGAAGCACATTGATTTGTGCGATCGCCAATATACCATAGAAGAAGAGGAAGATAATTAACACAGAGCACAACAAATTTCAAGCTAATCAAGCCCTGTGGAGAAGAAGGCAATCACTGAAGAGGTAATACACAATCATTTTGTCACCTATACATGCAAATGGGACTTAGTTTGATTGTTTTTGGACTAATGCAATCATCTGATAGTGTTTGAAGCAGGATCTTCTAAAACTGCAATAAAGGGTGGTATACAATGCCTTCAGAGCACCCCTGCTGTGGTTGTTTTCATTCACCAAAGATGCCATCTTTACACATACAGTGTATTAGGAAAATATTCAGACCCCTTGACTTTTTTCACATTTTGTTATGTTACAGTCTTATTGTAAAATGTATTAAATACATCTACACACAATAACCCATAATGATAAAGTGTAAACAGGTTTTTAGAAATGTTTGCAAAAAAAACAGAAATAGCTTATTTACATAACTATTAAGACCCTTTGCTATGAGACTCGAAATTGCGCTCAGGTGCATCCTGTTTCATTTGATCATCCTTGAGATGTTTCTACAACTTGATTGGAGTTCACCTGTGGTAAATTAAATTGATTGGAGATCATTTGGAAAGGTATACACATGTCTATATATGGTCCCACAGTTGATAGTGCATGTCAGAGCAAAAACCAAGCCATGAGGTCGAAGGATTTATCCGGAGAGCTCCGAGACAGGATTGTGTTGAGGCACAGATCTGGGGAAAGGTACCAAAAATATCTGCAGCATTGAAGGTCCCCAAGAACACAGTGGCTTCCATCATTCTTAAATGGAAGAAGTTTGGAACCACCAAAACTCTTCCTAGAGCTGACCGCCCGGCCAAACTGAGCTATAGAGGGAGAAGGACCTTGGTCAGGGAGGTGACCAAGAACCTGATGGTAACTCTGACAGAGCTCTAGAATCCCTCTGTGGAGATGGGAGAAACTTCCAGAAGGACAACCATCTCTGCAGCACTCCACCAATCAGGCCTTTATGGTAGAGTGGCCAGACGAAAGCAACTCCTTAGTTAAAGGCACATGACAGACCTCTTGGAGTTTGCCAAAAGGCACCTAAAGACTCTTAGACCATGATGAACAACATTCTCAGGTCTGATGAAACCAAGATTGAACTATTTGGCCTGAATGCCAAGCGTTAGCTCTGGAGAGAGCCTGGCACCATCTCTATGGTGAAAAATGGTGGTGGCAGCATCATGCTGTGTTTTTCAGCGGCAGGGACTGAAAGACTAGTCAGGATCAAGGCAAAATGAATGGAGCAAAGTACAGAGAGATCCTTGATGAAAACCTGCTCCAGAGTGCTCAGGACCTCAATTGGGGGTGAAGGTTCACCTTCCAACAGGACAACGACCCTAAGCACACAGTCAAGACAATGCAGGAGAGGCTTCAACTAACATCAAGGCGGTGACCCGTTCCTGTAGGTTCATGCTCTACAACATTCGCAGAGTACGACCCTGCCTCAGACAGGAAGCGGCGCAGGTCCTAATCCAGGCACTTGTCATCTCCCGTCTGGATTACTGCAACTCGCTGTTGGCTGGGCTCCCTGCCTGTGCCATTAAACCCCTACAACTCATCCAGAACGCCGCAGCCCGTCTGGTGTTCAACCTTCCCAAGTTCTCTCACGTCACCCCGCTCCTCCGCTCTCTCCACTGGCTTCCAGTTGAAGCTCGCATCCGCTACAAGACCATGGTGCCTGCCTACGGAGCTGTGAGGGCAACGGCACCTCCGTACCTTCAGGCTCTGATCAGGCCCTACACCCAAACAAGGGCACTGCGTTCATCCACCTCTGGCCTGCTCGCCTCCCTACCTCTGAGGAAGTACAGTTCCCGCTCAGCCCAGTCAAAACTGTTCGCTGCTCTGGCACCCCAATGGTGGAACAAACTCCCTCACGACGCCAGGTCAGCGGAGTCAATCACCACCTTCCGGAGACACCTGAAACCCCACCTCTTTAAGGAATATCTAGGATAGGATAAAGTAATCCTTCTAACCCCCCCCCCCCCCCCCCTTAAAAGATTTAGATGCACTATTGTAAAGTGGTTGTTCCACTGGATATCATAAGGTGAATGGACCAATTTGTAAGTCGCTCTGGATATGAGCGTCTGCTAAATGACTTAAATGTAAATGTAGCGTGTAGCGTCATACCCAAGAAGAATCGAGATTGTAATCACTGCCAAAGGTGCTTCAACAAAGTACTGAGTAAAGGCTCTGAATACTTACGTAAATGTGATATTTCAGTTATCTATTTTTAAAACATTTGCAAAAAACATGTTTTTGCTTTGTCATTATGGGGTATTTTGTGCAGATTGATGAGAGAAAAAGCTATTTAATACATTTTAGAATGAGGCTGTGACGTAACGAAAGGTGGAAAAAGTCAAAGGCTCTGAATACTTTCCTAATACACTGTATGTGTGAGTTGGTATCTTTGGTGAATGAAAACAACCACAGCAGGGGTGCAGCTGTCACGCCCTGATCTGTTTCACCTGCTTGTCTCCAGGTGTCGCCCATCTTCCCCTCTTATCCTCTGGGTATTTATACCTGTGTGTTCTGTCTGTCTGGGCCTGTTCATCTTGTTTGTTAAAGCCTACCAAACAGAAAACACAGGTATAAATGCACAGGCAATGGCGGTGTGGGAGCAAGAATCCTCCGTCTGCCTCAGTCTAGAGGTATTCTTGGGGGAGGTGAGAAAGTTTGAGGCTCCGGTGTCCGGGAGAGAGGCTGCCCGGAAGTTAATCCAGCTTCGGCAGGACACCCTCAGTGTGGCAGCGGTGGAGTTCTGCACGCTAGCAGCAGATGGTACCTGGAACCCGGAAGTGCTGTTCGACACATTCCTGCACGGATTATTGGAGCAGGTAAAAGATGAGCTGGCAGCCCGAGAACTACCGACGGATCTCAACTTACTCATCGCTTTAACCATCCAGATCGATGATCGGCTACGGGAACGTAGGAGGGAGAAGAGGTCCGATGGAGGTCCCAATCGCTCACTTAGGGATCCCACCTTGCAGCTGATGAACTCCAGAAGTCCCCGGCGTCTACGTCCCCGAGAGGATCAGAGCTTACCCGAGTCCCTCCAAGAGCCTCTGGAGACTGCTGATTCATCTCTTCCTGAGCCGATGCAGCTTGGCAGGGCTAGGCAGTATCCAGCTAAACACATACGCAGACTTGAGACCCAGAGTTGTCTGTATTGAGGTACTGCTAGCCATTTTGTGTCTACCTGTCCCTTCAAGAGATTCGTTGGAGTGAGTACACTGGTGGGTCTTAAAGATAATTGTTCTTCTCCCCTTACTCGCCCCCTCTCCATGTCACCCTGCTGTGGGGCGACCAGTCCAAGTCTCTCCAGGAACTCATTGACTCGGGGGCCGATGTGAGTCTCATGGACCTTTGCCTGGCGTCGGAGCTGGGCATCCCCACTCAACCCCTCTCTATTCGCATGGGTGTTAGAGCGCTGGAAGGGCGCTCTATAGGCCGGGTCACCCACCAGACCACCCCCGTCAACCTACGAGTGTCGGGGAACCACAGCGAGACAATCCAATTCCTGCTGGTTGAGTCGCCGCTGGTTCCCGTGGTATTGGGATTCTCTTGGCTCCAGCAAAACAATCAACTCCATTGACTGGGCTACTGATGCCATCGTGGGCTGGAGCCCATCCTGCCACACTCATTGCCTGAAGTCAGCTCTGCCTGCCCCGGGACGTCTTCTTGGGTGCTTGGAAATTGCCCTGACCTCTCCGCCAGCTCCACAGAATACCAGGACCTCAGAGTGGTTCAGCAAGGCCCGGGCCACTTCACTTCCGCAGCACCGACCGGTATCCAAGAATGTCAAGTCTGAGGCACTGGCACGCCGCTATAGTGCCACGGCTACACCCCCGGAAGCTGAGACCTTTCCCCCCTCTCCAAGATCATTAGCCCCTCTGCTGTTCGTCCTCTGTTGCCCAGTATTGTTCCTACCTTTTCTGTGTCTAGAGTCAAAACCATGTCTGAATGCCCCTTGTCTTCAGTTTCTACGCCCATCCCTCCCCGTATGTCATCGATGGCCAGCCAGCGTACACGGTAAGACGAGGGTTCAACCACGGTGCAGGGGTTTCCAGTACCTGATTAACTGGGAGGGTTATAGCCCGGAGGAGAGGTTCTGGGTTCCTGCTAAAGACATCTTGGACCCGGACCTCACCGGCTTTCACCACTGGCATCCCAGTCAACCAGTCCCTAGTGGGGGGGGGGTGGTACTGTCACACCGTGATCTGTTTCACCTGTCCTTTTGCTTGTCTCCACCCCCTCCAGGTGTCTCCTATCTTCCCCACTTATCCTCTAGGTATTTATACCTGTGTTTTCTGTCTGTCTGGGCCAGTTCATCGTGTTTGTTCAAGCCTACCAGCGTCTTGTGTTTCAGCTCCTGCCTTTTCCAGTCTCTTTTCTCCCCGCCCTCCTGGTTTTGACCCCTGCCTTACCACTCTGCCTGTCCCTGACCCTGTGCCTGCCTGCCATCCTGTACCTTCGCTCCTACTCTGGGTTATCGACCACTGCCTGCTTTGACCTGTCGTTTGCCTGACCCTGTTACAATAAACATTGTTACTTCACACTGTCTGCACTTGGGTCTTACCTTGATACCTGGTAGCAGTAAGTAGTTTATTGGTAATTCTCAGAGAAGAGGGACTTAGTAACTTTCACATTTCTCAATAGTGTTGTACTATGCCTATCTTTTTGTTGACCAGGGTATAGTGAAGCCTCTGGTTGAGCATCCAGATTTAATTGAGGATTCAATAGATTTGAAAATCAACTTTGGTGTTCCTCCAGCTTTAGTCTATTTTATTCAGCTTTAATTATTTCCATCCATGTGTTGTTGCCTTATTCCCTGGAAAGGCTAAGCCAGTGCCTGTGGATGATTAACTGAGTGATGTCCTGTCTGAAGGTCCTGTCCTGTCTGAGTTGAAGCTGCTCCTGGTTTCCGGTAACAATCTGACAAATCATCCATACCATGTCACAATAAAAGCGTGTCTTTTTGGTGAACCAGTGGGAGTAAGCTGCAAACACAATATTGGGCATAGATGTCAAGGAAAACAACTTTGCCCAAAACATGCTCAAGGGCAATTACAACTGTGTTGACAGGGGTTTCCAATAGGAGCACAACATGAAAGCATGTACCATGTGTTACAGTATCTTGCAGCAAAGAAAAACCTGAACTTTCAAATTTGCTAATAAGTCGCTATATGTCACCTGATTCCTCGGAAGTAAAGAATAATTCAATCTGTCCATACCTTATTTGTGCTACATAAGAAAACAAAAACAGTGAAATTGTTCCTTATTTTTCCTTTGCCATAATGCCTTGATGTGAGATGAGTTCTCTTAACTTGTGCACTGTGAAATGCCCTCACTGGATGTGGTGAATTAATGTGGCGACCAGCATGTTTTTCTATTGCAGAGGGGCCTTGTCTCCAGTTGAAGTTCACTTGATGCTCCAATTATGTTTGTTCTCGAATTATCACTGTTTTCGTCACAAAAACTATGGTCTTTGGTCATCCGTGCGTAAAAGTCAGCTATGGCATTAGCCAACTTTATGATTTGCGAAATAACAGGGATAGACTGCACTAGTTTGACTGCATGGACCATTTGCATGGGTATATTTTGAGTACCATGTATGAGCCTTAACAAATTGCCATTTTTGTCTTCAAAATGAAAACACGAAAGAGTCCATAATGGTCCAAGGGCTCTGACGCTGTCTGCTAGGTGCACAAATATTTGCAGTTTGGTAACGCTCACCATAGAGATAACTAATTTGAAAGCAAAAGTTCCAAAGCAGTTTCTTTGCATGATCGATCTGTTGTATTGATATGGAATCCATCAGAAGAATGAAAATAGCTTCACTTGGAGTGAGGAAGTGACTGTAGTAAAGTGTTCCAAGAACACCACGAAAAACAACAGGTCCAAAAAAGATTAAAAGAGCCCAATATTCTGATGCCTTAAAAAACATCCTGTGAGATGCTACTGATCATGGATATTGTGTCAAGGATAGTGGTCGGATATCTTGCAATCACTTGTCTATTTCTTTTGTTTCTTTTGACATGCTGAAGGGCTGATGAGAAAACTCAGTGGAAAAGCATCAGAAGGCGCATCACTCATAACAAAGCTGTAGTCTATGCCAGTGCTACGGATTAGGTCATAATCTTTAAATTTGCTAAGCCTACAGGGACCCTTCACATATTTCACAGTGGTTTTTGTCTCATAGGCCATTTTATCATCATCAGCAAACGTTTGATGCGTGCAAGGTGGCTATTTTGGATCCATTTCTTGGAATGGAAATGCATGAACATGTCCCCTTTGCCCTGTCTTCACAGTCTTTCCAGGCTGCTCACATTTCAAACATCCAATGTTCCCATTGAACTACACTGTATTTATTACTATTACTTTGGTAGGCAAGTCACATGTGCCAGCAATGGTGAGCACTTTGCACAAAAATGTTTCAGAGCCCTCTGCAGGTTGCACATGAATTCCATCCTCTTGAAGTTTACTCATTGTGTTACTTAGTGGTCTAAGAAATGTAACCATAGATGGTTTTGAATTCCCAAACCAAAGCCCGGGAAAAATCTATTTAAATTTTTTTGTGCGTTCAGTATAGCTCAATTCATTAATGATACAATAAAAAGGTCACACTGAAAATGTCTGATTTAAAAATACTGTAGATACCCTATCTGTTTTCCATGTAAGTGAGATGTTTCTAGGATCACTAAGAGGACCACCCTTATCTGCATGCTGTCTGTAAACTTCTGCATCATATATCTTCTATGTCGTTAGGATCTTTCTTCTTCCTACAAAATCTAAAGTTAAGCTTTTCCTGAAAACCAGGCTTGAGAAACAGTGTTCTTATTTGAGCATCAATTTGAACATCCATGAAGGATGATGCTGATCCTTCTTCTGACATGCTGGTCCCACAGGTCAGACATTGTTCACTCTCTATTGACACAATACTTATGCATCACAATAGGTGAAGATGCAGTGGGAAAAAGTCTCTGAACTTCTGTACACTGCTCAAGCAGTCTGTGTTCAGACTATGTACAAAGCAATGTTGTTCATTTAAGCCCATCACTAAGGGCCTTACCTGTTACTTTATGACAGTTTGCGTAAGCCATGATTACCAAAAGGCACTCTCCAACGGTTATGGATACATTGTCATATAATGGTTTGTCTGTTTTTGTTGTGACGTTTGATGTTGACTGTGCACCCTCCTCACTAGACAACTTTTCAAATCCCAGACTGAACATAAAGTTATCATCATAGGGCATGTTCTGTCCTGATGGAGCGGGTGTGTTCTGTCCTGATGGGGCAGGTGTGTTCTGTCCTGATGGAGCGGGTGTGTTCTGTCCTGATGGAGCGGGTGTGTTCTGTCCTGACGGAGCGGGTGTGTTCTGTCCTGATGGGGCGGGTGTGTTCTGTCCTGACGGAGCGGGTGTGTTCTGTCCTGATGGGGCGGGTGTGTTCTGTCCTCATGGGGCGGGTGTGTTCTGTCCTGATGGGGCGAGTGTGTTCTGTCCTGATGGAGCGTGTGTGTTCTGTCCTGACGGGGCGTGTGTGTTCTGTCCTGATGGGGCGGGTGTGTTCTGTCCTGATGGAGCGGGTGTGTTCTGTCCTGATGGAGCGGGTGTGTTCTGTCCTGATGGGGCGGGTGTGTTCTGTCCTGATGGGGCGTGTGTGTTCTGTCCTGATGGGGCGGGTGTGTTCTGTCCTGATGGGGCGGGTGTGTTCTGTCCTGATGGGGCGGGTGTGTTCTGTCCTGATGGAGCGGGTGTGTTCTGTCCTGATGGGGCGGGTGTGTTCTGTCCTGATGGGGCGGGGTGTGTTCTGTCCTGATGGGGCGGGTGTGTTCTGTCCTGATGGGGCGTGTGTGTTCTGTCCTGATGGAGCGGGTGTGTTCTGTCCTGATGGGGCGGGTGTGTTCTGTCCTGATGGGGCGGGGTGTGTTCTGTCCTGATGGGGCGGGTGTGTTCTGTCCTGATGGGGCGGGTGTGTCATGTCCTGATGGGGCGGGCGTGTTCTGTCCTGATGGGGCGGGCGTGTTCTGTCCTGATGGGGCGGGGTGTGTTCTGTCCTGATGGGGCGGGTGTGTTCTGTCCTGATGGGGCGGGCGTGTTCTGTCCTGATGGGGCGGGCGTGTTCTGTCCTGATGGGGCTGGTGTGTCCTGTCCTGATGGGGCTGGTGTGTCCTGTCCTGATGGGGCGGGTGTGTCCTGTCCTGATGGGGCGGGTGTGTTCTGTCCTGATGGGGCGAGTGTGTTCTGTCCTGATGGGGCGGGTGCGTTCTGTCCTGATGGGGCGGGTGCGTTCTGTCCTGATGGGGCGGGTGCGTTCTGTCCTGATGGGGCGGGTGCGTTCTGTCCTGATGGGGCGAGTGCGTCCTGTCCTGATGGGGCGGGTGCGTCCTGTCCTGATGGGGCGGGTGTGTCCTGTCCTGATGGGGCGGGTGTGTTCTGTCCTGATGGGGCAGGTGTGTCCTGTCCTGATGGGGCGGGTGTGTTCTGTCCTGATGGGGCGAGTGTGTTCTGTCCTCATTGGGCGGGTGCGTTCTGTCCTCATGGGGCGGGTGCGTTCTGTCCTGATGGGGCGGGTGCGTTCTGTCCTGATGGGGCGGGTGCGTTCTGTCCTGATGGGGCGGGTGTGTCCTGTCCTGATGGGGCGAGTGCGTCCTGTCCTGATGGGGCGGGTGCGTCCTGTCCTGATGGGGCGGGTGTGTCATGTCCTGATGGGGCGGGTGTGTCCTGTCCTGATGGGGCGGGCGTGTTCTGTCCTGATGGGGCGGGCGTGTTCTGTCCTGATGGGGCGGGTGTGTCCTGTCCTGATGGGGCGGGTGTGTTCTGTCCTGATGGGGCGGGTGTGAAATGTCCTGATGGGGCGGGCGTGTTCTGTCCTGATGGGGCGGGCGTGTTCTGTCCTGATGGGGCGGGCGTGTTTTGTCCTGATGGGGCGGGCGTGTTTTGTCCTGATGGGGCGGGTGTGTCCTGTCCTGATGGGGCGGGTGTGTCCTGTCCTGAATAGACATGCCAAAGCCTAAGAAGAATTGTCCTCCATAGAGAAAGGTTTCCCATAAAGAAGGTGCAGGATATGTCTCCAGAATTGGACCCAAATGCGCATTCTGGTAAGTACTGCGCTAATCTGAAATCATATCAATGTTTGCTACCCGTAGGATAAGCACCATGCAGGAGAATATGATGATGTGCAAATATGTGTCTCTTTTCACGTGTCTCAACTAGTGATCTTTTGAGTAACATACGGCAGACCACCTTTAACATTTCTCTCCCTCTTCTCAATTTCTCTCTCAGGACATTTTGCTTTTGTGAGGTTTGAGGATTGGTACACTGCAAAAATCTTCCAAACCTGAAAAGGACGTTCCTATCAGACATTTGCAAGATCTTAGGTCAGGAGTATCCACTCTAGCCAAGTGGTCAGACGGCAGATTTTATAGGGCCACTGTTGAATACATTGGGCAGCCAGACCAGATTGAAAAAAAGGTTTGAAAGAAAAACAATGACAGATTCTTAGATATGGACAAGCAAGAGAAGGGCCGCCCACCTCAACCAACAGTACCTCAGTCACCCACAACTGAACATTTAAGCTCACCGTGTTCAAATGACACTGTAATAATTTAGAGGAGCTCACTGTCTGAACACACTGAAGATGTCAGATCAATACCCCCTTTCTGCAGACAAAACACAGCCCGTACATCTCTCTATGGTGGCAACGCACCCTCCCTGGTGAGACAGCATCCACCAACCCCAGTTGGACAGCATCCCCCAGCCCCCATGAGACAGCACACACTCACCCTGGTGAAACAGCATCCAACAGCAGTGGGACAGCATCCACCAGCAGTGGGACAGCTTCCCCTAGCCCCTGTGGCACAGCACACACCAGCCCCCACTGGATGGAACACACCAGTCTCAGTGGGACAGAATGCACCAGCCCCCACTGGATGGAATGCACCAGTCTCAGTGGGACAGCATGCACCAGCCCCCACTGGATGGAACGCACCAGTCCATGTGATGGTTGCAGGGACGAGGTAGAAAAAATCCTTTGTGAAAAGGTAAGGATGGAGGAAGTAATTTTGAGAATAGGTAAGTAATTAATATCATGTCACCTATCAAACTTGAATTGTAAATCATTTTGAAAAACTTCTCCAACCCCATTTCTGTTGTGTGTTTTTTTGTTTACCTTTGGAAGAGTGATTGGGCCTTGAACACAAAATAATGAATGTACTGTATGTGCTATTGTCTCCACTCATACCCAGTCCAGATCCGAGAGCTGCACTCTCTCATTGACATCGTTGGAGAGAAACACTGTGAGCTACAGGTGAGAAGGCCATCAGTGCCGTGCGGCGAGCAAGAGTTGTTTCCTGACAGTGGCATGTCCCTCTTATCATTCCGCCTTGCTGCCATCCGTCAGTGTCAATTCAGTTGCTTTGGACGCCATGGAAAGATTCCCGAGGGGAAGCGAGTCCTCGACCGGAAGAAGGTCAACGGAATTATAAGTATTTTCTCAAAGGTAGGTTACTTTGTTACTTAAACTGCCTTCACTAAATTAGGATTGATTCTTGATGAAAAGGATTTACGTATGTTATTTTCTAATTCATCACTGCAATCAACTCAAATCAAGTTTCTGAAATCTGTATCTTAAATATCTCTCAAACAAACCAAAATCCCCAATGTCCTTTTAACACGTTTGTGTTTTAAGACTTTTGTGTTTTGCAGACTGTGAGTCCTTGAGTAGAATTGTAATGTGTTATTTATGTGATATTTGTCAAAATTTTCATAAAATGTTTTATATGCTTTATTCCAGCCTGTCTTACGATGTGTTACCTTCGATGGTTGGACCGGAATCGTTGAAGCCAAACTGAAGAAAGCATTCATCAACAACTGTAGGACCAGAGCAGGACATACAGAAAAGTGACCGTACTAAAATATTTTTGTTTGTGTCACATGTAGGTTAGACTTTTTGTCACCCACATCTGGTGGGTGACAACTGCCTATTTTCATCTCGACAATATTATTTGGGGGTTTACCTAATGTTTCAAATCAGGTACAAGATCATATGATGTATATTCATTTTATTTACGTTCTTACAGTTAATGGAACCCAATCTGTGTTGGGACTGAAAAGTGAGATGCTTTGTTAATATAATGAGCACTGTTGAATAACGTAGTTGAACTGCATCAGTTTTCATTCCTTTTTTTAACAGTTAATCATAATTAATACTGCAAATTAATGCTAACAAATGTAATTCTCAATTGTGTCTCATATCTCATTAATCAAGCTCATGTATAGCCTCTATAGTAATTTTATGAGAAATAAATGAGACATGGAGGATATGTTGCACATACTATATAGAGATCTCCTTTATGGCTCATAGTTCTTAGATATTTCTGAAATTATCACCTCAGACTAAGATCATTGGTCTAATAAAAGTCTCAAACTTATCTCAGGAACGTATCATTATTGCTCCTTTAAAATAACAGAGGCAAGAATGAGCTCAACGGTATACAACGATGAGACCTCCTCTGCTGATCATACTTCTCGAATACTGCTAAAACGATCATGTCAATTCAACTTCATGTGTCCTATATATGTTTCATAGAAGTCTCTAACTTCATCTCAATAATTCTCCTAGGGGGCCTTTAGGAGCAATAACTCAGACACAAATGGTCACAGAATGATTCAAAATTGAGAAGCTCTAGGTAGTCTCAAAAGATCTGGAGGAAGGGCCTCCTGAGTGGCGCAATGGTCTAGGCACTGCATCGCAATGCTTGCTGTGCCACTAGAGATCCTGTTTTGAGTCCAGGCTCTGTCACAGCCAGCCGCGACTGGGAAACCCATGGGGCGGCACACAATTGTCCCAGCGTTATCTGGGTTAGGGGATGGTTTGTCCCATCATGCTCTAGCAACCACAGTGGTGGTCTGGGCGCATGCACACTGACATGGTCGCGAGGTGTACAGTGTTTCCTCCAACACATTGGTGTGGCTGGCTTCTGGGTTAAGCATTGTGTCAAGAAACAGCGCTGCTTGGTTGGGTTGTGTTTCGGAGGACGCGTGGCTTTCTATCCTCGCCTCTCCTGAGTCAGGAGTTGCAGCAATGAGACAAGACTGTAACTACCAATTGGATACCATGAAATTGGGGAGAAAAATATCTAAATCTTTTAAATAATAATAAAAAAATATACACATAAAAAAAAAGATCTGGAGGATATTGGAGTGAGCAACAGATTTTTTCCAATGGGGATTGTCTATAGTGAAACATTTAGTTTACAATTTACATAGTCTCACTCATTTGGCAGATGTTGTTCCATTTCACAACTGCTCACTTGATGACCTTAGTTGCTTTGAGTTTGACTGTAATGCCCGGGGTGTAGTGGAGGAAGGAGTCAGACGCAGGAGACAGAGAGTTCAGAGTAGCGTAACTTTAATCACCACAGAGGTGAAACACGACGCCACTAAAATCAAATGCCCCAACACACAAGGGGAACTAAATAGTTCCGACAATATAACGTACACGAACCGTGACATACAAGCATGTACAAACAGTACACAAAACAATCCCGCACACCCAGGCGGGCCTGATGGGTAATAAAGCCCCACTAATCAACCTAACAACAAACAGGTGTAACCAATAAACACACAAGGAGGGGGAGGAAAATATCAGTGGCAGCTAGTAGGCCGGTGACGACGACCGCCGAGCGCCACCCGAACAGGAAGGGGAGCCACCTTCGGTAGGAGTCGTGACATTGACAACCATTTTCAGTGGCTTAAACGTGCCATCAAAAGCTCACATAATCCATTGGTACATGTAACGAGGCTGTGAAGCTCAGTTAAATCTACACGTATTTTGTCTGAGAGGGTAAGACTTACTGTGAGAACGTTCTACTTCCACTTGGCTATACCATCATTTTAACATATTGCAGCACCTCATGGCCGAAGTGTGTTTCAAAAGATGCTCAAACCACAGACTACTTTGCATGATTATACAAAAGTCATGTTGCTTCCAACCCTGGTGCTGGTGACATTAAAGAGATTATGTTAAATAAAACATCTAACTGATAGTAAAACATGTTTAATTATTAATTACTATCAGTCTATGCAAACCTACAGTCATTACAGTAAAATGTGTCCCGTTTGCCAAGGGACAACACAACAAAGAGAATCGCAGCTGTTTTATACATTGGCAATATTATATTTATTGGCATCCTAAAATGTGCTCCAGTTTTGCCCCGGATGGTTAAAAGGGTGGTTAGAGTGATCATATAAAAATAACATAGTTTCCATGTTCTCAGAATATAGTGCATTCTGAAAGTTTTCAGACCCCTTGACTGTCTCCACATTTTGTTACGTTACATCATTATTCCAAAATGGATTATATTTTTTTCCCCCTCATCAATCTACACACAAATGTATTTTACATTTTTCATTTAACCTTTATTTAACTAGGCAACTCAGTTATGAACCAATTCTTATTTACAATGACAGCCTGGTATAAAAAAAAATATATATATATATATAGGACAAAACACGTCAAGAGAGACATCACAACACTACATAAAGAGAGACCTAAGAAGACAACATATCTTGGCAGCAACACATGACAACACGGCATGGTAGCAACACAACATGACAACAACATGGTAGCAACACAACATAGCAGCAGCACAACATGGTAGCAGCACAAAACATGGTACAAACATTATTGGGCACAGACAACAGCACAAAGGGCAAGAAGGTAGAGACAACAATACATCACGCAAAGCAGCCACAACTGTCAGTAAGTGTCCATGATTGAGTCTTTGAATTAAGAAATTGAGATAAAAATGTCCAGTTTGAGTGTTCAGAGCGACTAATCTGCGGCTAGATTTGTAGCTATAAATATGCATATTTTCGAACAAAACATAATTGTATTGTATAACATGATGTTATAAGACAGTCATCTGATGAAGTTGTCCAAAGGTTAGTGATTAATTTTATATCTTTTGCTGGTTTTTGCGAAAGCTATCTATGCGGTGAATAAATGCGGTTGTGTGTTTGGCTATTGTGGTAAGCTAATATAATTCTATATTGTGTTTTTGCTGTAAAACACTTAAAAAATCGGAAATATTGGCTGGATTCACAAGATGTTTATCTTTCATTTGCTGTACACCATGTATTTTTCATAAATGTTTTATGATGAGTATTTATGTATTTCACGTTGCTCTCTGTAATTATTCTGGCTGCTTTGATGCTATTTTTGATGGTGGCTGCAATGTAAAACTATGATTTATACCTCAAATATGCACATTTTCGAACAAAACATAAATGTATTGTATAACATGTTATAAGACTGTCATCTGATGAAGTTGTTTATTGGTTAGTGACTAATTATATATCTATTTTGTCGGTTTTGTGAAAGCTACCTATGCGGTGGAAACATGGTGAAAATATGCGGTTGTGTGTTTGGCTATTGTGGTTAGCTAATATAAATACATATTGTGTTTTCGCTGTAAAACATTTTAAAAATCGGAAATGATGGTTGGATTCACAAGATGTTTATCTTTCATTTGCTGTATTGGACTTGTGATTTCATGAAAATTATATTATATGATATCCCTGTCCCATTAGGCTAGGCTATGCTAGTCAGCTTTTTTGATGAGGAGGATCCGGGAGAGAGAAGCAGTAGAGGTTTTAAGGTTAAGGGCAGAGAAAGCTTGTTAGACACTAAGAAAGCTTTGTTTGTAGAGCGTTTAACACTAAATCCAGGGAGGGACCAGCTGAGTATAAGACTGTATCATCTGCATATAAATGGATGAGAGAGCTTCCTATTGCAATATCCAATAATGACCCAATAATGACGAAGCAAAAACAGTTTTTTAGAATTTTTTGCAAATATGTGACCGACCAAAATTTGAACATTTGAAATTGTGTTTTTTACTTTGGATAAAAGTAGAGACTCAGAGCTAGAAATGTATTTATCATACACAACAGTTGAAGAACAATGGGAAAGTAATTCTGCTTTGAAAGTTGATAAACATGTGCCCTCACTTTTGAGAAAATAGCCGTTCAATGTTTTTGTACACCTACTGGAGAGCTCTTCTTTGTCTACACCCATTCAACATCGTCCACACCCTCTTAAGCTTTAGCCCCACCCATCTCTTTAAGGGTTGATCTAAGTGTTCTGTGCTAACAACAGCAGTCAAGCAGTCAAGCACCCAAGCTAACTGGCTAACATTGGCTAGCTTGCTAGCTGCTTCTAGACACAAATGAGAGAACAGCTCACTCTGACCAATTTCCTCTCCCTAGCAGAGCTGGTTAGGCTGTTTTTATGTTATCCAGAGCGTTGGTGACTGAAACTGTCAGTTATTCTCAGACGAGAGTGCTCTGAAATTGGATTAGATAGCCAGAGCGAATTTACCAGCTATGTCTATCAACAGCTGTCGCAGTAACATCATGAACATTCTATTGAAATGGATACTTGCATGTTGGAGTTTTTTCTTAAGACATGTAGCTAGCTAGCTAAACAATTAACCATAATCCCAACTCATGACGTTACTACCCTGCATTAACCTGCAGGTAGCTAACCAACCAGGCTCAATGTTAACTAGCTAACATTAAGATATAACTAGCAGAGCAAATGGCTCTGAGACACAAATAGTATTACTACACAGATCATACATGTAACGTTAGTTAGTGAGCCAGCCAGCTAACGTTAGCTAGCTAGCTAGCTAACAGTACACTTTAACTTGAAATGAAAAATATTTGCTGACTAAATTAGAATTGTGTAATATCTGAAAATGTAGCTAGCTATACTATCTTACCCGTATACATGGGTGGACGCTTCTCCCTCTCTGTCACGGATGCCATGTTTGCCCTTAGTTTGAAGATGGAATCCAGAGACAGGTGTTTTCTCCATCTCCTTAGCTATCATACTCTAATACCATTGATTTTAAAACTCGGTCCCCCAGAAAGTGGAGAGCAACACTTATGCAGTTCTACTACGCAATATATATGTATTTTTAAAAACGCGTTAGACAGGATTACCTACACATACTGACCAGCTCAAACAGACAGAAGCCCGCTACATGGCAGACCAATCCGACCTCCTCTCTTGGCATGTCCAGCCCACTCATTATCTCAGCCAATCATGGCTAGCGGGAAGGTTGCCAGCTTTTTCTGTGACTAAACCAACTAGGCTAGTCATTTTTTGTTGTTGTTGTGTGTTTACAGATGGCATTCAGGTTTGTTATTAAAGCACATGAAAGTTCACATGTTCCAGAAGAGGCATTTCTGCCAAAAAACGCATTTTGATTAAAAAAAGTTTACGTTCAAATGGCTCTCCTGTAAAGAAGTGACATGTGACATACGCCTAGTTTCCTGAAATGAGTCACATATATATATATAAAAAAAACAGAAATGTTACATTTACATAAGTATTCAGACCCTTTACTCAGTACTTTGTTGAAGCATCTTTGGCAGTGATTACAGCCTTGAGTCTTCTTGGGTATGACACTACAAGCTTGGCACACCTGTATTTGGGGAGTTTCATCCTCTCAAGCTCTGTCAGGTTGGATGGGGAGCATTGCTGCACAGCTATTTTCAGGACTCTCCAGAGATGTTTGATTGGGTTCAAGTCTGAGCTCTGGCTGGGCCACTCAAGGACATTCAGAGACTTGTCCCAAAGCCACTCCTGTGTTGTCTTGGCTGTGTGCTTAGTGTCGTTGTCCTGGAGCAGGTTTTCATCAAGGATCTCTCATTACTTTGCTCTGTTCATCTTCCCTCAATCCTGACTAGTCTCCCAGTCCCTGCCGCTGAAAAACATCCCCACTGCATGATGCTGCCACCACAATGCTTCACTGTAAAAATGGTGCCAGGTTTCCTCCAGTGATGTTTGGCTTTCAGGCCAAATAGTTCAATTTTGGTTTCATTAGGCCAGAGAATCTTGTTTCTCATGGTCTAAGGGTCTTTTGGTGCCTTTTCGCCAGTTCCAAGAGGGCTGTCATGTGCCTTTTACTGAGGAATGGCTTCCATCTGTCCATTCTACCATAAAGACTTGATTGGTGGAGTGCTGCATAGATAGTTGTCCTCTGTAAGGTTCTCCCATCTCCACAAAGGAACTCTGGAGCTCTGCCAGAGTGACCTTATATTTACCATGACTAAATATTTACCGGGAAAAAAATTTCAGCAAACAACCCAAGCATTATTGGGAGTCAGGTACTGTTCTGTGGACTGGGGAAATGCATTAGGAAGTACAATTAGGAGGCTACAGATTGCACAGAACAAAGCAACAAAGATTGTTTAAGGTGGAGATATGATTATTCTGTTGCAGTCTTGCACAATGCTCTTGGTTGGTCATCAATCAACAAGATTATTGAAAAAAACATGCTGATTTTATTTCACAATGTACACCATTTAAAAACAGCCAAACTCCATTCACAACAGTATTCAGTTGCAAAATAACATTTCGATTCAGATGTAACGGCGGTCCTCCTCCTCTTCGACCGAAAAGGAGGAGTATTGAGGGAACCAAGGCGCAGCGAAGTTTGAACACATATTTATTTAACAAAGACACGAACTTGTATAAACTAACAAAACAACAAAACCGTGAAGACAGACCTATACGACGAACTTACATAAAACAATAAGAACGCCAGAATAGGACAATTAGACTACACAAACCGAACAAACCGTAACAGTCCAGTATGGTGCAAACAATTACACAGACACGGAAGACAATCACCCACAACGAACACTGTGACAACGCCTACCTAAATATGACTCTTAATTAGAGGAACGCCAAACACCTGCCTCTAATTAAGAGCCATACCAGGCAACCCAAAACCAACACAGAAACAGAAAACATAGAATGCCCACCCAACCTCACGTCCTGACCAACTAACACAAATAGGTCAGGAACGTGACATAACCCCCCCCATAAGGTGCGAACTCCGGGCGCACCAGCACAAAGTCTAGGGGAGGGTCTGGGTGGGCATCTAACCACGGTGGTGGCTCAGGCTCCGGGCGAGGTCCCCACCCCACCATAGTCAATCCCAACCTCCATCTACCCCTAAAAATGTCCACCCATATCCCACAAAATCCTCTTTGTAACATCCATGACAGGGACAGCACCGGGACAGAGGAATAAATCAAGACAGAGGGATAGATAAGAATAAAGAGGTAGATCAAGAAAGAGAGGGAGATCATAATAGAGGGGCAACTCCGGACTGAAAGGCAGCTCCGGACAGAGAGACAGCTCTGGACTGAGTGGCAGTTCTGGGTATATAGCCATTTCTGGCTGAAGGGCAGCTCCTGGCTGACTGA
The DNA here is from genome assembly GCF_029448725.1 of Salvelinus fontinalis. Classification (NCBI taxonomy): domain Eukaryota; kingdom Metazoa; phylum Chordata; class Actinopteri; order Salmoniformes; family Salmonidae; genus Salvelinus; species Salvelinus fontinalis. The sequence continues at coordinate 23,027,629 of NC_074696.1, forward strand.
CGAATCTGGACGCTCATGGCAGGCTGACGGCTCTCGACGCTCATGGCTGGCTGACGGCTCTCGACGCTCATGGCAGGCTGACGGCTCTCGACGCTCATGGCAGGCTGACGGCTTGTTACGCACGCCTCTGAGAAGAGGGAACGCAACTCCCTGCTACAACTCAACTCTCTGAAGTGCAAGAGGTATGGACTGTAGGTGCGAGTAAGGATGACACAAAAGCAGATTTTACCGTTTACTTGGATTTATTTTCTTACACGGTAATATGGGGAAAAGGGGCTGGACGGAACCAAAGCAAAGAAAGTAAATATCAAAGTTCCCCCCTCTCCTATCTAACCTGCCTACCCACTTAACTTACCTAACTTAGCACCGTCTGGTGCCCTAACCAAAATACAGGGGGTGGTCCGCCCAGGTCTTACCTAGTGTGCCTAGACAGTAAATATACTACGGGTATATGTATGCCCGCGGGCCTCTTGCCTAAGCACTCCCAAAGTGCCTTCTCCTTCCCCCCTGGGAACAAATGAAACAGAGTAATTATTAATGATTTCACAAACACAGGACATAGAAAAACTGCTACCAACAACAACAGTACATACCACACTTTCTGATACACAACCCACACTATATCACAATCTAATTTTTCTCTCTCAATCTCCAAATCTCTACTCCAAATCTCTACTCCAAATCTCTACTCCAAATCTCTACTCCAAATCTCTACTCCAAATCTCTACTCCAAATCTCATCTCCTCTCTCTCCCCTTCCCTCTCCTGGGCAGAACACTGGCTTTTATCTTCAGGTGGCAATGGTGATTAGAGTCAGCTGCTTCTTGACGAGGGGGCGGGGTCAGCTCCAATCACCAATTAGCCTGGGGTTGACCAATCAGCTGGTTGGGGAGTACTTCAGGAAGCCATCTCCTGAAACACACACACTAAAATACAAAACAGAACACAGAAACTGGGGAACGTAACACGCCCACCACAAAAATTGCAAACATACAGTTTGTAATAACAAAAACCAACGCTTCCCCAGTTAGTAAACCCGTGATAGAGCGTCAGCAACCACATTCGCTGAGCCCTTCACATAGGCTATCTGTACATTATATCCTTGTACAATCAGAGCCCACCGCATAAGGCGGCGGTTCTGATTGTACATTTGCTTTAAGAACACTAAAGGATTATGGTCCGTGAAGACCATTACAGGAAAGGCACTGGATCCCACATATACCTCAAAGAACTGTAAGGCTAGCAATAAAGCTAGCGTCTCTTGTTCAATTGTGGAGTACCTTGACTGACACGAGTTGAACTTACGGGAGAAGAAACTGACGGGCCGATCCACTCCGTCTTCATCTTCCTGTAAGAGAACCGCACCCACCCCCACTATACTAGCGTCAACCTCCAACTTAAAAGGTTTGTCAAAGTTGGGGGCGGCAAGCACTGGGGCACTACAAAGTAGCGCTTTAGCGGACTCAAACGCATGGTTACAGTCCTTGGACCACCTAAATGGTACCTTGGGACTAAGCAGAGATGAAAGGGGAGCTACTACCGTCGAGAAATTCTTACAGAATGTACGATAGTACCCTACCATCCCTAGGAATCTGCGCAACTGGCGTCGAGTCGTGGGAGCAGGAAAAGCAACAATTGCCTCCACCTTGCCAGATACTGGGCGCACTTGACCTCGTCCCACTTGTTTCCCTAAGTAAGTCACCGTAGCCTTCCCAAACTCACACTTGGCCAAATTGAGGGTTAAAGAAGCATTCTCCAACCGCTGAAACACACTTTTCAAAGTGGAGAGATGATCAGACCAAGTAGACGAATGGATCACCACATCATCAAGGTATGCAGTACAATTTGGCACATCTGCAAACACAATGTTAACTAGACGCTGAAAAGTAGCAGGTGCGTTACACATGCCAAAGGGCATCACAGTGTATTGTACAAAGTTATCAGGCGTAACAAAAGCCGATATGTCAGAAGCTCTAGAGGTCAGAGGCACCTGCCAATAACCTTTTAACAAATCTAACTCACTAACGTAAGCAGCAGAGCCAATTCTATCAATGCAGTCATCTAATCGAGGTAGAGGAAAAGAATCAGACTTTGTAACTGCATTTACTCGACGATAGTCCGTGCATAAGCGGGACGTACCGTCAGGCTTAGGAACAAGAAGACATGGGGAACTCCAGGAGCTGTTACTGGGTTTTGCCATGTCATTCTGTAATAAATAAGCTACCTCACTTTTCATTACCTCCCTTTTCTTTGCATTAACCTGTCTAGGATCAGCGTGGCGCTAGCGGCACACCCCCCCCCCCCCACTGAAAAACCTGTGCCGCGAAATTTAAAAAAAATATTTTTTTAAAACATTAAAGTCCAATACAGCTAATGAAAGACACAGATCTTATGAATCCAGTCAACATTTCCGATTTTTAAAATGTTTTACAGGGAAGACACAATATGTAAAGATGTACATCTATTACCTAAAAACACATTAGCATAATCCACCATCTTTTATTTGTCCACCAACACCAGTAGCCATCACCAATTCGGCTAAACTAAGATATTTATAGCCCCTAACCAACAAAAAAACTCATTAGATGACAGTCTGATAACATATTTATGGTATGGGATAGGTTTTGTTAGAAAAAAGTGCATATTTCAGGTATATGGCATAGTTTACAATTGCACCCACCATCACAAATGGACTAGAATAATTACAATGAGCAACGTGTTTACCTAACTACTAATCATCAAACATTTCGTAAAAATACACAGCATACACGAATCGAAAGACACAGATCCTGTGAATACAGACAATATTTCAGATTTTCTAAGTGTCTTACAGCGAAAACACAATAAATCGTTATATTAGCTTAGCACATAGCAATTAGCAGCCCAGCATTGATTCTAGCCAAAGTGAGCGATAAAAGTCAACATCGCCAAAAGATATTAATTTTTTCACTAACCTTCTCAGAATTCTTCCGATGACACTCCTGTAACATCACATTACAACATGCATATACAGTTTGATCGAAAATGTTTATATTTAGCCACCAAAATCATGGTTAGACAATGTGAAATGTAGCTCAGCTGGTCAGAAAATGTCCTTGCGCCACTTAGACAGTGATCTACTCTTATACATAAATACTCATAAACGTGACTAAAAAATATAGGGTGGACAGGGATTGATAGACAATTTAATTCTTAATACAATTGCGTTATTACATTTTTTAATTTATCCTTACTTTTCAATACAGTTTGCGCCAAGCGAAGCTACGTCAAAAACATGGCGTCCTAAGCCACTAAAATGTTTCGACAGAAACACGATTTATCATAATAAAAATGTCCTACCTTGAGCTGTTCTTCCATCAGTATCTTGGGCAAAGGATCCTTTCTTGGGAGAAATCGTCTTTTGGTGGAAAGCTGTCCTCTTGCCATGTGGAAATGTCAACTACGTTCGGGATGAACTGAAAAGCGTGCCCAACTTTTCACATCGTTGCAAAAATAAATGTCCCAAAATCGCACTAAACGGATATAAATTGCTATAAAACGCTTTAAATTAACTACTTTATGATGTTTGTAACTCCTATAACGAGTGAAAAGATGACCGGAGAAATATAACAGGCTAAACTAACGCTTGGAACAGGAGAGGGTCGGTGTCTTCCACGCGCGTTACGCAGCTCCCAAAGAATGACTAGCTTCAGAGTTTTTTCATTTGTAGGGCCTGTGAACGCGCAATCGAGCCCGTTGGAATCGTCATCACGTAAAGGCATCCAGGGGAAGACGTAAGAAGTGTCCGTATAGTCATAGCAACGACAGTGCCCTTTTAACTGACTTCAGAAAAGTGGCCAACATTTCTCAAATCTGACTCCATGTCAGGGAAATTGCTGTAGAATGGGCTCTGTTCCACTTAGAGACAAAATTTCAACTCCTATAGAAACTATAGACTGTTTTCTATCCAATAATAATAATAATATGCATATTGTACGATCAAGGATTTTGTGGGAAGCCGTTTAAAAAATTAGCCACATTAGCATAAATAGTCTAAACAGCGCCCCCATCCCCAACAGGTTAACCCGATACGGATGCTGACGTATAGGAGCAGCGTTGCCCACATCCACGTCATGTTCCAAGATGGATGTGCGACTTGGAACGTCCTGAAACACACTGAGAAAACTGTTTATCAATAGGATAAGGTCCTTAGTTTGATCGTTATCCAAATGTTCCATTTGAGAGGGTAACTTCTTCAGCATCTCTGAATTACATAGGCGTTCACACTGCTGTAACGTATGGCGTAACTCCAACCCATCCTCCTTATCCTCCTCTAGGTCCCAGCCAGGCTTCAGCACCACCGCAGCCACACTGGAGACGGCGGGCTGGACCGGCTTACTTGAGGAGCTGTCTGGAGAGTCACGTACATAATATGCTTTTAGCATGTTAACATGACACACACGGGAAGAACGCCTACGATCTGGGGTCTTTATCACATAGTTGGTGTCACTGAGTTTCTTTTCCACCAGATATGGTCCAGAAAAACGTGCTGACAGAGATGAGCCAGGAATTGGCAACAAAACTAAAACTTGATCCCCTGGTGCAAAAGAACGGCCAACAGCCTTTTTGTCATAATGCACCTTCAAGCGTTTTTGCGAAGAGGAAAGAGACTTTTGGGCCAACGCACATGCGGCGTGCAGTCTCTCCCGCATTTTACTGACATAATCCAACACATCTTTAGGGGCGCTACTGGGTGTAGGAGATAAGATATGCTCCTTCAAAACTTTCAGCGGACCCCGTGGGGTGTGTCCAAACACAAGGTCAGCAGGGCTGAACCCTAAGGACTCTTGTATCGTTTCCCTAATAGCAAATAGGACAAAGGGCACCCCCTCATCCCAATCGGTACTGGTATCCATACAATACTTGCGTAACATTGCCTTCAGCGTCTGATGCCAGCGTTCGAGAGCCCCTTGACTCTCTGGATGATACGGACTTGAGACCTGATGGGAAATACACAATGTCTTTAACACATTTGAAAACATTTTGGACATGAAGTTGGATCCCTGATCAGTTTGGATTACTTTAGGGAGTCCAAACGTAGAGAAGAACTTCACCAGTGCCTTCACCACAGTCTTAGCCGTAATAGTCCGGAGAGGAATAGCCTCTGGGTATCGAGTAGCACTGCACATTATTGTTAATAGGAACTGGTTACCTGACCTGGTTTTCGGCAACGGACCTACACAATCAACTATCACTCTTTCAAACGGTTCCCCCACCACAGGAATCGGGTAGAGCGGTGCTCTAGGAACTGTTTGATTCGCTTTCCCAGTGAGTTGACATACGTGACATGTTTTACAAAATTGGACCACGTCAGACTTCAAACCTGGCCAAAAAAAATGACGAAGGACCCGGTTATAAGTCTTTGTGATCCCCAAATGTCCAGACCACGCCTGGTCATGGGCGAGTGACAGCACCTGCTGTCGGAACGGTGTAGGAACAACCACTTGACACACTTCACTCCAGTCATTAACGGTGTCATGAGCTGCCCATTTACGCATCAAAACTCCTGCTTCCATAAAGTAGGCAGTCTCTCTAGTTTTAGCTTCTTCAATGGAAATTACCGAAGCAAAACACTTACGAAGACTGGTGTCTCCTTTTTGACATTCAATCACCTTCTCAGGGGTGACAGACAAAAGAATGTCATGTAATTGGGGCGCGATTTCGCAGTCCCCTTCCTTAGTTTTTACAGGAGTAAAAACTGTCGGACTTGCAGATTGAATACTCGGTGCATTGTCTTCTACTTCAATATTTTCAAAAATGGAACTAGCCAAATCCACCACATCTCCAAGCTTGCGAGATTGTGCCCTCGTTAAGACACAAGCAGGAAAAACATGTGGAAATGCTTGAACCAATTTCTCATCTGCAATTTTGATTTCTGGGTTGTCTACTACCTCTAACACAGGAGTAACGTTACCACCAGCAATATCATTCCCTAATAGCAATGTGACTCCTTTTACTGGCAGTGTAGACACTACACCAACACGGAAACGTCCTGATACCAAGTCTGACACTAAGTGGACCCAGTGTAATGGTACAGGTACTGTTTTTGTCTCTATCCCCTGTAATATAACATGTGAGCCACAATACGTTTCAGGAGACCAGGGTAAAGCATCAGTAATAATTACTGACTGCGCCGCCCCGGTGTCTCGTAAGATTTTAATTGGCTTTTGATCAGCTTGTTCTCCAGTTAAGGAAACACAACCAGTAGAGATAAACGGAGCATAAACAGGATCCGGTTTCTCAAATGCTGAATCAATACCTCGGACCAACGGACGAGCCAAAGACTTGACTAAACCCAAACTTTTCCTTTTTGGGGACGGTGATTGGGACTGTTTCGGTTTATTTTTCAAAACTGGGCAGTCCGCAATCACGTGACCCTTTTGGTGACAGTAAAAACATTCACGGATCTCATGAAAAGGCTTGTCAGAGGAAAAGCGACCTGAATGAGGCACTGATGACGTAATCAGTCTACCTTCAAAACGAGGTGCACCAAAGACAGTCTTGTGTGTCAAAGCGTACTCATCTGCCAACACTGCTGCCTGGGCCAATGTCACCACTTTCTGTTCATTTAAATGAACTACAATTCTATCAGGGAGGTTGCTTTTAAAATCCTCCAACAGCATCAACTCCCGAATATCAGCAAAGGTGTTAGCTTTGCTGGCTGAACACCATCGATTAAACAGAGACTCTTTGTCCCTAGCAAACTCAACAAAAGTACGGTGAGAGGGTTTCTTGTGGTTCCTGAAGCGCTGTCTATAAGCTTCAGGCACCAACTCATAAGCCCGCAACACGGTAGTTTTAACTGTATCATAGTGTAAACTGTCTTCCAGGGAGAGAGCAGCTACTACTTCCTGGGCTTTCCCAGACAATTTACATTGTAACAGGAGCGGCCAAACCTCGAGTGGCCAATGTAGCGCAGCGGCCACACGCTCAAATGCAGAGAAATAGGAATCAACTTCCGACTCTCGGAATGGTGGGACTAAAGCTATATTTTTACTTACATCAAAGTGGGCTTGATGATGAGCAGCTTTTGGAGTCGTACTGGAGCCAGCTTCTATCTCCAGTTGTCGGATCCTCACCTCCTTGTCGGCTTCTATTTTCCTAATTTCAAGATCAAAATGCATCTGTCTCTCCTTATCTTTTTGCTCCATTTCTAACCGGGCCAGCCTCACCTTCAGCCTAGCGGTCCCGTCTGAACGACCTGAAGCAGAAGATAGAGGATCGAATCGAGGCAATGTAAAGGGGGTACGAGCAACCCCATCCTCCGCCCTGTCCTCCGACTTGGCATCAGAAGGTCTACCCGTCTCCTCTCCTTGCAATGAGAGAATTCTTTCTCTCACTAAACCCTCCCTGACTAGCACCAAAAGCTCAGCCTTTAGGGCTTTCTCAGGGATAACAAATCCATAATGGTCAGCTATAGCTATAAGGTCTACTTTTCGAAACCTCACCAAACAATCAATAGAGGGCGCTTCAATGAACTTGGAGATGGCTGAGGCAGCCATCTTGTACACAACAATCTACTGAAAACACAAACTAAACAAGTCATCCAAACTCACAACCTACCATCACACCTCAATCACTAACCACAGAGAGCTCAGTGCAGCAGGGTCCGGTGGGTTTAATGGAATCCCGGATGAGCCCCCATTATGTTACGCACGCCTCGGAGAAGAGGGAACGCAACTCCCTGCTACAACTCAACTCTCTGAAGTGCAAGAGGTATGGACTGTAGGTGCGAGTAAGGATGACACAAAAGCAGATTTTACCGTTTACTTGGATTTATTTTCTTACACGGTAATATGGGGAAAAGGGGCTGGACGGAACCAAAGCAAAGAAAGTAAATATCAAAGTTCCCCCCTCTCCTATCTAACCTGCCTACCCACTTAACTTACCTAACTTAGCACCGTCTGGTGCCCTAACCAAAATACAGGGGGTGGTCCGCCCAGGTCTTACCTAGTGTGCCTAGACAGTAAATATACTACGGGTATATGTATGCCCGCGGGCCTCTTGCCTAAGCACTCCCAAAGTGCCTTCTCCTTCCCCCCTGGGAACAAATGAAACAGAGTAATTATTAATGATTTCACAAACACAGGACATAGAAAAACTGCTACCAACAACAACAGTACATACCACACTTTCTGATACACAACCCACACTATATCACAATCTAATTTTTCTCTCTCAATCTCCAAATCTCTACTCCAAATCTCTACTCCAAATCTCTACTCCAAATCTCTACTCCAAATCTCTACTCCAAATCTCTACTCCAAATCTCTACTCCAAATCTCATCTCCTCTCTCTCCTCTCTCTCCCCTTCCCTCTCCTGGGCAGAACACTGGCTTTTATCTTCAGGTGGCAATGGTGATTAGAGTCAGCTGCTTCTTGACGAGGGGGCGGGGTCAGCTCCAATCACCAATTAGCCTGGGGTTGACCAATCAGCTGGTTGGGGAGTACTTCAGGAAGCCATCTCCTGAAACACACACACTAAAATACAAAACAGAACACAGAAACTGGGGAACGTAACACGGCTCTCGACGCTCATGGCAGGCTGACGGCTCTCGACGCTCATGGCAGGCTGACGGCTCTCGACGCTCATGGCAGGCTGACGGCTCTCGACGCTCATGGCAGGCTGACGGCTCTCGACGCTCATGGCAGGCTGACGGCTCTGGCAGATCCTGTCTGGTTGGCGGCTCTGGCAGATCCTGTCTAGTTGGCGGCTCTGGCAGATCCTGTCTGGTTGGCGGCTCTGGCAGATCCTGTCTGGTTGGCGGCTCTGGCAGATCCTGTCTGACGGGCGGCTCTAGCGGCTCCTGTCTGGCTGACGGCTCTAGCGGCTCCTGTCTGGCTGACGGCTCTGTAGGCTCATGGCAGACGGGCAGCTTTGCAGGCTCATGGCAGACGGGCGGCTTTGCAGGCTCATTGCAGACGGATGGCTCAGACGGCGCTGGGGAGACGGATGGCTCAGATGGCGCTGGGGAGACGGATGGCTCAGATGGCGCTGGGGAGACGGATGGCTCAGATGGCGCTGGTGAGACGGATGGCTCTGGCCGGATAAGGCGCACTGTAGACCTGGTGCGTGGTGCCGGAACTGGAGGCACCGGGCTAAGGACACGCACCTTCATACTAGTGCGGGGAGCAGGGACAGGGCACACTGGACTCTCAAAGCCCACTCTATACCTGGTGCGTGGTACCGGCACTGGTGACACCGGGCTGAGGGCAAGCACATCAGGATTAGTAGGGGGAGAAGAAACAGTGTGTACAGGGCTCTGGAGACGCACAGGAGGCTTAGTGCGTGGTGCCGGAACTGGAGGCACCGAACTGGATACACGCACTACAGGGAGAGTGCGTGGAGGAGGAACAGGGCTCAGGAGACGCACTGGTAGCCTAGTGCGTAGTGTAGGCACTGTAGGTACTAGGCTGGGGCGGGGAGGTAGCGCCGGAAATACCGGACCGTGGAGGCGTACTGGCACTCTTGAGCATTGAGCCTGCCCAACCTTACCTGGTTGAATGCTCCCGGTCGCCCGACCAGTGCGGGGAGGTGGAATAACCCGCACCGGCCTATGTAGGCGAACCGGGGAAACCATGCGTAAGGCAGGTGCCATGTATGCCGGCCCGAGGAGACGCACTGGAGACCAGACGCGTTGAGCCGGCCTCATGACACCTGGCTCAATACCCAATCTAGCCCTACCAGTGCGGGGATGTGGAATAACCCGCACTGGGCTATGCACTCGTACAGGAGACACCGTGCGCTCTACTGCGTAACACGGCGCCTGCCCGTACTCCCGCTCTCCACGGTAAGCCTGGGAAGTGGGCGCAGGTCTCCTACCTGCCCTTGGCCCACTACCTCTTAGCCCCCCCCCAAGAAATTTTTGGGTATTACTCACGGGCTTTTTGGGCTTCCGTGCCAGACGTGTTCCCTCATAACTCCGGTTCCTCTCTCCGGTAGCCTCTGCTCTCCTCAGTGCCTCCAGCTGTTCCCATGGACGGTGATTTACTTTAGCCCATGGTCCTTCTCCGTTAAATACTTGCTCCCAACTCCATAAGTCCTGTATACCTCCCTGTTGCTCCAAATTACGCTGCTTGGTTCTGGAGATTTGGTGGGTGATTCTGTAACGGCGGTCCTCCTCCTCTTCGACCGAAAACGAGGAGTATTGAGGGAACCAAGGCGCAGCGAAGTTTGAACACATATTTATTTAACAAAGACACGAACTTGTATAAACTAACAAAACAACAAAACGGTGAAGACAGACCTATACGACGAACTTACATAAAACAATAAGAACGCAAGAATAGGACAATTAGACTACACAAACCGAACAAACCGTAACAGTCCAGTATGGTGCAAACAATTACACAGACACGGAAGACAATCACCCACAACGAACACTGTGACAACGCCTACCTAAATATGACTCTTAATTAGAGGAACGCCAAACACCTGCCTCTAATTAAGAGCCATACCAGGCAACCCAAAACCAACACAGAAACAGAAAACATAGAATGCCCACCCAACCTCACGTCCTGACCAACTAACACACATAACAAACTAACATAAATAGGTCAGGAACGTGACATCAGAGCAAAAAATAAAACTTTTTTTTCTTAGCAAACCAGAAACCTTTCAATATATAAATTCAAACAATGCTTTAGAAACATTTAAATATAATCAATTGGAAGGATGTGCAGGACTATGGTAGATGAAGGAATCAATCTATCATTTCAGACTGTTAAGAGTATTTATCTGGTCAGTATGTCAGTGTATTATGTCTGTTTGTAACAGTGTATTATATGTGAAAATGTGATTGTATAATGAATTGTATTTGAACGTTTAAGGACTCTTGGAAGATTATTCCAAATGAGGACTAAAAGAGTTTAGAATAAAATTAAGTCAAACATTAATATTTTAAAATCTGAGAACACGATTAAACCACGTTTAGGGTAAGTTCTATTTGACATTAAGGGAATGGTCTCTTGGAAACATTCCTTACACATCACAGGAAGATTCCTATGAAAACTTTAGTTTATGACCTAATAAGACTCTTAAAGACATGTTCTCTAAAGTTCTTAGAACATTTTGTTGTTAGCTGGGGCGACAGTCGGTGAATAATGAGCATTTTCAAGTGCAGCTTTAGTAACAATGGTTTTGGGAAACTGGAGATTGAACAATGCTCCTACAATATGAAGGTTCTAACGAACTTAGTCTTAAGATGCTTTTGGGAAACCAGAGCCTGGGCTGTAGTTCTCTTTAATAAGACTAGCATATCAATTCTAGTTAGGTGCAGCATTTTCACGTTTGGATGAAAAGCGTGCCCAGAGTAAACTGCCTCATACTCAGTCCCAGATGCTAATATATGCATATTATTAGTAGTATTGGGTAGAAAACTCAGAAGTTTCTAAAACTGCTTGAATGATGTCTGTGAGTATAACAGAACTCATAGAGCAGGCAAAAACCTGAGAAAATCCAAACAGGAAGTGGGAAATCTGAGGTTTGTAGTTTTTAAACTCAGCACCATTGAATACACAGTGGGATATGGGTAATGTTGCACTTCCTAAGGCTTCCACTGGATGTCAACAGTCTTTAGAACGTTGTTTCAGGCTTCTGCTGTGAAGGGGGGCTGAATGAGAGGGGAATGAGTCAAGAGGTCTGCCAGCAGCCTCAGTCTCAGTCATGCGCATTCACATGAGAGGTAGCTCTCGTTCCATTGCTTTTCTACAGACAATGGAATTCTCTGGTTGGGACATTATTGAACATTTATGATAAAAACATCCTAAAGATTGATTCTATACATCGTTTGATTTGTTTCTACGACCAGTAATATAACTTTTTGGAATTTTTGTCTGACATTTCCGTTGGACTTGCCGCGCCTCATGAGTTTCGATTTGTTTACTTAACACCCAAACAAAAGGAGGAATTTGGACATAAATTATGGACTTTATGGAACAAATCAAACATTTATTGTGGAACGGGGATTCCTGGGAGTGCATTCTGACGAAGATCATTAAAGGTAAGTGAGTATTTATAATGCTATTTCTGACTTATGTTGACTCCAACATGGCGGATATTTATTTTAGCTGGTTTGGGCTCTGAGCTCCGTGCTCAGATTATTGCATGGTATGCTTTTTCCGTAAAGTTTTTTTGAAATCTGACACAGCGGTTGCATTAAGGAGAAGTTTATCTAAAGTTCCATGCATAACCCTTGAATTTTCATCAACATTTATAATGAGTATTTCTGTAAATTGATGTGGCTCTCTGCAAAATCACTGCATGTTTTGGAACTACTGAACATAACACGCCAATGTAAAATTAGATTTTTGGATATAAATGCACTTTATCGAACAAAACATACATGTATAGTGTAACATGAAGTCCTATGAGTGTCATCTGATGAAGATCATCAAAGGTTTGTGATTAATTCTATCTCTATTTGTGCTTTTTGTGACTCCTCTTTGGCTGGAAAAATGGCTGGGTTTTTCTGTGACTTGGTGGTGACCTAACATAATCGTTTGTGGAGCTTTCGCTGTAAAGCATTTTTGAAAGCAGACCCTGTGGCTTGATTAACGAGAATTTTATCTTTAAAATGGTGCCTAAATTTGATTTATGAGATTTCTGTTGAAATTGTATTTGGCGCCCTGCAATTTCATTGGCTGTTGGCGAGGGGTTCCGCCAGTCCTAGACAGGTTATGGGACCATCAATAAATTACACACTTTCACGGAGAGTGTATACTATCATGATTTTCATAGATTTGTCTTCCATCATATTCTGTGACGCTCACTTGTCTAGGCGTGCAAGACTTTCTGTGAGAAAGTATTACTTTCCTTTTGGCCATACAAACATTTTAACATATTGCAGCATCTCATGGCCAAAGAATGTGGAAGTACATGCTCAAACTACAGACTGCTTTACATGATTATATGAAAGTTGTGTTGCTGTCAACCCTGGTGCTAGTGTCTGTAAAATGTAGAAGTTAATGTTCAATAAAACATCTAACTGATGTAAGGGCTGGCTTTTGCCCCATGTACAACATGGTTATTTTTATTATCAGGGCTTATTTTTGGCCTACCTCTTATTAGCCCATACAAACGCATTGAATAACATATTCACTACATGTAACAACAGATGGTCCCCCCAAAGAATCTAAAAGAAGCGTCTATGCTATATCTGAGATACACTGCATGTGGTATGTGACGACCCTCCCACTCTGTTTGCCGTATTCTTTCTCTTTGCTCTTGTTTTCCTTAATAGGTTGTCAGTGGGCGGAGCTGGGAGGGTCGTTAGCGACATGGGACACACCTGGGCCCGGGTGTATCCAAGGATAAATACACCTCTTCCCCAATTCATTGAAGAGACTCTCTCTATGCAGACACACTGGTAGATTTTGGTTTTGGTTTTGGTTTTGGTTTTGGTTTTGGTTTTGGTTGTGGTTGTGGTTGTGGTTGTGGTTGTGGTTGTGGTTGTGGTTGTGGTTGTGGCTGTTTTGTTTGTTTGCTTTGGCACCTTTCAACACCCCTCATTATCACATTTATGCACGTAACCCCTCACTAACACTACTGACTACACACACCAGTGTTAATTGTATTTACATTACTTCACTTAATAAATATATATATTTTTTTATTCCTTATCTCCACGTTGTGTCTCTTTTTGTTACGGACATCGAGCCAGTTCGTGACAGGGAGTAGAGTAGTGGCCCGAGTGTACACATAATGTGTAGTGAAAAGTTTTATGTAATTGTTTTAGTTGTATGTAACTGTCTTCATTTTGCTGAACCCCAGGAAGAGTAGCTCCTGCCTTGGCAGCAGCTAATGAGGATCCTTAATTAATAAATACAAATACGTGGCTAATTGATAGTAAAGGAAGAGGAGTGATATGACGGTGTGATGTTGATGAGAACACTCTAAACATCAGATGTGCCCATAGAAGAGGAACACATGTGAATAGTATTGTGCTCACTGAATGATGTAAAGTGAGCTGTCCATTCAGACTGGCCTTACTGATTAAACCTAAGTTATCAACTACATTACAAAACTCCAATCTGATAACACTTGTAACACAGCAAGTCTTATATCCAAAACATTTTACTATACACTTAACCAAAATATAAAAGCAGCATGCAAAGTGTTAGTCACATCGTTCATGAGCTGAAATAAAATATAAAATGTGCTGGGGACAATTAAAAGGCCACTAAAAAAAATGTGTCAACACAATGCCACAGATGTCTCATGTTTTGAAGGAGCATGCACTTAGCATGCTGACTGCAGGAATGTCCACCAGAGCTGTTGCCAGATCATTGTTAATTTATCTACCATAAGCTGCATCGAACATCGTTTTAGAGAATTTGGCAGTATGTCCAACTGGCCTCACAACTGCAGACCTTGTGTATGGCTGTCACGCGGGACTAGGTTCGGTTAAAGAATCAGACGCAGAGAGAGAGCCGCTTTGGAAAAATATTCCTTTTTACTACTTCACAAAAAATGATAAGCCCGAACATACAGGGCGCAGAGAAACACTTGCAAAACCCAAAACACACGCACGTAACCGAAAGACAATCCCGCACAAAACAAGGGCGGGTCAAACTCCTAAATATAGGGAAGCTCATTCACGAAACCAAAAAACCCACAGGTGCAACTAATCAGACAAAACAAACAGACAAACGAAAAAGGGATCGGTGGCGGCTAGTAGGACGGTGACGACGACCGCCGAGCACTGCCCGAACAGGCAGCGGAGCCAACTTCGGCGGAAGTCGTGACAGTACCCCCCTCCTGGCTCCCGCAGCGCGCCGCCACCGGCCTCGAGGACGACCCGGAGGGCGAGGTGCCGGGCAATCCGGGTGGAGGCGGTGGAAGTCTCTCAGTAGAGAAGGATCTAAAATGTCCCCCACCGGAACCCAGCATCTCTCCTCCGGACCGTACCCCTCCCAGTCCACGAGGTACTGTAGGCCCCTCACCCGGCGTCTCGAGTCCAGAATGGCACATACTGTGTACGCCGGGGACCCCTCGATCTCCAGAGGGGGTGGAGGGACCTCAGGCACCTCACCTTCTTGCATGGGACCAGCCACCACGGGCCTGAGGAGAGACACATGAAACGAGGGGTTAATCCGGTAATACCTAGGGAGTTGTAACCTATAACACACCTCGTTTATTCTCCTCAGGACTTTAAACGGCCCCACACACTGCGGCCCCAGCTTCCGACAGGGCAGGCGGAGAGGCAGGTTTCGGGTCGAGAGCCAGACCCTGTCCCCTGGTGTGAACACGGGGGCCTCACTGCGGTGCTGGTCAGCGCTCCTCTTCTGCCGTTGTCCTGCTAACTTTAGTGATTCCTGGACGGCTTTCCAGGTGTCCTTGGAGCGCTGTACCCATTCCTCTACCGCAGGAGCCTCGGTCTGACTCTGATGCCATGGGGCCAGGACCGGCTGGTAACCTAACACACACTCAAACGGGGACATGTTCGTTGAGGAGTGGCGGAGGGAGTTCTGAGCGAGCTCAGCCCAAGGAACATACCTCGCCCACTCACCAGGCCGGTCCCGGCAATATGACCGCAGAAACCTGCCCACATCCTGGTTTACGCGCTCCACCTGCCCATTACTCTCGGGGTGAAAACCCGAGGTTAAGCTGACCGAGACCCCCAGTCTTTCCATAAACGCCCTCCAAACTCTGGACGTGAATTGGGGGCCCCGATCAGAAACGATGTCCTCAGGCACCCCATAGTGCCGGAAGACATGGGTAAACAAGGCCTAGGGACAAGGCCTAGGGAGGCCTAGGGAGACCGGGAAACGGGATGAGACAGCAGGACTTAGAAAACCGATCCACAACGACCAAAATCGTAGTACTTCCCTGGGACGGGGGAAGATCGGTAAGAAAGTCCACCGATAAGTGTGTCCACGGCCGTTGTGGAACGGGGAGGGGCTGTAACTTCCCTCTAGGCAAGTGCCGAGGAGCCTTGCTCTGAGCGCACACCGAGCAGGAGGAGACATAAAATCTCACGTCCTTAGCCAACGTGGGCCACCAGTATCGCCCTCTAAGACTCCACACTGTCCTCTCGATGCCAGGATGACCCGAGGAGGGGAGAGTATGAGCCCAACGGATTAGCTTATCCCGGACCCCCCCCCCGGCACGTACTGAACCCCCGCTGGACAGTTAGGGGGGGGTCTGCTCTAACCGTGAGGCTCTCTCTATCTCCGCGTCTACCTCCCATACCACCGGTGCCACGAGACATGAAGGTGGAATGATGGGAGTTGGCTCAACGGACCGCTCCTCGGTATCATAGAGACGGGACAGCGCGTCGGCTTTGATGTTTTGGGAGCCTGGTCGGTACGAGATGGTGAACTGAAACCGGGTGAAAAATATGGCCCATCTAGCCTGACACGGATTTAGTCTCCTCGCTTCCCGGATGTACTCGAGATTACGATGGTCAGTCCAGATGAGAAAAGGGTGTTTCTCCCCCTCAAGCCAATGTCTCCACACCTTCAGAGCCCTGACTACAGCTAACAACTCCCGGTCCCCCACGTCATAGTTTCGCTCCGCCGGACCGAGCTTCCTCGAAAAGAAGGCACAAGGGCGGAGCTTGGGTGGTACGCCCGAGCGTTGGGACAGCACGGCCCCTACCCCCGCCTCGGACGCGTCCAACTCCACTATGAACGCTAAAGAGGGGTCCGGATGCGCCAACACGCCAGCATTGGTGAACAGCTCCTTCAGACGACTGAAAGCTCTGTCCGCCTCTGCTGACCAACGCATGCGCACCGGTCCTCCCTTCAGCAGTGAGGTAATGGGAGCAGCCACCTGACCAAAACCCGGATAAACCTCCGGTAGTAATTGGCAAACCCTAAAAACCGCTGCACCTCTTTCACCGTGGTCGGAGTCGGCCAATTACGCACGGCTGTAACGCGGTCATCCTCCATCACCACCCCATAGGTGGAAATACGATAACCCAGGAAGGAAACGGCCTGTTTGAAGAACTCACATTTCTCCGCCTTGCAATACAGGTCATGCTCCAGCAGTCGCCCAAGTACCTTATGCACCAGAGACACATGCGCCGCGCGTGTGGCAGAGTAGATCAAGATGTCATCAATGTACACTACCACTCCCTCCGAGCAGGTCTCGGAGAATCTCATCTACGAAAGATTGAATGACAGCTGGAGCATTTTTCAACCCATATGGCATGACACGGTACTCATAATGGCCAGATGTAGTACTAAATGCGGTTTTCCACTCATCTCCTTCCCGGATACGCACCAGATTATACGCACTCCTCAGGTCCAATTTTGTGAAGAAGCGCGCCCCGTGAAATGATTCCACCGCCGTAGCGATGAGAGGTAGTGGGTAACTAAACCCCACTGTGTTGGAATTTAGACCTCGATAATCAATGCACGGGCGTAAACCGCCATCCTTCTTCTTCACAAAAAAGAAGCTCGAGGAGACAGGTGATGCGGAGGGCCGAATGTATCCCTGTCCCAGTGATTCAGTAACATATGTCTCCATAGCCGCTGTCTCCTCCTGAGATAAAGGATACACGTGACTCCTAGGAAGTGCAGCGTTCTCCAGGAGGGTTATCGCGCAGTCCCCTCCACGATGGGGTGGTAATTGGGTCGCCTTCTTTTTACTGAAGGCGATAGCCAAATCGGCATATTCAGAGGGAATGCGCACGGTGGAAACCTGGTCTGGACTCTCCACCGTAGTCGCACCAACGGCAACTCCTATACACCTGCCTGAACACTCCTCCGACCACCCCTTAAGAGCCCCCTGTTGCCAGGAAATCACCGGGTTGTGCTGAGCTAGCCAGGGAATTCCCAACACCACTGGAAACGCAGGTGAGTCGATAAGGAACAGACTAATCTGCTCCTTATGACTACCCTGCGTTACCATGTCTAGTGGTACCGTGGCATCCCTGACCATTCCTGACCCTAATGATCGGCTATCTAAGGAGTGCACGGGGAAAGGTAGGTCTAACGACACAAGAGGAATCCCTAGCCTTAATGCGAGTCCCCGATCTATGAAATTCCCAGCTGCGCCTGAATCGACTAGACGCTTTATGCTGTAGAGAGGGAGAAAACCTGGGGAAAGAGGTTAACACATACATATGACTGACAGGAAGCTCTGGGTAAGTCTGGTGCTGACTCACCTGTGGTGACCGAGTAGTGTTCCGCCTGCCCTCCCGACTCCCAGAAGAGTTCCTCCAGCACCGGTCGGCCGTGTGCCCTCGCAGACCACAACTGGTGCAGGAGGACACTCCTCCTCCGGTCCCCCTTGACGCTGCCCCCCCTAACTCCATAGGGATAGGAGCAGGAGGGCTGGGAGGTGGAAACGACAGAACCTGTTCCAAACATCCGCGGGCAGCCGCGGGCAGCCGCTCCCTGCGGACGTCCTCCCTAAGGCGACATCGGAAATGGTCTATTAAGGCCCTGTCGTTCCACCCTGCTCCTGCGGCCAAGGTCCTGAACTCCAGGGCAAAGTCCTGTACGCTCCTCGTCTCCTGACGCAGGTGGAACAGCCGTTCACCCGCCGCACGACCCTCTGGTGGGTGGTCAAACACAGCTCGGAATCGGCGGGTGAATTCAGGGTAATGATCCCTCGCCGAGTCTGGGCCATTCCACACTGCGTTGGCTCACTAGAGAGCTCGTCCAGTCAAACAGGAGACGAGGGCGCTCACGCTCTCCTCTCCAGAGGTAGTAGGACGAACGGTCGCCAGGTAAAGCTCCAGCTGGAGAAGGAAACCCTGACACACGGCCGCCGCTCCATCATACTCCCGTGGGAGCGCCAGCCGAAGAACCCCGGAGCCGGATGCTGTCACAGGAACAGGAGGTGTTGGAGGAGGGGGTGCTGGAGAGGAGGTGGGAAGGCCACTCCTCTCCCATCGATCCATCCTCTCCATCATTTGGTCCATCGCTGACCAATTCTGTGGAAAACACTGGTGTGTTTGAGGACCCTTTCCTCCATCGATGGTAGAGGAGACGCGGCTGCTCCTGCTGATTCCATTTGGTGGTGCGGGATTCTGTCACGCGGGACTAGGTGGGTGAAAGAATCAGACGCAGAGAGAGAGCCGCTTGGGAGAAATATTCCTTTTTACTACTTCACAAAAAATGATAAGCCCGAACATACCGGGCGCAGAGAAACACTTGCAAAACCCAAAACACACGCACGTAACCAAAAGACAATCCAGAGCCCTGCAAAATGACCTCCAGCAGGCCACAAATGTGCATGTGTCTGCTCAAACGGTCAGCAACAGACTCCATTAGGGTGGTATGAGGGCCCGACGTCCACAGGTGGGGGTTGTGCTTACAGCCCAACACCGTGCAGGACGTTTGGCATTTGCCAGAGAACACCAATATTGGCAAATTCGCCTTTGGCGCCCTGTGCTCTTCACAGATGAGAGCAGGTTCACACTGAGCACATGAGCACATGTGACAGACGTGACAGAGTCTGGAGACGCCGTGGAGAACGTTCTGCTGCCTGCACCATCCTCCAGCATGACCGGTTTGGCGGTGGGTCAGTCATGGTGTGGGGTGGCATTTCTTTGTGGGGCCTCCATGTGCTCGCCAGAGGTAGCCTGACTGCCATTAGGTACCGAGATGAGATCCTCAGAGCCCTTGTGAGACCATATGCTGACACATGCACATTTGTGGCCTGCTGGAGGTCATTTTGCAGGGCTCTGGTAGTGCTCCTCCTTGCACAAAGGCGGAGGTAGCGGTCCTGCTGCTGGGTTGTTGCCCTCCTACGGCCTCCTCCACGTCTCCTGATGTACTGGCCTGTCTCCTGGTAGCGCCTCCATGCTCTGAACACTACGCTGACAGACAGAGCAAACCTTCTTGCCACAGCTCGCATTGATGTGCCATCCTGGATGAGCTGCACTACCTGAGCAACTTGTGTGGGTTGTAGACTTCGTCTCATGCTACCACTAGAGTGAGAGCACCGCCAGCATTCAAAAGTGACCAAAACATCAGCCAGGAAGCATAGGAACTGAGAAGTGGTCTGTGGTCACCACCTGCAGAATCACTCCTTTATTGGGGGTGTCTTGCTAATTGCCTATAATTTCCACCTTTTGTCTATTCTATTTGCACAACAGCATGTGAAATTTATTGTCAATCAGTGTTGCTTCCTAAGTGGACAGTTTGATTTCACAGAAGTGTGATTGACTTGGAGTTACATTGTGTTGTTTAACTGTTCCCTTTATTTTTTTGAGCAGTGTATATAGGGCAGGTAATCAAGGAGGTGATGGAGTCCAGGTGATTGTCATAATGTGCTGATGTGCGTAACGATATTGACCGGTGTGTGCCATAACGAGCAGCCTGGTCACCTAGAGGCCGGAGAGGGGGTACACGTGACACACTGATTACGTTTGGTGAAAAAGGGACTGCATGATTGTGTGTGTTGTACAGCCGAAACTGATCTGGAATGTTAGTGGTAGTGGTTTCCAAGACATTAGGAATTTGGATGTTAACATCGGCATCCCTTCAAAAATGTATTAAAAAAGAATCTTCCACCTCAAAATGAAAGGACTGATGCTTCAGCTAAAGTCCTACTATACAACATATTAATGCCTCATTGGAAACATTGAAACGACACAACATTTATTCTATTGATCTGTTAGACGTCCCTTTAAATGGGCCTGGTGCTAATGTTTTCTCTTTCTTTTGTTATGCCTTCCCTTGGGGTTAAAATGAACAGGGAGGACCTCTCTCTCACCCCCAACTTTCTCTTCCTCTCCCCCTCTCCCCCACTTTGGCCCAGAATACCATGTCATGCCTGGAGCAGGAGAATAAATTCCAGGCTGGCAGGAAGAATGTAGCTATGAAACATGTGACAACCTAGGCAAGCACTACAGACAATGTAGGAGATGTACTTTCAAAATGTGTATAGCTTTTGTGCAATTTTCCCAAGTATGTGGTACATTTTCACAATGCTTAGTACAAAACTCAAAACAGATAAACAAAAAGGCAGTTGTTTCAAAACTCTAAGCTCCTTTTCAATTGACTACAAAGATTCCCCTTAATTCCTTCTTTAAAAATGGTGCTATCTAGAAGCAAAAAAAGTTGTTTGACCGTCCCCATAAGAGAACCCTTTGACGATTCCCCTCCATTTCCAGAGGGTTCTACATGGAACTCAAACTAGTTCTACCTGGAACCAAAAAGCGTTCTCTTCAGAACCCTTTTGGAACCCTTTTTTCTAATTGTGTAGTGGAGGCATGTACAACCCCCTATGATGCCCTGATAACGGGATAGGGCAGAGACCGCTACTATTTGGAGCTGACAAGAGCGGTGGACTGAGGTGACGGATTATGACATCGTGTGGCAAGCAGGTGAAAACATATCGTCTGCAACCCAAATGACACCCTATTCCCTATATAGTGGACTGCTTTTGACCAGGGCCATAGGACTCTGGAAAAAGTAGTAAACTATATAGGGAATAGGGTACCAGTAGGGACGCATCCTTCGCCTATGACCGGGGTAAGCCCCTATGCGTGGCAGGCCGTGGAGACCATGCCTGTGGCTGCCGTCGGTAAACATACAGGCAGCCTCTGGGTCTCTGGGGGCTCCACTAATACATTAGCACTGGAATGTTGAAACGTTCTGTTTGTGTAATCAGCCCTGCTTGGATTGTGTCCACCTTTGGGATGTGCAGAGGAGAGAATTTAGACTTTATGTAAGGAATACTCCACTTGTGGTTTTGCCCACTTGTAGTGAGGACTCTTGTAAACTCAGTGAGTTTAATTGACAAGGCCTTAGCAAGGTTCTTGAGGTCAAATTCCTAAATCAATGTTTCTCTTGCAACATTTGAACTATATCACTTTACAGTTAAGCTGTATCTGAAGAGATGAATCGGAAATAAAGAAAAACATCTCAAGCAAGGCGCTGGTGTTTTAGGTAACTCTAGATGTCATGATATGCTACACCTGAGTAGTTGTCTTGACGGACAGGAATTGGGTTGTCTCCCAAATGGCACTCTAGTACCTATTTAGTGCACTATTTTTGACCAGGGCCCATAGGGAATAGGGTGCCATTTAGGATGCACCCTCAGTTGGAGCTGATGAGGGTATTCGTGACTGCACACTTTTATGTAATCCCTCACTCCCTCCCGCAGCTGTCTGGTCACACCGGGAGCTCTTCACGCCTTACGGGCTGACGGTATCGTGTGCCGTATTCCGGATACATCCCATTCCCATTCCTGATCTGTGGAGTGGCATGCAAAAATCCTCCAGTTTCTTATTGAGGGTGAATATGAGGCTTTCCAATTGATGGCTATACATTTTGCAGCAATTTTGTATTTATGTTTTATTTCACCTTTATTTAACCATGTAGGCTAATTGAGAACAAGTTCTCATTTACAACTGTGACCTGGCCAAGATAAAGCAAAGCAGTGCTACACAAACAACAACACAGTTACACGTGGAATAAATTAAACCTACATTACAAAACGTTCTCTGATATTGATCACCAATATTTACATTTCCCAACAGACATAATCGTTGAGATGGATGGATAATAATTCCTAGACACAGTGAAATGATAGCACATATATTATCCCAAAATGGTGTCAGTTTATCATAGGACCCAGCATACATAATAGGGCTCCTTTGTGCTTTTTGCATCTCCAACTGAGATGTGACATTTTTGGGTTACATGCATTCTGGCAGGAGTGTAGTAAATCCTATGAATTATACTTAATTGCAGCAGTTTATGTTCAAGGTTGTAGGAGCAGGTATGAACTGTTTCACACATCTGTGACCAATGGTTATCTCCAATTTCTTCCTTTAGATCTGTTTTCAATTTTTTTCCTTATAAGTTCTGAACCATCAGGTAGAGTTGCAATCGACTTCTTGATAGAACTTTAGTGGTGAAGTAGATTTCATTTCTTTCTGGTACGGGACCTAGTGTACTACAAAAAAACAAAAAATAAGGATGGGTCTAATCATAGAATTTGTCATAACTTTTATCATGTATTACCTTTTAATGTGGCATAAACACCTTACTTTTGCCCCTGTATAACTTGGCAATCAACTTATTTGGCACAGCAGCTTCTTTCAGTATTTGTTCTATGCTAGATGCCTTAAGTTAATCCAGATGATGTTGAAGAGATTGAATATTATTCCTGAGTTGTACGAATTTAAAGAAATTGGCCTTGGATAATCCAAATGTTTCTTGTAATTGATTGAATGACAGGAGAGATCATTCATAGTACACATGTAAAAAATTCACGATGCCACTTTGGAACCAGGATTTAAAGGTTTTGTTATTAAACACTGAAGGTAAAGTGGGAATATTCCAAATAGGGGTGCCTGGCGATATTGGTTCTTTCCACCTCATGAATTGATGTACATTTTCCCATATATGAATGGAATTGAGAATAATTGGATTGTCCGTTTTTTTTCTTGGACCCGAAGTAGTGAATATATTTGAGATAATAAGGTATTGCATTTATGGTTTCAATACTCCTCCATACACAAGGATAGTCTGCTGTCTAAGTGAATGCAGTTGTGCAGCCCAGTAATACAGTCCTTGAGTGGCCCAGCCAAAGCCTAGAATCCCATTGACAATCTGTTGAAAGACTTGAAGATTGCTGTTCACCGCCACTCCCCATCTAACTTTACAGAGTTTAGAAAATCTGCAAGGAAGAATGGGAAAAATCCCCAAATACAGATGTGCAAAGCTGAAACAGACATACACAAGACACAAAGCTGTAATTGCCACCAAAGGTGCTTATACAAAGTATTGACTTGGGTGTGAATACTTATGTAAATTACATATATATGTATTTTATTTTCAATTTGCTAAAGTTTGTAAAAACATGTTCTCACTTTGTTGTTATGGGGTATTGTGTATAGATGGTTTAGAAAAAATATATTTCATCAATTTTGAATCGAGCTGTAACACAAAATGTGGAATCAAGGGGTATGTATACTTTCTGAAGGTACTGTACATCTTCATATGAGGTAGTCCAGGACCTCCAGCTTTATAGGGTAAGTGTGAAACAGTCAATTTGACTGAGGTCTTTCCATTCCAAATACATTTGGAGAGCTGGCCATTTATTCAATTCAAAAAGTTGGATGGAATTGAAACTGGCAGGGCCTGGAATAAATACATCAACCTTGGTAGTATATTTATTTTGATTTTGTTGACATAACATAGAAATGGGTAGAAATCTACATCTCTGAACATTGGTTTCAATCTTATTTATTAAGGCAAAAAATGTTGGCGTCCTGGCCAGGCACAACTCCAACACCATCATCAAGTTTGCTGACGACACAACGGTGATAGGCCTGATCACCAGCGATGATGAGTCTGCCTACAGGGAGGAGGTCAGTGACCTGGCAGTGTGGTACCAGAGCAACAAGCTCTCCCTCAATGTCAGTAAGACCAAGGAGCTGATCGTGGACTACAGGAAACGAGGGGGTGAGCACGCCCCCATCCACATCGACGAGGTTGCAGTGGAGCAGGTCAAGAGCTTCAAATTCCTCGGTGTCCAAATCACTAAAATGTTGCCGAAGAGGCTGGCTGATGTTTTAAATGTTCCTGACCGATTGTCCTTTTTTGTAAGTTTTTTTGCATTGTTTGTAACTTATTTGTTTAGTTATTTTGTAAATAATGTTGCTGCCACCGTCTCTTATGACCGAAAATAACTTCTGAACAGCGATTACTCACCACGAACTGGTAGAAGCTTTTTCCTTTAACTAGTCCAACAAGAAGGATATACTGCTCTCCCGGGAACAGGCCCAAATCCCTTTCATTTGCATGAAGAAAATATGGAGGACAAGAGGACACACATCGGGCTGCCTGAGAATCTGTAGGTTGCTAACATCCACTTGCTAACATGCAATCATTAGAAAATAAAATGGATGACCTACGATTACGATTATCCTACCAACAGGACATTAAGAACTGCAATATCTTATGTTTCACCGATACCTGATTGAATGACAACACGGATAATATAGAGCTGGCAGGTTTTTCCATTCACTGGCAGAACATAAATTATACTTCTGGTAAGATGAGGTGTGGGTGTGTCTGTATTTTTGTCAATAACAGCTGGTGCGCGATGTCTAATATTAAAGAAGGTCTCGAGGTATTGCTCGCCTGAGGTAGAGTACCTTATGATAAGCTGTAGACCACATTATCTACCAAGAGAGTTCTCATCTATATTATTCGTAGCCGTCTATTTACCACCACAGACTGATGCTGGCACTAAGACCGCACTCAGCCAACTCTATAAGGCCATAAGCAAACAAGAAAATGTTGGCGTCCTGGCCAGCGGAGCTCTTAGTGACCAGGCAAACTTATATCAGTTTTACCAATTTGTTACAGCACATCACGTGCAACCAGAGGAAAAAAACTCTAGACCATGTTTACTCCACACACATAGATGCACACAAAGCTCTCCCTCGCCCTCCATTTGGCAAATCTGACCATAATTCTATCCTCCTGATACCTGCTGACAAGCAAAAACTAAAGCAGGGAGTACCAGTGACTCACTCAATGTGGAAGTGGTCAGATGACGCGGAAGCTACACTACAGGACTGTTTTGCTAGCACAGACTGGAATATGTCCCGGGATTCATCCAATGGCATTGAGAAATATACCACCTCAGTCATCGGCTTCATCAATTAGTGCATCGATGACATGGTCCGCACAGTGACCGTATGTACATATCCCAACCAGAAGCCATGGATTACAGGCAACATCCGCATCGAGCTAAAGGCTATAGCTGTCGCTTTCAAGGAGCGGGAGACTAATCCAGACGCTTATAAGAAATCCCTCTGTGCCCGCAGACGAACCATCAAACAAGCAACGTGTCAATACATGATTAAGATTGAATCCTACTAGACCGGCTCTGACGCTCTTTTCTAGTAATACATTGATATTGATTATTTCATTGTTGGGTTTGCAAGAAAGGAATTTCAATGCACTTGTGCATGTGACATCAAAAAAACTTAACTTGAAAATAATTGATTTTATTTCCCTCCAGATTGCATAGCACCAGTACACCCAGGTATTTCACGTCTCTGTCCATTTCCACTTACATGAAACAAAAATATAAACGCCTTTATGTAAAGTGTTGGTCCAATGTGACAGAATATTTGAAGATAAATACACAACGCAGAGGACTAAAGGTCAAAAGAGAATTAACAATCAATGGGAATAGTTGCTTTAGGCAACAAATGATTCATTGGTTAGAGACATGGGAGGAATTTCAGTCCGGAACTCATAGCTACATGTGGCAAGTTCTCATTGGTCCGAACTGTCTATATACGTTGAGCCTGAAACGGGATACTTGTTATTTGGCAATTGGCCCAATTTTACTGCAAGGAATTGTAATTGGTCAACCACAGGCTAGGGTTGGGTTATAAATGACATCCTGATGCTTTGTTCTGTGGAGAATCACTGAGGCCGTGAAGAAAGACCATATACACTGCTCAAAAAAATAAAGGGAACACTAAAATAACACATCCTAAATCTGAATGAATGCAATATTCTTATTAAATACTTTTTTCTTTACATAGTTGAATGTGCTGACAACAAAATCACACAAAAATGATCAATGGAAATCAAATTTATCAACCCATGGAGGTCTGGATTTGGAGTCACACTCAAAATTAAAGTGGAAAACCACACTACAGGCTGATCCAACTTTGATGTAATGTCCTTAAAACAAGTCAAAATGAGGCTCAGTAGTGTGTGTGGCCTCCACGTGCCTGTATGACCTCCCTACAATGCCTGGGGATGCTCCTGATGAGGTGGCGGATGGTCTCCTGAGGGATCTCCTCCCAGACCTGGACTAAAACATCCGCCAACTCCTGGACAGTCTATCGTGCAATGTGGCGTTGGTGGATGGAGCGAGACATGATGTCCCAGATGTGCTCAATTGGATTCAGGTCTGGGGAACGGGCGGGCCAGTCCATAGCATCAATGCCTTCCTCTTGCAGGAACTGCTGAAACACTCCAGCCACATGAGGTCTAGCATTGTCTTGCATTAGGAGGAACCCAGGGCCAACCGCACCAGCATATGGTCTCACAAGGGGTCTGAGGATCTCATCTCGGTACCTAATGGCAGTCAGGCTACCTCTGGCGAGCACATGGAGGGCTGTGCGGCCCCCCAAAGAAATGCCACCCCAAACCATGACTGACCCACCGCCAAACCGGTCATGCTGGAGGATGTTGCAGGCAGCAGAACGTTCTCCACGGCATCTCCAGACTCTGTCACGTCTGTCACATGTGCTCATGTGCTCAGTGTGAACCTGCTTTCATCTGTGAAGAGCACAGGGCGCCAGTGGCGAATTTGCCGATCTTGGTGTTCTCTGGCAAATGCCAAATGTTCAGCACGGTGTTGGGCTGTAAGCACAACCCCCACCTGTGAACGTCGGGCCCTCATACCACCCTCATGGAGTCTGTTTCTGATCGTTTGAGCAGACACATGCACATTTGTGGCCTGCTGGAGGGCATTTTGCAGGGCTCTGGCAGTGCTCCACCTGCTCCTCCTTGCACAAAGGCGGAGGTAGCGGTCCTGCTGCTGGGTTGTTGCCCTCCTACGGCCTCCTCCACGTCTCCTGATGTACTGGCCTGTCTCCTGGTAGCGCCTCCATGCTCTGGACACTACGCTGACAGACACAGCAAACCTTCTTGCCACAGCTCGCATTGATGTGCCATCCTGGATGAGCTGCACTACCTGAGCCACTTGTGTGGGTTGTAGACTCCGTCTCATGCTACCACCAGAGTGAAAGCACCGCCAGCATTCAAAAGTGACCAAAACATCAGCCAGGAAGCATAGGAACTGAGAAGTGGTCTGTGGTCACCACCTGCAGAACCACTCCTTTATTGGGGGTGTCTTGCTAATTGCCTATAATTTCCACCTTTTGTCTATTCCATTTGCACAACAGCTTGTGAAATTTATTGTCAATCAGTGTTGCTTCCTAAGTGGACAGTTTGATTTCACAGAAGTGTGATTGACTTGGAGGTACATTGTGTTGTTTAAGTGTTCCCTTAATTTTTTGGAGCAGTGTACTTCCCAGCATAACAACTGTGATTTGTTCAATTTGAATTAACCTATTCCCCCCCCCCCCTGATTTTCTTTGGGGTCTGTGTTATTGAAGAATCACATCAACTGCTAACAAATGTTTCATGAGCTGAAGTAAAATATCCCAGAAATGTTCTGTATGCAGAAAAAGCTTATTTCTTTCAAATGTTTTGTACACATTTGTTTGCATCCCTGTTAGTGAGCATTTCCCCTTTGCCAAGATAATCCATCCACCTGACATTTGTGGCATATCAAGAAGCTGATTAAACAGCATGATCATTACACATGTGCACCTTGTGCTGGGGACAATAAAAAGCCACTCTAAAATGTGATATTATGTCACACAATACAATGGGTGGGCCTATGCCCTTCCAGGCCAACCCATGGCTGCACCCCTGTCCAGTCATGTGAAATCCATAGATTGGGGCCTAATTCCTTTATTTCAATTGATTGATTGATTTCCTTATATGAACTGTAACTCAGTAAAATCATTGAAATTGTTGCATTTTTATTTCTGTTCAGTATAAATTTACTTTCTAAGCTTGAAGTGTAAGTGTTTTTGGACAATGTTTGCATGATTTTAGTCTTTGTCCTCACTGGGTATAATTTAGTGGTTCATCTATGGCACATCTATGCTCACCCTTCCTTCAAATACATTGCATCACCAACACTGATGTCTTCTAATATTAAATGTCAAGATATCGAGAAAGCCAATCGTCTGAGTTGATCTCTTATCTTTGACACTACAGATGAAGTCAATCATATCCTAACAGTCTGTTTTGATGGTTGAGGAGAGGCAGTACTGCCTGTACATGCCTTCTGTTTTAACAGACGTATTTGCGTCAAATGACTGCAGAATTATGGAAGACTGACTGTGTCAGTGAAAGGGACTTAATGCAAGTGCTGTGTCAGATTTTTAAAAAAAAATACGGAAAAAGCATAATCTGAGTACGGCGCTCAGAGCCCAATCCAGCCAAATCCAGCCAAAGAAATTTCCGCCATGTTGGAGTCAACAGAAGTTAGAAACAACATGATAAATATTCACTTACCTTTGATGATCTTCATCAGAATGCACTCCCAGGAATCCCAGTTCGACAATAAATTACTGATTTGTTCCATAAAGTTCCATAAAGTCCATCATTTATGTCCAAATAGCCACTAGTGTTCAGCCCAGTAATCCATCTTCATGAGCACTAGGTCCAGACAAAAACTCAAAAAGTTCCATTACAGGTCGTAGAAACATATCAAACGATGTATGGAATCAATCTTTAGGATGTGTTTAACATAAATCATCAATAATGTTCCAACCGGAGAATTCCATTGTCTGTAGCAAAGGACTGGAACGAGAGGTAGCTCTGTCAGGAGCGTGCGTCACGAGCCTGAGACACTCTGCCAGACCACTGACTCAAACAGGTCTCATGAGCCCCTCCTTTATAGCAGAAGCCTGAAAAAAGTTTCTAAAGACGGTTGACATCTAGTGGAAGCCTTAGTAAGTGCAACTTAACCCCATAGGTAGGCCAAGCTTTGAAAAACTACAAACCTCATATTTCCCACTTCCTGGTTGGATTTTTCTCAGGTTTTCGCCTGCCATATGAGTTCTGTTATACTCACAGACATCATTCAAACCGTTTTAGAAACTTCAGAGTGTTTTCTTATCCAATACAACAATATGCATATATTAGCATCTGGGACAGAGTAGCAGGCAGTTTACTCTGGGCACGCATTTCATGCAAAAGTGAAAATTCTGCCCCCTATACCAAACAGGTTTTAAGCCCTTGACCAACAGTGCAATTCAAGAAGAAGAAAATATTTACCAAGTAGACTAATAATAAAAAGAACCATAATAAGAATAACAATAACGAGGCCATGTACAGGGGGCACCGATACTACCGAGTCAGTGTGCGGGGGTTTAGGCTAGTTGAGGTAATCTGTACATGTAGGTGAGGGCGAAGTGAATTTACATAGGTAACAAACAAATAGAGAGTAGCAGCAGTGTACAAAAGGGAGGGGGGATCAATGTAAATTATCTGGTGACAAATTTAGGAATTGTTCATCTTCAGGAATTGTTCAATTGTCCTATGGCTTGGGGGTAGAAGCTGTTAAAGAGCCTTTTGGTCCTAGTCTTGGCGCTCCGGTACCGCTTGCCCTACGGTAGCAGAGAATTTTATGGGCTTTCCTCTGACACCGCTTATTATATAGGTCCTGGATGGCAGGAAGCTTGGCCCCAGTGATGTACTGGGCCGTTCACACTACCCTCTGTAGCGCCTTATGGTCAGATGCCGAGCAGTTGCCATATCAGGCTTTGATGCAACTGGTCAGGATGCTCTCGATGGTGGAGCTGTAGAACCGTTTGAGGATCTGGGGACCCATGCCAAATCTTTTCAAGTCTCCTGAGGGGGGTGCCCTCTTCACAACTGTCTTGGTATGTTTGGACCATGATAGTTCGTTGGTGATGTGGACACCAAGGAACTTAACTCTCGACCCGCTCCACTACAGCCCCATCGATGTTAAAGGGGGCCTGTTCGGCCCACCTTTTCCTGTAGTCCACGATCAGCTCCTTTGTCTTGCTCACACTGAGGGAGAGGTTGTTGTCCTGGCACCACACTGCCAGTTCTCTGATCTCCCTATAGGCCGTCTCATCATTGTCGGCGATCAGGCCTACCACTGTTGTGTCGTCAGTAAACTTAATGATGGTGTTGGCGTCGTGTTTGGCCATGCAGTTGTGGGTGAACAGGGAATACAGGAGGGGACTAAGTACACACCCCTGAACGGCCCCAGTGTTAAGGATCACCATGGTAGACGTTTTGTTGCCTACTATTACCACCTGGGGACGGCCCATCAGGAAGTCCAGGATCCTGTTGCAGAGGGAGGTGTTTAGTCCCAGAGTCCTTAGCTTAGTGATGAGCTTCGTGGGCACTATGGTGTTGAACGCTGAGCTGTACTCAATGAACAGCATTCTCACATAGGTGTTCCTTTTGTCCAGGTGAGAAAGGGCAGTGTGGAGTGCGATTGAGATTGCATCATCTGTGGATCTATAAGGGCGGTATGCGAATTGGAGTGGGTCTAGGGTGTCCGGGAGGATGCTGTTGATGTGAGCCATGACCAGCCTTTCAAAGCACTTCATGGCTACCGACGTGAGTGCCACGGGGTGGTAATCATTTAGGCAGGTTACCTTCGCTTCCTTGGGCACAGGGACTATGGTGGTCTGCTTGAAACATGTAGGTATTACAGACTCGGTCAGGGAGAGGTTGAAAATGTCAGTGAAAACACTTGACAGTTGGTCCGTGCATGCTTTGAGTACACGTCCTGGTAATCTGTCTGGCACAGCGGCTTTGTGAATGTTGACCTGTTTAAAGGTTTTGTTCACATCGGCTATCGAGAGCGTTATCACACAGTCATCCAGAAAAGTTGGTGCTCTCGTGCATGCTTCATTGTTGCTTGCCTCGAAGTGAGTTATAACCTAACTAGGCCTGTAGTTTTTCCTGGTCATGTCACCTGACCCTATTTATAACCCAACTCAAATGAATGAAATGCAGAACTCAGATTATGGTAGCCTTAGACTCTGGTATCAAACACAACACTGTACGCCAATCAAAACCCAACAGTAGCAGTATATCTTCCTCTCTCACTACAGATCTAGTGATAGGCTGACACAAGAACAGTTTTCGCACAACCTGAATAGCAAACAGAGAGCGGGAGAGAGAGACTGGGGAGAGGGAGAGAGACAGAATGACACCCTTTTCCCTTTATAGTACACTACTTTTGATCAGGGCCCATAGAGCTCTGTTCAAAAGTAGTGCACTATATAGGGAATATGGTGTCGTCCGGGACGCAACCTGAGACACTCATTGTTATTGTGGGTGTGGTACAGAACGTACTCTTAGTCAGCTGACATTGCTTGCGTCCCAAATGGCACATTACTCCCTATCTTGTGCACTACTTTTGACCAGAGCTCTATGGGCCTGGTCAAAAGTAGTGCACTAAGTAGAGAATTAGGGGCCATTTGGTATGTAAGCCTTTGGCAGGAGCCTCTGATCTGAAGGGTATTTTCCTGTTATTTCTCCTCCATTTGCATATCCCATTGAACACCGTATTTTGTTGTGCTCCTTTGGGATCTCTTTATGTGGTGTTGCGTAGGATGGGTGTTACTTTCAATGTGTGCCCTGGGCCCTTTGGAGGGCACGATAGGGGTTGGGTGAGCTTCTATTGTATTCAACCTGGTGGTTTGTGATAATGGCTATGATTGAACCTCACTGAGTCACTGTATGGTACAAAACCTCTAAATGGATTGTCATTGTTGACTACTGTATGCAATGATACACTATATCAGGGTTCCCCAATTGGCAGACAGTGGGCCATGGGGTGATTTTATTTGCCTCCCCAAGTTTTATGAGCAATTTATTTTTTATATATACAGTACAAGTCAAAAGTTTGGACACACCTACTCATTTAAGGGTTTTACTTTATTTTTACTATTTTCTACATTGTAGAATAATCAAAACTATAAAATAACATACATGGAATCATGTAGTAACCAAAAAAGTGACAAACAAATCAAAATATATTATATATTTGATATTCTTCAAAGTAGGCACCCTTTGCCTTGATGACAGCTTTGCACACTATTGGCATTTTCTCAACCAACTTCATGAGGTAGTCACCTGGAATGCATTTCAATTAACAGGTGTGCCTTCTTCAAAGTTAATTTGTGGAATTTCTTTCCTTCTTAATGTGTTTGAGCCAATCAGTTGTGTTGTGACAAGGTAGGGGTGGTATACAGAAGGTAGCCCTATTTGGGAAAAGAAATAGGGTCCATATTATGTCAAGAACAGCTCAAATAAGCAAAGAGAAACGACAGTCCATCATTACTTTAAGACATGAAGGTCAGTCAATCCGGAAAATTTCAAGAACTTTGAAAGTTTCTTGAAGTAAAGTTGCAAAAATCATCAAGCGCTATGATGAAACTGGCTCTCATGAGGACTGTCACAGGAAATGAAGACCCAGAGTTACCTCTGCTGCAGAGGATATTGTCATAGCTGTCGCTTTCCTCATCCTCAGATGAGGTGAGGAGAGAAGGATCTTCTGACCAAAATGCGGAGTCTGGGAAATATGCCATCTTTATTTTATAACGAACACCGATGACAACGAAAACAAACACTTTCAAAACTTACAAAATAACAAACGACGTAGAACGGAACCTGAACATAAACTCACATAACAAACGTAAACTCACGGACAGGAACGTTACATCGAAACACACGAACAGCCAAACAGTCCCGTAAGTGAAACACATCGACAACGACGAAGACATCACAGGAGACAATCACCCACAAACACACAGTGATAATGCCCTACCTAAATATGACTCTTGATTAGAGGAAAATGCAAACCACCTGCCTCTAATCAAGAGCCATACCAGGCAAACCGAAACCAACATAGAAACAGGTAACATAGACTGCCCACCCAAAACACATGCCCTGACCAAAAACACATAAAAACTAACATAAATAGGTCAGGACTGTTACAGTAC
Source organism: Salvelinus fontinalis (assembly GCF_029448725.1). Taxonomy (NCBI): domain Eukaryota; kingdom Metazoa; phylum Chordata; class Actinopteri; order Salmoniformes; family Salmonidae; genus Salvelinus; species Salvelinus fontinalis. The sequence goes on from NC_074696.1 coordinate 23,061,191, forward strand.
CCCCCCCCCCCCAAGGTGCGAACGCCGGGCGCACCAGCACAAAGTCCAGGGGAGGGTCCGGGTGGGCAGTTGACCACGGTGGTGGTTCCGGTTCCGGACGCTGTCCCCATACCACCATAGTCACTCCCCTCTTCTGTCTACCCCTACCACTGACCACCCAAACATTACCTTCCCCTAAATAATCAGCTAGCACCGGAACAAGGGGCAGCACCGGGACAAGGGGTAGCACCGGGACAAGGGGCAGCACAAAAACAAGGGGCAGCACCAGGATAAGGACCATCACTGGAATAAGGGGCAGCACCGGGACAAGGGGCAGCACCGGGACAAGGGGCAGCACCGGGACAAGGGGCAGCACCGGGACAAGGGGCAGCACCGGGACAAGGGGCAGCACCGGGACAAGGGGCAGCACCGGGACAAGGGGCAGCACCGGGACAAGGGGCAGCACCGGGACAAGGGGCAGCACCGGGACAAGGGGCAGCACCGGGACAAGGGGCAACACCGGGACAAGGGGCAACACCGGGACAAGGGGCAACACCGGGACAAGGGGCAGATCCCGGCTGAAGGACTCTGGCAGGTCCTGTTTGGACGGCTCTGGCAGGTCCATGCTGGCTGACGGCTCTCGACGCTCATGGCAGACTGACGGCTCTCTACGCTCATGGCAGGCTGACGGCTCTCGACGCTCATGGCAGGCTGACGGCTCTCGACGCTCATGGCAGGCTGACGGCTCTCGACGCTCATGGCAGGCTGACGGCTCTCGACGCTCATGGCAGGCTGACGGCTCTCGACGCTCATGGCTCTTTGACGGCTCTGGCTGCTCATGGCTCACTGACGGCTCTGGCTGCTCATGGCTCACTGACGGCTCTGGCTGCTCATGGCTCGCTGACGGCTCTGGCTGCTCATGGCTCGCTGGCGGCTCTGGCAGATCCTGTCTGGTTAGCGGCTCTGGCAGATCCTGTCTGGTTGGCGGCTCTGGCAGATCCTGTCTGGTTGGCGGCTCTGGCAGATCCTGTCTGTTTGGCGGCTCTGGCAGATCCTGTCTGGTTGGCGGCTCTGGCAGATCCTGTCTGTTTGGCGGCTCTGGCAGATCCTGTCTGGTTGGCGGCTCTGGCAGATCCTGTCTGGCTGACGGCTCTAGCGGCTCCTGTCTGGCTGACGGCTCTAGCGGCTCCTGTCTGGCTGACGGCTCTGTAGGCTCATGGCAGACGGGCGGCTTTGCAGGCTCATGGCAGACGGGCGGCTTTGCAGGCTCCTGGCAGACGGATGGCTCAGATGGCGCTGGGGAGACGGATGGCTCAGATGGCGCTGAGGAGACAGATGGCTCAGATGGCGCTGGGGAGACGGATGGCTCAGATGGCGCTGGGGAGACGGATGGCTCAGATGGCGCTGGGGAGACGGATGGCTCTGGCCGGATATGGCGCACTGTAGACCTGGTGCGTGGTGCCGGAACTGGAGGCACCGTGCTAATGATAAGCACCTTCCTACTAGTGCGGGGAGCAGAGACAGGGCACACTGAACTCTCAAAGCGTACTCTATACCTGGTGCGTGGTACCGGCACTGGTGGCACCTGGCTGAGGGCACGCACCTCAGGACTAGTACGGGGAGAAGTGACAGTGTGTACAGGACTTGGGAGACGCACAGGTGGCTTAGTGCGTGGGGCCGGAACTGGAGGCACCGAACTGGATACACGCACTATAGGGAGAGTGCGTGGAGGAGGAACAGGGCTCTGGAAATGCACTGGTAGCCTAGTGCGTAATATAGGCACTGTAGGTACTAGGCTGGGGCGGGGAGGTGGCGCCGGAAATACCGGACCGTGCAGGCGTACTGGCTCTCTTGAGCATTGAGCCTGCCCAACCTTACCTGGTTGAATGCTCCCGGTCGCCCTGCCAGTGCGGCGAGGTGGAATAGCCCGCACTGGGCTATGCAGGCGAACCGGGGAAACCATGCGTAAGGCAGGTGCCATGTATGCCGGCCCGAGGAGACGCACTGGAGACCAGACGCGTTGAGCCGGCCTCATGACACCTGGCTCAATGCCCAATCTAGCCCTACCAGTGCGGGGAGGTGGAATAACCCGCACTGGGCTATGCACACGTACAGGAGACACCGTGCGCTCTACTGCGTAACACGGTGTCTGCCCGTACTCCCGCTCTCCACGGTTAGCCTGGGAAGTGGGCGCAGGTCTCCTACCTGCCCTTGGCCCACAACCCCTTAGCCCCCCCCCAAGAAATTTTTGGGAGTTACTCACGGGCTTTTCGGGCTTCCGTGCAAGACGTGTCCCCTCATAATTCCGGTTACGAGCTTGAATCTCCGGCTTCCATCCACGTCTCCTAGCTGCCTCCTCATACCAGCGCTCCTGGGCTGTGGCTGCCTCACTCTTCTCACGAGAGCAGCGATTTCCTCCAGTTTGCGCCCAGGGTCCTCTACCAGACAGGATCTCCTCCCAAGTCCAAAAGTCCTTGTTGCTCCGTCGAGCATTTTTCCCATACCGCTTGGTCTCTGTATTTTGGTGGGTGATTCTGTCATAGCTGTCGCTTTCCTCATCCTCAGATGAGGTGAGGAGAGAAGGATCTTCTGACCAAAATGCGGAGTCTGGGAAATATGCCATCTTTATTTTATAACGAACACCGATGACAACGAAAACAAACACTTTCAAAACTTACAAAATAACAAACGACGTAGAACGGAACCTGAACATAAACTCACATAACAAACGTAAACTCACGGACAGGAACGTTACATCGAAACACACGAACAGCCAAACAGTCCCGTAAGTGAAACACATCGACAACGACGAAGACATCACAGGAGACAATCACCCACAAACACACAGTGATAATGCCCTACCTAAATATGACTCTTGATTAGAGGAAAATGCAAACCACCTGCCTCTAATCAAGAGCCATACCAGGCAAACCGAAACCAACATAGAAACAGGTAACATAGACTGCCCACCCAAAACACATGCCCTGACCAAAAACACATAAAAACTAACATAAATAGGTCAGGACTGTTACAGATATGTTCATTAGAGTTAATTGCAGCGCAAATAAATTAATAAAAGTAACAGACACATCTCAACATCAACTGTTCAAAGGAGACTGCGTGAATCAGGCCTTCATGGTTGAATTGCTGCAAAGAAACCACTACTAAAGGATACCAAATAAGAAGAAGATACTTGTTTGGGCCAAGAAACACGAGCAATGGACATTAGACCGGTGGAAATCTGTCCTTTGGTCTGATGAGTCCAAATTTGAGATTTTTGGTTCCAACCATCATCCGTTCACCTACTCTGCGTCTTTGTGAGACGCAGAGTAGGTGAACGGATGATCTCTGCATGTGTGGTTCCTACCGTGAAGCACGAAGGAGGAGGTGTGATGGTGTGGGCGTGCTTTGCTGGTGACACTGTCTGTGATTTATTTAGAATTCAAGGCACACTTAACCAGCATGGCTACCACAGCATTCTGCAGCGATATGCCATCCCATCTGTTTTGTGCTTAATGGGACTATCATTTGTTTTTCCAACAGGAAAATGACCAAACACACCTCCAGGCTGTGTAAGGGCTATTTTACCAAGAAGGAGAGTGATTGAGCACTGCACACCTGGACTCCACAATCATCCGACCTCAACCCAAGTGAGATGGTTTGGGATGAGTTGGAACGCAGAGTGAAGGAAAAGCAGCCAACAAGCGCTCAGCATATGTGGGAACACCTTCAAGGCTGTTAGAAAAGCATTCCAGGTGAAGCTGTTTGAGAGAATGCCAAGATTGTGCAAAGCTGTCATCAAGGCAAAGGGTGGCTACTTTGAAGAATCTGAAATATAAAATATATTTTGTTTTATTTTACACTTTTTTACTACATGAATCTACATGAATCCATATGTGAATCCATATTTACTACATGAATCCATATGTGTTATTTCATAGTTTTGATGTCTTCAGTATTATTTTAAGATGTAGATAATAGTACAAATTTAAAAAAAAGTTTTGATTGATTAGGTGTGTTCAGACTGGTACTGTATTTATTTTTTTTGTTTTCATTGTTGGACATAAGAGATTAGAAAATCACCAGGAAATCAGCTCAAAGTGATTTTAATTTAGGAAATCTGTTCTCCAGTATTTCCACTCATATATAGAGGCAGATGTGATCGTATCCCAATGTAATCAAGGTTTGAAATGCTTCTGTTTTTGTTAAATACTATATCTGTTTGGGATTCATGCGACCAATTTGCAGTGTACAAATTAATAAAAATTATGTTTCGGCCCCCCTGACCATCGGCTCAAGGAAAAATCGGTGCACGGCTGAATGTAATTGGGGACCCCTGCACTTACAAATCCATAACTTGAAAGCCCTGATTAATATTTTTTTTATAAGACACAGACAGGTGAGAAACCTTTAAACCTCTTTTCCCATTCACTTTTCCTCTTGTAAACAAAATACTCATTGTCAACCACTAACCCTAACAGTTAAATTACCCCTGCACCTGAACAGCAACAAGACCCCCCTCTGTTTCGGGTCTACTGTACTCTACCATCACACATTCTCCATTCTGTCTCAACTAACCTATGCCACACTCTGCCAATGGCATTGTTACCACAAAACACATCCAAACAACCATGTTGAATTCAATCCCATGACTTGATCATGTCAATTATGGCAAAAAAGCAACACCCATCTTATCATATATTTTTCCCACAGGTTGGCATTTATTATCATGAATCTTGTTCTGAAGGGAGCTGTGCAAAATGGTCACTAACTGGCACAGACACAAATAATAAAATCTGATTTTAAACATGACCTTAACCCTAACCTTAACCACACTGCTTACCCTAATGTCTAACCCTAACCCTATATAGACAATTTTGACTTTGCAGCTGGCCCATCTAGCAGAAATTGCTCAGTTCTGCCTCCAGGGCAAGACAATAAACATCAACCTGCTTTGTTCCAGTGATCTCCATTTTTGCTGGTGTCATTTTATTTCTCTTCCAGCACCGTGGAGGACAAAGAGCTTCATGTGAGAGCTTGTATCTATATTTAAAATAATTCATCTAGATGTGTGATGATTGCGAGGCCTTGCACTTTGAGAAGCAAGTTGGTGCACAGCAAAGGTTTGTGCCAACTATGATTCAACAGGGCTGATTGGTTTTATTCATGCAAATGCCACTGTTACCATGGTGTTTATTAACACTCAATAACACTACCCTTGGGTGTAAAGTGTGCACTCACGCCATTCCAAATCATATAATGGCCGATCCTACTCTATACTGGCCTGGTCTACTGTATAATGGCCTGGTCTACTGTATAATGGCCTGGTCTACTGTATAATGGCCTGGTCTACTGAACTGAATAATATGTGTGTACTGAATTGACCATAATCAAAAATATATATATATCAGGTTAGTTGTATTACATAAGCCTCTGACTGGCGTCTCCTTTCCTCAAAACCCAATTCCTCATAGATAAACCAACTTGACAACCATCTCATTTGTTTTTCAAACATCAGTTAATATTTCCATAATGTTTTCACTTTCAAAGCACAACAGTCCTTTGACTCTGAATGGAAGTTGTCCTGGGACATCTTCAAAACAATGGAAAGTACAGTACTCCAACAATCTAGACAGCCAATCAATTACAGGGGGAAAAGGAAAATCCATATACATTAGGACATTAGCTTCAGCCCAGACAGACATCTCTGTACGAGTGGTCATATGAGGTGAATGTTTACATGGTTGGAAGACCAGACAACATAGAGGGGTTAAAAGATTATGACATTCCAAGAGGTACTTAAAACCTGTTATGGCTGCAGGGGGCGTATTGAGTAGCCAGATAAAATGTGCCCATTTCAAACGGCCTCATACTCAATTCTTGCTCATACAATATGCATATTATTATTACTATTGGATAGAAAACACTCTCTAGTTTCTAAAACCGTTTGAATTATTTCTCTGAGTGAAACAGAACTCCTTCTGCAGCACTTTTCCTGACCAGGAAGTGGAATGTCAGAAATCGATGCTCTGTTCAACTGCATGCCTATACATGGGCATGATACGTAAGAGTCTACATAGACTTCATACGCCTTCCCCTGGTTGTCAAGATGCGGTGAGAGAAGAAATTTCGTGTCTATCTTGGTCTGAGGTGGAATAAAAGGTCTTTGTTTGACGTGACCGTCCATATCCTGTTTCTAGAGCGCGCGAAAGAGGACATGGATATGCCTTCTGTTTAGCTGTCGTTATGAACGAAGAACATCTCCGTCTTAGATTTTATTTGATACATTTGACCATATCATCGTAACGTATGTTTTTTCAATATAGTTTAATCAGATTATTGACATTTTTTCGGGAGTTTTGCCGTGTTCCGTTCTCTAACTTTGTTGACGTTTGAGTGATCCGTGCCACTTGGCAAGTGCCCATGCTAAATGAAGAGGGATATTTGCCGTTCCAGATCAAAACAACGACTGTTTTGGACAAAGGACACCTTGTCCAACATTCTGACGGAAGATCACCAAAAGTAAGAAACATTTTATGATGCTATTTCTATTATCTGTCGTGCATGTTGACTGGTGGTGGGCGACCAAGTGTTTCTGGATATTGTGGCTACGCTAATATCACGCTACATTTTGTTTGCGCTGTAAAACATTTAATAAATCGGAAATATTGTCTAGAATCACAAGATGCCTGTCTTTCAATTGCTGTACACTATGTATTTTTCAGAAATGTTTTATGATGAGTAATTAGGTATTTGACGTTGGTGTCTGTAAATATTATGGCTGCTTTCGGTGCAATTTCTGATTGTAGCTGAAATGTAAACTATGATTTATACCTGAAATATGCAAATTTTTCAAAAAAACATATGCTATACAATAAATATGTTATCAGACTGTCATCTGATGAGGTTGTTTCTTGGTTAGTGGCTATTTTTATCTTTATTTGGCCGAATTTGTGATAGCTACTGATGGAGTCATAAACTGATGGAGTAAGAATATTGGTGTCTTTTGCTAACGTGGTTAGCTAATAGATTTACATATTGTGTCTTTCCTGTAAAACATTTAAAAAATCGGACATGTTGGCTTGATTCACAAGATGTGCACCTTTCATCTGGTGTCTTGGACTTGTTAATGTGTGAAAGTTAAATATTTAAAAAATATATATTTTGAATTTCACGCCCTGCACTTGAGCTGGATGTTGTCATAAGTGTACCGGTGTCGGGCTGCAGCCCAAACAGGTTAACCTCTTAAACTCTGATGCCCTCTGGTGGCATTTTCTAAGCCACGCATAATATTGTATACTACTGCTCTCAGAGTACATTTAGTTTTCAAAATTATAAATCCTACAAACACATGCTAAGAACTGTGGGATTATGATAAAGGTGTCAGAAACAATGTGACTGCTACAAATCCCGAGATTCAGCAAGCCAAAACATTTTTACATGATTGTTTTACTGTCCCCATGTTGGGGAATAAGATATTTGACTGTCTAGGTTTGAAATAAAATATGTCACAAATTACCCCTCCCCAAAATAGAAAAAATAAGTCTGATATTTTACTTAATGGTGGCGCTCTAAACGTGCAAATGTCCATAGAAAAAATCCGTCATTTTAAAAGCGAAGGGCTTGTGCAATGTGCCATGCCTTCCTTTTTAGTCTTACATCAATGACATACATAGGAGGAGAAAGCTGAAGTGTCTACCTATCCATTGATGTAAATATATCCCCTGTCTGATTCCCAGTTCCTCCACTAGAGAGCAGTAGGAGATCATATGACGTCTGTTGGCCACTTGAAACCAGTTGCGTCTGGTTTGGGTAGTGAGTCACTGTGCAAAAATGGCTGAACAGATTTTCAAGCCTGACATCTTTTTTTTATTTTATTTTTTTATTCACCTTTATTTAACCAGGTAGGCTAGCTGAGAACAAGTTCTTAAAATTACCCTAGCAATCAGGGCTTTCAAGTTACGGATTTGTGTTGTTTTTTTATAACACACAGACAGTTGAGGCAACTTCAAACCTCTTTTCCCATTCACTTTTCCTATTGTAAACAAAATCCTCATTGTCAACCACTAACCCTAACAGTTAAATTACCCCTGCACCTGAACAGCAACAAGACCCCCCTCTGTTTCCAGTCTCATACTAGACTAACATAATGGATTTACGAATCACAGATTGCCCCTTTAAATTCTCCCTGCACGTGAAAAGAAACAAATCATTGACTATAGGATCTCTAATACCTCTCCTCTTTGCTTCTGTCTGTTCTTGGCCCTGTATGGGTTATTCCAGTTTGTTTATTGACATGATAAGTATATTATTATTGGGTTAATGGATCTTTTATTCAGCTCTCTTATAGTAAGAACAGTCTGGTCTAAGACTCATTCAGCCTGAGTGTTGGTTCTTATCTGCTGGGTTGCAGGAGTTGCTGTGTGGTTCCTGTTATTGGGATCCTATGTCGCCCAGGCAGATAGGCTACGTCCCAAATGGCACCCTATTCTCTATATAGTGCACTACAGGAACCATGGGGCTGATCAAAAGTAGCACATCAGAAAGGGAATTGGGTCCCATTTGGGACACATTCAGACATGTGCCCTCTTTGGCTGCCGCTGAACCCCAGCCTCGTTCACTGCCCAACAATCTAGACTGCTGAAGGAGGCAATGGCATAAAATAAGGATTGTTTGTTATTATAATGCCAATCCACGGTGGCCTGAGCATGCGTTGTTTTGACTTCGAGAACAATGAACCTTTGCAAGAAAAGACCCCCCCACACAAAGGAATTCTCCGATCCCCCTTTCCCATGTCTATTTAAGCAATCCTTCCTGAAACGTTAGAAAGCTTGATACTCATTCAAGATTTTTTACCGGAAGAGAGCAACACCGGTCACATTGTAAGGAATCACAGAAAGTGTGTGTGTGTGTGTGTGTGTGTGTGTGTGTGTGTGTGTGTGTGTGTGTGTGTGTGTGTGTGTGTGTGTGTGTGTGTGTGTCAACCTGCAGCTAAATAGGGATCATGTCTCTATTAGCGAAACTAGTAACCTAAAAATGCATCATAGAGAGATCATGCATTTTGGGTTATTGTCCCTCTTGACAGAGACAAACAATTCCACTAAATCAAAACTAAACAATTCCACTAAATCAAAGTGACCACTAAATCAACAAGGAATTATGGAAACCAGTGGATATTCTGGATATTAGTCTAGGGTAGTAAACTGTGCAACATGTTAATGGAACAGGTACCAATATAAGAATGAGTCACAGCCAGCCAAGATAAAGGAACAAAGCTGGTTAATTAGATCCAAGTCAATAGAACAGGCCTAAAATGGAAAATGACTCACTGATGGGGAATTTAAAAGGGCCCGTTCCAAATGGCACCCTATTCCAGAGACCAGCTCTGGTCAAAGGTAGTGCACCAAATAGGAAACAGGGCACTATAAAGGGAATAGAGTGCCATTTGGGATGCATCCTAAAAGCTTTTCAGGTTTCCTCCCCAAATGTTCCACCCTTTTGAATATGAGAGTGTTGTTGAAGGTGGGGGGTGGAGGAGGGGCTGGCTTTGGTTGTGGGGGGGGGGGCTCCTTTTAAAAAGGCCAAAGAACAAAACAGGAAAGCATCCCCTTGTTTTGGCTCGTGGAGCTACAAGTGTTTGGAATTTTGAAAAGGTGAATTCACATGTTATTTTCATGTCTGCATTCAGGTCACAGTATGCACGCACAATCGCGCACGAGCATGCACACACACACACAGAGACAGACACACAGAGACAGACAGACAGACAGACAGACAGACAGACAGACAGACAGACAGACAGACAGACAAATTGTGACACACACACAGACACACACAGTCTCACTGCAGAGAATGTCTGGCATTCCTCAATAAGCAGAGACATGAAGAGTGTTAACCACCTCTGTGATGGATGTTGTGAACAGAGAAAGCTCAATAGACAAAATTTGAGACCTAATCTGCTCAGAAGTTCTGGTGACCTTGGATCAATTTTTACTCCTATTCTAAAGAGTGTCAATCCGTTTTAGCCATGTTGATTCTTATGCTACATTTCATGTAGGCTAGCATTTTCAAACTGTATCATCATGGATCCTTGATGATACTGTAGGATATTTTATAATGTGCTGTAAACTTTATATAAGGATGCAGTTCATCACCTTTGTTTTGATGATTATCTAATATCTTTGGTGTTTCTAGTTTTGTTTGGGGAGGGACAGAATACGGAGAGCATTCTTAAGATGGGGAAACACGTTATCAGTAAAAACAGACTGTCGGATAAGATGGATATACATGTGGGGACTGGTCTTGTTCTTGTTTGGAAAGTGATTGTGAAGTGCATTCACATAGGTTCTTGTTTTTTCTGTGCCCATCTCTTGGAGATTGTGTGTGTTTTATTTAGGGCTGAAGCATTACAGATAGCTCGCTAGAAATTTAAAGGTAATTTCCTATTGAGCCGACATCTGCAGTGATTACCATGAATGCAGTCTCCGCTGACACGGGAACATTGCCTTTAAATTTCAATCACACTGTGATGATGAATTTCTGCGATAAGGATTACAATGAATTCGGCAGAAATTCCGCCGCCATTTATTTTCAACAAGGGCATGAGGAGAAATGTGCAGGGGATTGTGGGAAGGTGAAGAACCCTGCTAGCGAGCGGCAGAAAAAGTTGAGCTCTGCTCTACTTCATGCAAATGTTAAGCGGAGCGAAGAATTGTAAAGACGAGGTGTCTGGTCAAAACCTACTGTTAGTTGTATTGTAGCTGACAGTCTAGCCTGGTGGTAAATCATGGACACTTTACTAAATGTTTGAAAAGTGACTGTGGAGTACATTCGGACGGTTGTATATATAATATTTTTTTTAATCTAATTTCAGTCGTCAGCCCATATCTTGGAAATCCCTGTTGTGTGTTTCGTTCACGCCATTAATCATAGACTCTTTAGTAGGCCTATACAGTACAGTCTACAGTCTACACTCTGCATCCTGAACATACACTACAAACAAATACAAATGCCCCCTATTCCCTTTTAGTGCACTACTTTTGACCCGGGTCTACAGGGCTCTAGTCAAAAGTAGTGCACTATGTAGTGAATAGGGTGCCATTTGGGACTCACAGTGTCTACAGGGTTTTCATTCCTGGACTTTCATTCCTCTCTTGACATTGTCCATAATAATGCACAATGTAAAGTGAGATGGCCAGTAGGATTTTAGAGCATTTTAATGTTTCCTGTCATTGTCTACAGGAATTATTTCTTGAAACTACTGTAGCACTTTCAAGGACATGTCAAGGGAAGAAAAGGGTTACGTCCCAAATAACACCCTATTCCTTACATAGTGCAGTACTTTTGACCAGGGCCCATAGGGCTTTGGTCGAAAGTAGTGCACATAGGGCTCTGGTCGAAAGTAGTACACTATGTAGGGAATAAGGTGGCATTTGGGATGCACTCCAGTTTGACCTGTAATTGATCAATAATTGTTTCATTTTTAGCCCCAGTCATCAGTCAACTCCTCTATTTTCTCCTCCCTGTGCTTTGAACTTTTTGATAAATGTCTTTTTAATCCAGCTACTTGTCATGGTCTGATTGTCTTAATACATTTGAAGGAATTAGACGACATCCAAATAGGTATTTTAATATGATCCATCAAATACAAGGCATCGCAAGTGTTGGTTACACAAGAGTTGCATTATGTTGCAATTACAATGTAAAAACAATGTATAGCCTCAGAGCAAATTTAGAGACTTGTGCCACTCTAAAAAAGACATTGAAAACAAGAAACTGAAAGAGGGAAAAAATAAGACAATAGAAAATGGAGCTGTCGCCTGATACACTGATTGGTGTCTGTTTGTTTATATATGGGTGTTGTTACTCTGGTTCAATAGGACTGACCCTTGACTCCTGACAAGTACTACCAGGTGAAGGTTCTCCTGTCTCACCCTCCTTCCTCCATCTCTCCCACCCACCCTACTCTCTCTGCAGACAGACCTCTTGCAGTCTCACACCACGGCTGCATTGGGACGCACTATGGATATGATATCCAGTAAATCAAAGACTGATGAAGTTGTAAGTACAGTTGAAGTCGGAAGTTTACATACACTTAGGTTGGAGTCATTAAAACTTGTTTTTCAACCACTCCACAAATTTCTTCTTAACAAATTATAGTTTTGGCAAGTCGGTTAGGACATCTACTTTGTGCATGACACAAGTCATTTTTCCAATAATCGTTTACAGACAGATTATTTCACCTATAATTCACTGTATCACAATTCCAGTGGGTCAGAAGTTTACATACAATAAGTTGACTGTGCCTTTAAACAGCTTGGAAAATTCCAGAAAATTATGTCATGGATTTAGAAGCTTCTGATGGGCTAATGGAAATCATTTAAGTCAATTGGAGGTGTACCTGTGGATGTATTTCAAGGCCTACCTTCAAACTCAGTGCCTCTTTGCTTGACATCATGGGAAAATCAAAATAAATCAGCCAAAACCTCAGAAAACAATTGTAGACCTCCACAAGTCTGATTCATCCTTGGGAGTAATTTCAAAACTCCTGAAGGTACAACGTTCATCTGTACAAGCAATAACACGCAAGTACAAACACCATGGGACCACGCAGCCGTCATACCGCTCAGGAAGGAGACGCGTCTCCTAGAGATGAATGTACTTTGGTGCGAAAAGTGCAAATCAATCCCAGAACAACAGCAAAGGACCTTGTAAAGATGCTGGAGGAAACAGGTACAAAAGTATCTATATCCACAGTAAAACGAGTCCTATATCGACATAAACTGAAAGGTGGCTCAGCAAGGAAGAAACCACTGCTCCGAAACCGCCATAAAAAAGCCAGACTACGGTTTGAAACTGCACATGGGGACAAATATCGTTATTTTTGGAGAAATGTCCTCTGGTCTGATGAAGCAAAAATAGAACTGTTTGGCCATAATGACCAATGTTATGTTTGGAGGAAAAAGGGAAAGGCTTGCAAGCCGAAGAACACTATCCCAACCGTGAAGCACGGGGGTGGCAGAATCATGTTCTGGGGGTGATCTGCTGCAGGAGGGACCGGGGCACTTCACAATATAGATGGCATCATGAGGTAGGAAAATTATGTGGATATATTATAGCAACATCTCAAGACATCAGTCAGGAAGTTGAGGCTTGGTCTTGGGTCTTCCAAATGGACAATGACCCCAAGCATACTTCCAAAGTTGTGGCAAAATGGCTTTTGGACAACAAGGTCAAGGTATTGGAGTGGCCATCACAAAGCTCTGACCTCAATCCCATAGAAGATTTGTGGGTAGAACTGAAAAAGCGTGTGCGAGCAAGGAGGCATACAAACCTGACTCAGTTACACCAGCTCTGTCCGGAGGAATGGGCCAAAATTCACCCAACTGATTGTGGGAAGCTTGTGGAAGGCTACCCGAAACGTTTGACCCAAGTTAAACAATTTACAGGCAATGCTAACATATACTAACTGAGTGTATGTAAACTTATGACCCACTGGGAATGTGATGAAAGAAATAAAAGCTGAAATAAATCATTCTCTCTACTATTATTCTGACATTTCACATTCTTAAAATAAAGTGGTGATCCTAACTGACCTAAGACAGGGAATTTTTACTAGGATTAAATGTCAGGAATTGTGAAAACTGAGTTTAAATGTATTTGGCTAAGGTGTAAGGAAACTTCCGACTTCAACTGTATATGCATGATTGTAGTTTTAAACAAAGAAAGAGATAAAGAGAGAGAGAGATAGAAAGAGAGAGAGAAAAATAAGAAGATAATGTACAAAATACTTTTAAGAAACCTTTTGACATTGTTCCTAGAAGCACAGGAATGTCCATGTAACTAGATCTCAGAGACTGCAGTTATATTTAAATTACTTCTGATTGTGACACATTAAACCTTTGTGCTCACAGAAATGGTATAGTTATGTATTCATTTACTGTTGACATTATCAAGTTAATATCAGGGCTAATTAAAATGACTTTGCCCCAAAAAAACATGAAAACATATCAGAGGCTAAAAAGAAAAAGGCTAAAAAGAAGCTGTTATTTGAAAGTTTGAAACCGTCACTTGCCATCGGCAGCAGGTAGCCTAGTGGTTAGAGCGTTGGACTAGTAACTGAAAGGTTGCAAGTTCGAATCCCCGAGCTGACAAGGTAAAAATCTGTCGTTCTGCCCCTGAACAAGGCAGTTAACCCACTGTACTTAGGCCGTCATTGAAAATAAGAAATTTGTTCTTAACAGACTTGCCTGGTTAAATATATATATATCCAATTTGTAAGTCGCTCTGGATAAGAGCGACTTACAAATTGGATATATATATATTTAATATATAAGAGCGTCTGCTAAATGACTTAAATGTAAATCATAAACTGCACTACCACTGCTTACAGCCAGTTCACCTACAGTGGCAAGAAAAAGTATGTGAACCCTTTGGAAATACCTGGATTTCTGCATAAATTGGTAATCAAATTTGATCTGAACTTCATCTAGGTCACAACAATAGACAAACACAGTGACACGCCCTGGCCTTAGTATTCTTTGTTTTCTTTATTATTTTAGTTAGGTCAGGGTGTGACATGGGGAATGTATGTGTTTTTGGATTGTCTAGGTGTTTGTATGTCTATGGCTGCCTAGATTGGTTCTCAATTAGAGGGAGCTGTGGTTCATTGTCTCTGATTGAGAGCCATATTCAAGGCAGCCATAGGCATTGGGTTTTGTGGGTAATTGTCTATGTAGAACGTTTGTAGCTTTTGTATTGCACTTATGTTTGTAGCTTGTTTGTAGCTTCACGGTCGTTTGTTGTTTCGTTTTGTTATAAGTGTTAGTTTCGTGTTTCACTCGTCTCAAATAAAAGAGATGTATTTTTCACACGCTGCGCCTTGGTCCACTCATTATCCTCAAGACGATCGTGACACACAGTCTGCTTAAACTAATAACACACAAACAATTATACTTTTTCATGTCTTTATTGAACACACCGTGTAAACATTCACAGTGCAGGGTGGAAAACGTTTGTGAGCCTTGGATTTAATAACTGGTCGACCCTCCTTTGGCAGCAATAACCTCAACCAAACGTTTTCTGTAGTTTCAGATCAGACCTGCACAGCGGTCAGGAGGAATTTTGGACCATTCCTCTTCACAAAATTGTTTCAATTAAGCAATATTCTTGGGATATCTGGTGTGAACTGCTCTCTTGAGGTCATGCCACTGTAACAGTCCTGACCTATTTATGTTAGTTTTTATGTGTTTATGGTCAGGGCATGTGTTTTGGGTGGGCAGTCTATGTTACCTGTTTCTATGTTGGTTTCGGTTTGCCTGGTATGGCTCTTGATTAGAGGCAGGTGGTTTGCATTTTCCTCTAATCAAGAGTCATATTTAGGTAGGGCATTATCACTGTGTGTTTGTGGGTGATTGTCTCCTGTGTCTGTGTTATGTCTTACACCATACGGGATTGTTTCGGTTGTTCGTTTCGTTTTCGGTTTATGTAGTCTGTTCCTGTGTCAGCGTGCTTCGTGTATATGTAAGTTCGGTTGTTCAGGTCTGTCTACATCGTTTTGTTATTTTGTTAGTTATATCCAGTATAGTTCGTTTTCGTCTTTGTCTATTTTGTTTATTTAATAAATCATTATGTGTTCAAACTTCGCTGCGCCTTGGTTCCCTCAATACTCCTCATTTTCCGAAAATGGAGAGGAGGAGGAACGCCTTAACAGAATCACCCACCAACCCAGAGCCAAGCAGCGGAGTCAAAGGAGAAAGGGACAGGAAAAGAAGGAGCAATGGACATGGGACGATGTTTTGGACGGAAAGGGTTGCTACACTTGGGAGGAGATCCTGGCTGGGAGGGATCGCCTCCCATGGGAACAGCTGGAGGCACTGAGGAGAGCGGAGGCTACCGGAGAGAGGAACCGGAGCTATGAGGGAACGCGTCTGGCACGGAAGCCGAAAAAGCCCGTGAGTAACTCCCAAAAATTTCTTGGGGGGGGCTAAAGGGTAGTGGGCCAAGGGCAGGTAGGAGACCTGCGCCCACTTCCCAGGCTTACCGTGGAGAGCGGGAGTACGGGCAGGCGCCGTGTTACGCAGTAGAGCGCACGGTGTCTCCTGTACGAGTGCATAGCCCAGTGCGGGTTATTCCACCTCCCCGCTCTGGGAGGGCTAGATTGGGTATTGAGCCAGGTGTCATGAGGCCGGCTCAACGTGTCTGGTCTCCAGTGCGTCTCCTCGGGCCGGCATACATGGCACCTGCCTTACGCATGGTTTCCCCGGTTCGCCTGCATAGCCCAGTGCGGGCTATTCCACCTCGCCGCACTGGCAGGGCGACCGGGAGCATTCAACCAGGTAAGGTTGGGCAGGCTCAATGCTCAAGAGAGCCAGTACGCCTGCACGGTCCGGTATTTCCGGCGCCACCTCCCCGCCCCAGCCTAGTACCTACAGTGCCTACATTACGCACTAGGCTACCAGTGCATTTCCAGAGCCCTGTTCCTCCTCCACGCACTCTCCCTGTAGTGCGTGCATCTAGCCCGGTGCCTCCAGTTCCGGCCCCACGCACTAAGCTACCAGTGCGTCTCCAGAGCCCTGTACACACTATATATTCTCCCCCTACTAATCCTGATGTGCTTGTCCTCAGCCCGGCGTCACCAGTGCCGGTACCACGCATCAGGGGTAGAGTAGGCTTTGAGGATACAGTGTGCCCTGTCCCTGCTCCCCGCACTAGTAGGAAGGTGCTTGTCATTAGCACGGTGCCTCCAGTTCCGGCACCACGCACCAGGTCTACAGTGCGCCATATCCGGCCAGAGCCATCCGTCTCCCCAGCGCCATCTGAGCCATCCGTCTCCCCAGCGCCATCTGAGCCATCCGTCTCTCCAGCGCCATCTGAGCCATCCGTCTCCCCAGCGCCATCTGAGCCATCCGTCTCCCCAGCGCCATCTGAGCCATCCGTCTCCCCAGCGCCATCTGAGCCATCCGTCTGCCAGGAGCCTGCAAAGCCGCCCGTCTGCCATGAGCCTGCAAAGCCGCCCGTCTGCCATGAGCCTACAGAGCCGTCAGCCAGACAGGAGCCGCTAGAGCCATCAGCCAGACAGGAGCCGCTAGAGCCGTCAGCCAGACAGGATCTGCCAGAGCCGCCAACCAGACAGGATCTGCCAGAGCCGCCAACCAGACAGGATCTGCCAGAGCCGCCAACCAGACAGGATCTGCCAGAGCCGCCAACCAGACAGGATCTGCCAGAGCCGCCAACCAGACAGGATCTGCCAGAGCCGCCAACCAGACAGGATCTGCCGGAGCCGCCAACCAGACAGGATCTGCCAGAGCCGCCAGCGAGCCATGAGCAGCCAGAGCCGCCAGAGAGCCATGAGCAGCCAGAGCCGTCAGAGAGCCATGAGCAGCCAGAGCCGTCAGAGAGCCATGAGCAGCCAGAGCCGTCAAAGAGCCATGAGCAGCCAGAGCCGTCAGTGAGCCATGAGCAGCCAGAGCCGTCAGTGAGCCATGAGCAGCCAGAGCCGTCAGAGAGCCATGAGCAGCCAGAGCCGTCAGAGAGCCATGAGCGTCGAGAGCCGTCAGCCTGCCATGAGCGTCGAGAGCCGTCAGCCTGCCATGAGCGTCGAGAGCCGTCAGCCTGCCATGAGCGTCGAGAGCCGTCAGCCTGCCATGAGCGTCGAGAGCCGTCAGCCTGCCATGAGCGTCGAGAGCCGTCAGCCTGCCATGAGCGTAGAGAGCCGTCAGTCTGCCATGAGCGTAGAGAGCCGTCAGTCTGCCATGAGCGTAGAGAGCCGTCAGTCTGCCATGAGCGTAGAGAGCCGTCAGTCTGCCATGAGCGTCGAGAGCCGTCAGCCAGCATGGACCTGCCAGAGCCGTCCAAACAGGACCTGCCAGAGTCCTTCAGCCGGGATCTGCCCCTTGTCCCGGTGTTGCCCCTTGTCCCGGTGTTGCCCCTTGTCCCGGTGCTGCCCCTTGTCCCGGTGCTGCCCCTTGTCCCGGTGCTGCCCCTTGTCCCGGTGCTGCCCCTTGTCCCGGTGCTGCCCCTTGTCCCGGTGCTGCCCCTTGTCCCGGTGCTGCCCCTTGTCCCGGTGCTGCCCCTTGTCCCGGTGCTGCCCCTTGTCCCGGTGCTGCCCCTTATTCCAGTGATGGTCCTTATCCTGGTGCTGCCCCTTGTCCCGGTGCTACCCCTTGTCCCGGTGCTGCCCCTTGTCCTGGTGCTAGCTGTTTATTTAGGGGAAGGTAGTGTTAGGGTGGGCATTAGAAGGGGTAGAAAGAAGAGGGGAGTGACTATGGTGGTACGGGGACAGCGTCCTGAACCGGAACCACCACCGTGGTCAACTGCCCACCCGGACCCCCCCCTGGACTTTGTGCTGGTGCGCCCGGCGTTCGCACCTTGGGGGGGGGGTACTGTAACAGTCCTGACCTATTTATGTTAGTTTTTATGTGTTTATGGTCAGGGCATGTGTTTTGGGTGGGCAGTCTATGTTACCTGTTTCTATGTTGGTTTCGGTTTGCCTGGTATGGCTCTTGATTAGAGGCAGGTGGTTTGCATTTTCCTCTAATCAAGAGTCATATTTAGGTAGGGCATTATCACTGTGTGTTTGTGGGTGATTGTCTCCTGTGTCTGTGTTATGTCTTACACCATACGGGATTGTTTCGGTTGTTCGTTTCGTTTTCGGTTTATGTAGTCTGTTCCTGTGTCAGCGTGCTTCGTGTATATGTAAGTTCGGTTGTTCAGGTCTGTCTACATCGTTTTGTTATTTTGTTAGTTATATCCAGTATAGTTCGTTTTCGTCTTTGTCTATTTTGTTTATTTAATAAATCATTATGTGTTCAAACTTCGCTGCGCCTTGGTTCCCTCAATACTCCTCCTTTTCCGAAAATGGAGAGGAGGAGGAACGCCTTAACAGCCACAGCATCTCAATCGGGTTGAGGTCAGACTGAGTGTGCCACTCCAGAAGACGTATTTTCTTCTGTTGAAGCCATTCTGTTGTTGATTTACTTCTGTGTTTTTCGTCATTGTCCTGTTGCATCACCCAACTTCTGTTGAGCTTCAATTGGTGGACAGATAGCCTAACATTCTCCAGCAAAATGTCTTGATAATCTTGGGAATTCATTTTTCCGTCAATGATAGCAAGTTGTCCAGGCCCTGAGGCAGCAAAGCAGCCCAAACCATGATGCTCTCTCCACCATACTTTACAGTTGGGATGTTGGTGTGCTGTTCCCTTTTTTCTCCACACATAGTGTTGTGTGTTCCTTCCAAACAATTCAACTGTAGTTTCATCTGTTCACAGAATATTTTGCCAGTAGCGCTGTGGAACATCCAGGTGCTCTTTTGCAAACTTCAGACATGCAACAATGTTTTTTTTGGACAGAAGTGGCTTCTTCTGTGGTGTCCTCCCATAAACACCATTCTTGTTTCGTGTTTTACATGTCGTAGACTTAACAGAGATGTTAGCATGTTCCAGAGATTTATGTAAGTATTTAGCTGACACTCTAGGATTCTCCTTAACCTCATTGAGCATTCTGCGCTGTGCTCTTGCAGTCATCTTTCCAGGACGGCCACTCCTAGGGAGAGTAGCAACAGTGCTGAACTTTCTCCATTTATAGACAATTTGTCTTATTGTGGACTGATGAACATCAAGGCTTTTAGAGATACTTTTATAACCCTTTCCAGCTTTATGCAAGACAACAATTCTTAATCTTAGTTCTATTTCGATTTATTTTGTTCGAGGCATGGTTCAATCAGTCAATGCTTCTTGTGAATAGCAAACTTAAATGTTGTGAGGGTTTTTTATAGGGCAAGGCAGCTCTAGTCAACATCTCCAGTCTCGTCTCATTGATTGGACTCCAGGTTAGCTGACTCCTGACTCCAATTAGCATTTGGAGAAGTCATTAGCCTAGGGGTTCGCATACTATTTCCAACCTACACCGTGAATGTTAAAATTCAATATAGACAAGAAAAATACAATAATTTGTGTGTTATTAGTTTAAGCACACTATGTTTGTCTGTTGTTGTAACTTAGATGAAGATCAGATCAAATTTGATGACCAATTTATGCAGAAATCCAGGTATTTCCAAAGGGTTCACATACTTTTTCTTGCCACTGTACCTGCTAACTTCAGTCGCTCGCGGCTCCAAGCATCATAAACTTAACATCAGCTGTCAAACTGTCATTTTCCAAATCCTCCCCATGTGTCTGTGGAAGGCAGGAGTATTGAGGAGCTAGACCATTACATTAGCATAGAGAGCTGGAAAACAAGTAATCACTAATCTACTTCTGCACCTCTGGAATGCTTGTGTGTGAACCGTGGGGTCACTTTAGAGAGGAGAGCACAAGAATTGTCACGCCCTGGCCTTAGTATTCTTTGTTTTCTTTATTATTTTAGTTAGGTCAGGGTGTGACATGGGGAATGTTTGTGTTTTGTTGGTTTTGGGTGTTTTTTATGGTAAAGGGGTTGTTGTATAGTATATGGGTTTGTGTGGAGTACATGTGTCTAGTGTTGTCTATGTATGTTTAGTGGTCTAGGAGAGTCTATGGTTACCTGAATGAGTTCCCAATTAGAGACAGCTGATTTCGGTTGTCTCTGATTGGGAGCCTTATTTAGGGTAGCCATAGGCTCTCATTGGTTGTGGGTAATTGTCTATGTAGAACGTTTGTAGCCTGTGTGTGTATGTGCACAACGTTATTTAGCTTCACGGTCGTTTGTTGTTTTGTATAGTTTGTTAAAGTGTGTCGTGTTTATTTTCGTCATCTTTTAAAAATAAAAGAAGATGGCATATTTTCCTAAAGCTGCGTTTTGGTCCATCAATCCTCCACACGATCGTGACAGAATTACCCACCATCGGACCAAGCAGCGGAAAACAAAGCAACAGCAGCAATGTCAAGACTCCTGGACGTGGGAGGAAATTCTAGACGGGAGAGGACCCTGGTCACAGCCAGGGGAATATCACTGCCCCAAGGCAGAGATGGAGGCAGCACGGCGACACGGGAGGAAGCCCAAGAGACAGCACCAAAAAAAAATTGGAGGGGGGCACTTGGAGCAGTCGGCGAAGTTGAGGGGTGAGTCTGAGTGGGTCGAGGAGTTATTGGACAGATTGGAGGAGAGTGAACGAAGGGGAGATTATGAGACATTCGAAGAGTTGTTGACGAAATTGGAGGAGAGTGAAGAGAGAGAGCTGTTGGTTTGGCAGAGTATGCAATGCATTCTCCCTGAGGAGCGTATTAGCTGTCCGATGCCACCTGTGTCAGTTCCTCGTACTCAGCCTGAAACTTGTGTTAAAGTTCCGGAACATTTGATGCCGGCTATACACACCAGGTCTCCAGTACACCTTCACAACCCGGTGTGTCCTGTTCCTACTTTTTGCACTCATCCTGAGATGCATGTCCCCAGCCCTGTACCACTAGTTCCGGCACCAAGCACTAGGTCTAAGGTGCGTCTCCAGAGCCCTTTACGCACTGTTCCTGCTCCCCGCACTAGCTTTGAGGTGCGTGTTTCCAGCCCATTACCACCAGTGCCTACACCACGCATCAAGCTTCCTGGGTGTCTCCAGAGCCCTGTTCTTCCTCCACGTACTAGCCCTGTGGTGCGTGTCTCCAGCACATTACCACCAGTGCCTACACCACGCACCAAGCCCTCTGTGTGTCTCCAGAGTCCTGTACGCACTGTTCCTTCTCCCCGTACTCGCCCTGATGTGCGGGTCCTCAG
Source organism: Salvelinus fontinalis (assembly GCF_029448725.1). NCBI lineage: Eukaryota > Metazoa > Chordata > Actinopteri > Salmoniformes > Salmonidae > Salvelinus > Salvelinus fontinalis. Next base: position 23,082,856 of record NC_074696.1, read on the forward strand.
CCCGGTACCACCAGTACCGGTACCACGCACAAGGCCTATAGTACGCCTTGAGAGTCCAGTGTGCCCTGTTGTTGCTCCCCGCACTAGCCTTGAGATGCGTGTCCCTAGCCCGGTACCACCAGTTCCGGCACCACGCACTAGGCCTAATGTGCGTCTCCAGGGTCCAGTATGCCCTGTTCCTTCTCCCCGCACTAGCCCTGAGATGCGTGTTCCCAGCCCGATACCACCAGTGCCGGCACCACGCACTAGGCCTAATGTGCGTCTCCAGGGTCCAGTATGCCCTGTTCCTTCTCCCCGCACTAGCCCTGAGATGCGTGTCCCCAGCCCGGTGCCACCAGTCCCGGCACCACGCACCAGGCCTACAGTGCGCCTCAGCCGGCAGGAGTCTGCCGTCTGCACAGCGATGACTGAACTGCCCGTCTCCCCAGCGCCATCTGAGCCATCCGTCTCCCCAGCGCCATCTGAGCCATCCGTCTCCCCAGCGCCATCTGAGCCATCCGTCTCCCCAGCGCCATCTGAGCCATCCGTCTCCCCAGCGCCATCTGAGCCATCCGTCTCCCCAGCGCCATCTGAGCCATCCGTCTCCCCAGCGCCATCTGAGCCATCCGTCTCCCCAGCGCCATCTGAGCCATCCGTCTCCCCAGCGCCATCTGAGCCATCCGTCTCCCCAGCGCCATCTGAGCCATCCGTCTCCCCAGCGCCATCTGAGCCATCCGTCTGCAATGAGCCTGCAAAGCCGCCCGTCTGCCATGAGCCTGCAAAGCCGCCCGTCTGCCATGAGCCTACTGAGCCGTCCGCCAGACAGGAGCCGCTAGAGCCGCCAGCCAGACAGGAGCCGCTAGAGCCGTCCGTCAGACAGGAGCTGCCAGAGCCGCCAACCAGACAGGATCTGCCAGAGCCGCCAACCAGACAGGATCTGCCAGAGCCGCCAACCAGACAGGATCTGCCAGAGCCGCCAACCAGACAGGATCTGCCAGATCAGTCAGCCAGCCATGAGCAGCCAGATCCGTCAGCTAGCCATGAGCAGCCAGATCCGTCAGCTAGCCATGAGCAGCCAGATCCGTCAGCTAGCCATGAGCAGCCAGATCCGTCAGCCAGCCATGAGCAGCCAGATCCGTCAGCCAGCCATGAGCAGCCAGATCCGTCAGCCAGCCATGAGCAGCCAGATCCGTCAGCTAGCCATGAGCAGCCAGATCCGTCAGCTAGCCATGAGCAGCCAGATCCGTCAGCTAGCCATGAGCAGCCAGATCCGTCAGCTAGCCATGAGCAGCCAGATCCGTCAGCTAGCCTTGAGCAGCCAGATCCGTCAGCTAGCCATGAGCAGCCAGATCCGTCAGCTAGCCATGAGCAGCCAGATCCGTCAGCTAGCCATGAGCAGCCAGATCCGTCAGCTAGCCATGAGCAGCCAGATCCGTCAGCTAGCCATGAGCAGCCAGATCCGTCAGCCAGCCATCGGCCGTCCCTCAGTCCGGAGCTGCAGTCCCTCAGTCCGGAGCTGCCGTTCCTCAGTCCGGAGCTGCCCCTTATCCTGGGGCTGTCCCTTACCCTGGTACTGCCCCTTAGTTCGGAACTGCCCCTTACCCTGGTACTGCCCCTTACCCTGGTACTGCCCCTTAGTCCGGAGCTGCCCCTTAGTCCGGAACTGCCCCTTAATGCAATGGGGTTAATGTGGAGAGGGGTCATTTTGAGGAAGCTAAGGAGGTGGTTAGGGACTGTGGTGACGTGGGGACCACGACCAGAGCCGGAGCCGCCACCGTGGATGGAAGCCCACCCAGACCCTCCCCTAGACTGTGTAATGGTGCGCCCGGAGTTCGCACCTTAAGGGGGGGGTTATGTCACGCCCTGGCCTTAGTATTCTTTGTTTTCTTTATTATTTTAGTTAGGTCAGGGTGTGACATGGGGAATGTTTGTGTTTTGTTGGTTTTGGGTGTTTTTTATGGTAAAGGGGTTGTTGTATAGTATATGGGTTTGTGTGGAGTACATGTGTCTAGTGTTGTCTATGTATGTTTAGTGGTCTAGGAGAGTCTATGGTTACCTGAATGAGTTCCCAATTAGAGACAGCTGATTTCGGTTGTCTCTGATTGGGAGCCTTATTTAGGGTAGCCATAGGCTCTCATTGGTTGTGGGTAATTGTCTATGTAGAACGTTTGTAGCCTGTGTGTGTATGTGCACAACGTTATTTAGCTTCACGGTCGTTTGTTGTTTTGTATAGTTTGTTAAAGTGTGTCGTGTTTATTTTCGTCATCTTTTAAAAATAAAAGAAGATGGCATATTTTCCTAAAGCTGCGTTTTGGTCCATCAATCCTCCACACGATCGTGACAAGAATGAAAGAAATTCCTTGTTCCAAAATCCTTAGCAAGCGCCCGCGAGGCGTGTTGCATACATACTGTACATGTAATCTCCCCTAGGGGGACCGTTGTGCCACTAATGTCATACAAGACCCTCCGGCTAGTCTTAGTCATGTCAATCTCTGTCTTAGTCTCGCTTTGTCTTTTTTCTTTCTTTCTTGCTCTCTCTCTTTCTCTCTCGCTCTCTCTTGCTCTCTCTCCATCTGCTATTGTAGTCACTGCAATACATTTTCCCTGTGCTGTTGTGTGTCAAACGTTGAGCTTAGGAGTTAAAAGAAGCAGAAGTGAGAACTTCCACTACATGTACTTCATACATTAAACATAGCGCCACACGCCTCACGCCTCACGTTCACCTTTGATCTGTGGATTCCTTCAATGTGGGAAACAATTTCTCTAACCCCAGCAGCTTTGGAAAGATTTGTTTTATGTTTTAAAAGAGAAGAAGACCATGTACTTCCATCTTCCAACATCCTCACTTCCTATCCTGTACTTATACACTCAGAAAATCACTGGGTATTTGTCTTATTGCCAGGGTCCAGAAAAAGGCATTAGCAAGGGTTTTGTTATTCAATTCCTCCCCCTTTTAGTCAGAGCCAGCTTCAAACAGTTTATGAGGAGAAAGAGTCAGCATTCAAAGTGGCACCATACTCCCTACGTAGTGCACTATATAGGGAACAGGATGCCATTTGGGAAGAACACAAAGACTGAGGCTGAGCGATGTCAGTCATCTTCACTCCCTCTGGGCATCATTGGCAGCTCCAGCTTCTTTCAGCACCGTCATCACCCCCTCCTTCGCTCCACCCCTTCCACCCCTTCCCTCCTCTCTCTCTTTCTCCCCTTTTACCCCTCGTTGTTTGCCACCTGGCCGAATTACAGCGGTAAAGGGTAAAAATGTGTCTGTCGGTGGTGGCCGGTGGCGGGGGGGGGGGTGGGTAATAGAGCAGTTACGTGTGTTTAAGGCATTTTTTAGGCGTGTACCTGCCAGGCGGTGCTTTGCGCTGCAGGCAACATGGATTTGGGAGAGTTGTGTGAGACAAGGGTATGTATGTACAGTGCCTTCAGAAAGTATTCACACCCCTTGACTTTTTCACATTTTGTTGTGTTACAGCCTGAATTTTAAATGGATACAATTTAGATTTTTGGGGTCACTGGCCTACACACAATACCCCATAATGTCAAAGTGGAATTATGTTTTTCAAAATATTCAACCCCTTTGTAATGGCAAGCATAAATAAGTTCAGGAGTAAGCAATTATTTAACAAGTCACATAATAAGTTGCATGGACTCTGTGCGCAATAATAGTGTTTAACATAATTTTTTTATGACTACTTCATCTCTGTACCTCATACATACAATTATCTGTAAGGTCCCTCAGTTGAGCAGTGAATTTCGAACACAGGTTCAACCATGAAGACCAGAGAGGTTTTCCAATGCTTCGCAAAGAAATCACAAAAAACAGCCATTGATTATCCCTTTAAGCAGGGGGAAGTTATTAATTACACTTTGGATAATGTATCAATACACCCAGTCACTGCAAAGATACAGGTGTACTTCCTAACTCAGTTGCCAGAGATGAAAGAAACTGCTCAGGGATTTTACCATGAGCCCGATGGTGACATTATAACAGTTACAAAGTAATGGCTCTGATAGGAGAAAACTGAGGACAACATTGTAGTTACTCCACAATACTAACCTAATTGACATAGTGAAAAGAAGGAAGCCTGCACAGAATAAAAATATTACAAAACATGCATCAAAATAAAATAAAATGTTATTTGTCACACACACTGAATACAACAGGTGAAGGTAGACATTAACGTGAAACGCTTACTTACAAGCCCTTAACCATGTTACGGCTCTCGTTTGTGGTAGGAAGAGTGGACCAAGACGCAGCGTGGAAAGTGTTCATGATTTTTTATTCAAAAACACTCAAACAAAATAACGAAAGTCAAAAAATGAAAGCGAACAGTTCTGTCAGGCAAAAACACTAAACAGAAAACAAGATCCCACAAACCCCAAAAGGAAAATGACAACTTATATATGATCCCCAATCAGAGAAAACGATAGACAGCTGCCTCTGATTGGGAACCATACTCAGCCAAAAACACAAAGAAATAGAAAACATAGATTTTCCCACCTGAGTCACACCCTGACCTAACCAAACATAGAGAATAATAAGGATCTCTAAGGTCAGGGCGTGAAAAACCAACAACAACAAAAAAGCACTAAAGCACTAAAGTAATACTGCATAACACGTGGCAAAACAATTAACTTTTAGTCCTGAATACAAAGTGTTTTGGTTGGGGCAAATCCAATACAACACACTACTGAGAACTGCTCTCCATATTTTCAAGCACAGTGGCTAAATCATGTTATGGATATGCTTATAATCATTAAGGACTGGGGAGTTTTTTAGGATAAATATTCAATGGATTGGAGCTAAGAACAGGCAAAATCTTATAGGAAAACCTGGTTCAGTGTGCTTTCCACCAGACAATATGATATTAATGAATCTTTCAGCAGGACAATAACCTCAAAAACAAGGCCAAATTGTCACGCCTACTCCTGCTCCCCCTCTCCGGCACTCGACGTCACCGGTCTACTAACCACCAGTCCTGGCAACCATCATTACGTACACTTGTTCCCAATCGTTACACACACTTGGACCTCATCATCACCTTGATTACTCTCCCTTTATTTAGCCCTCAGTAGCATCAGGCAGTATTGGTTTTGTTCACGTTCAGTACGCTTCTCCTGTTTTGTTTATCTGCCTTCTGTTATTATTATTAAACTCACCTTCTGCACCTGCTTTCTGACTTCAAGCATAATACGTTATACAAATCTACACTATAATTGCATACCAAGAAGACAGTGAATGTTCCTGAGTGGCCAAGTTACAGTTTCAACTTAAATCTGCTTCAAAATATATGGCAAGACCTGAAAATGGTTGTCTAGTGATGATGAACAAACAATTTGACAGAGCTTGAAGAGTTTTGAAAAGAATAATGGGCAATTGTTGCACAATCCAGGTGTGAAAACCTCTTAGAGACTTACCCAGAAAAACTGACTGCTGTAACGAACGTGTATTGACTCAGGGGGTTGGAGGCTTATGTAATCAAGAAATATCGGTGTTTAATTTTTTATTTTATTTTTACAAATGTAAAAATGTGTCTTACACTTTGACATTACAAAGTATTTTGTGTAGATATTTTTTTACCCCGTTTTTATGATATCCAATTGGTAGTTACAGTCTTGTATCATAGCTGCAACTCCCATACAGACTCAGGAGAGGCAAAGGTCGAGAGCCGTGCGTCCTCCGAAACACAACCCAACCAAGCCGCACTGCTTCTTGACACAATCCCCACTTAACCCGGAAGCCAGCCACACGAATGTGTTAGAGGAAACACTGCACCTGGCGACTGTGTCAGCGTGGACTGCACCTGGCCCGCCACAGGAGTTGCTAGTGTGCAATGGGACAAGGACATTCCTGCCGGCCAAACCCTCCCCTTACCTGTACAACGCTGGGCCAATTGTGCGCTGCCCCATGGGTCTCCCAGTCGCGGTCGGCTGCAACAGAGCCTGGACTCGAACCCAGAATCTTTAGTGGTACAGCCTTAAACCACTGTGCCACTCGGGAGGCCTAATTAAATCCATTTTAATCCCACTTTGTAACACAACAAAATGTGGAAAAAGTCAAGGGGTGTGAATACTTTCTGAAGGTACTGCATATATGAGCGCTTCCCGATATCAAGATGAAAATCGGATGACCTTGTTGTTGGAAAAACATCATCGCTGTCATGTATACTCCCTCTCCGGTGCTCAAGGTTGTCAGGCTGCTCATTATTACTCACACCTGTCATCATCGTTACGTGCATCAGCGCCTCATCACACCTGGACTCCATCACCTGCCTGATTACCTTCCCTATATATGTCACTCCCTTTGGTACCTTCCCTAGGCGTTATTGTTTCTGTTCCGTTGTTTCATGTCTGTACGCTACTCGTGTTTCTTGTTTTGTTCCTTCTGTTATTTATTATTAAAAGTCACTCCCTGAACTTGCTTCCCGACTCCCAGCGTACCCGTTACAGTCGCCCCTGGTACATCATCGGATCGCTTGAGATGTAGATTGTAAAGGTGGCCTTTGGAAATGTGATCAATTAACAATTAGCTTAAAGAAAATGTAATTCATGCTACTATATCTACCGTTTGTATCGCTAACTTTATTGCCTTTTAATCGCCCTTTGTGACCTTTGTGACCTTTGTGATCTTCAGGCACAGTCTTTGATCCATGGTGTCATTGCTGTGGGTCTCCCTGGGTGCTCAGAGGAAGGAGTAGTAAGAAAACTAATTCCACAGACAGACACACACACACACACACACACACACACACACACACACACACACACACACACACACACACACACACACATAGACAAGGCGGCCCTTTGCCAAAATATTTCACGCTTAGCCAGGCTTCGCCAAAGCTCGTTAACCATGTAACTCCAGGGAAGAGAGAGACGGTGACACCACTATCATAGTGAGATGAAGAAAGTGGATAAAGATGTTTTCACGGACCTGCAGGCATCGACAAAAATAACAAATATCCAAATTGAGTAATCATGTGAAATGCTCTTTTCAGTGAGCGTCAATAGGACACGATTAGGATGTGTCGGACTATACATGTGACCCTACTGTGAAAACAAACCCACATATCAAAAACAGAATTTCAGTGTGGGTTGTTCAAATTAATATAGTGTGTGTGTGTGTGTGTGTGTGTGTGTGTGTGTGTGTGTGTGTGTGTGTGTGTGTGTGTGTGTGTGTGTGTGTGTGTGTGTGTGTGTGTGTGTGTGTGTGTGTGTGTGCAGAATTTTAGCATTGCCACCTGGTAGCTAAATAACAGAAGAGTCAACCGAGTGGATGGCAACCACAAGATTCTGTTCCAAATGGCACCATATTCCCTACATTGTGCACTACTTTTGATCAGAGCCTTATGGGCCCTGGTCAAAATAGTGCACTATATGGGGAATGGGGTGCCATTTGGGACGAATACAATAAGTGTTTCAATTTATTACACTAAGCTCGACATCAGCCTCCTATTCAGGCAGACAAATAATATGTCTAAATAAAGGATCACTTTTAGATGAATTAGACAGACTCATAAGTACTGTGCTTGCTATCTTTTGTTTTCCATTATTTGCCATGGCATCCAAGGATAAACAGCTTTACGTTCTAAAAGGATTCTGTGTGGTCTTCTTGGAATGGAATGGAGTGGAATGGAATGGATATACAGGTGTAGCTAAACATGTGGAAAGTTAATGATGAATCTATTCAGGGCTGTGCCTGCAAGCAATGACATCCTATTCCCTTCATACTGTGCTACTTTTTGCCAAAGTAGTGCACTACATAGGGAATAGGTTGCCATTTCAGACACAGACTACATAGGGAATAGGTTGCCATTTCAGACACAGACAAGGTCTGTGATCTGTGCTGTTCACACAGATGATGAGAGACCTGCCCACCGCCCACCAGATTTCCACTACGCCTCCTTCTAGAGCCTCTGACCAAAAGTAGTGCACTACAAAGTGAATAGGGTCAAATGTCTGTTGTTTGTACTGTTTACATAGGATGAATCATGACCAAAGACAGACGTGTTTTGCCTACCTGATACGAATAATTATACAATTATAATATTTGAATAATAATATATATATATTTTTTTTTTGTGTTGCCTTTCTCAACTTAAATATGTATGGACCGCCCTAATTGGTGCTTGTCTTCTGTCTATAAATAAGGTGTGGTACACTTTTGGTGAAATGACCTGACGAAGATCCTGGGAGGATGGAAATGTTGTGTGTTTATTAATAAAGGTACATGGGGCAGCTGATGAGTGTGCGGGCTCTATTTATTCTTTACATCAGGGGTGTCAAACTCATTCCACGGAGGGCCTAGTGTCTGCAGGTTTTTGTTTTTTCCTTTCAATAAAGCCCTAGACAACCAGGTGTGGGGAGTTCCTAACTAATTAGTGATGTTAATTCATCAATCAAGTATAAGGGAGGAGCGAAAACCCGCAGACACTCGGCCCCCCGTGGAATGAGTTTGACACCTGTGCTTTACATAGACAGACCTGGCCAGCCCACTGGATCTCCACTGAACCTTCACCTCCATGGTGTCACTTAACACTGGGACACCTTCACTGAATAGACCTCCGTTGTCCACTCTCTCGCTCTGCTCTCTTTGTATCTGTTGTCTGTGCCATTCTTCCCTCTTAAAGATACACATTTCTGGTTCAGTGCCTACCAGGGGAAAGGGTAGCCTATAACACAATAGGATGAGTCTAACTATTTTAGCGGCAGAGAGGGGGGAGTGTTCCTCTCTGGGTGGTTCAGTTTTGCTTTGGTGGCCTCAGTCCACTGATTAATTCCACTGAAGAAAGCAAGAGACAAACCATTTCACGGCAATGAGTCTGTTAGGCAAAATGTGTTACTTCCCTGCCATCGCCAATGAAACCAGAAAATTATGTTAATCAATTCATTGTGATTATTCTTTATGGAGTGAACTAAAAAAAAGTGTTTCACAATGTCTTGACTTCCTAACGTCTTTAGTAATGTAAAGTTGATTGGGTTTTGTTTTCTGTCTCGAGGTGTGGGGATTGTCCTAAAGGAGCAATCTGTGATTGATTCTAGAAGAATATAATTTATAAATATCCTATGAGCATTGTTCAACTACAGTACCCCATCAGAAACCAACATGTAAGCTTGTTTTACTCCAATATTTTTTTGTAAAAATATATGTATTATAAAAAAACAATATATTACCTCAAATCATGGTTAGAACTATAATTTTAATCTCATGGATGGTCAGTGCTTGCATCTATAGCTCTGTCTATGAATTTGAGGGTGGTTACTGTTGTCCAGCCCCATCCCTCAGCTGTTAATAAAAAGAGTGACAGGGTGTCTGCTTTGTTGTTGTTTGAACGGCAGATTGCCCCTATAACTCTCACATCATCTGCCATCTTTCATACTCCGCTGCTCCAGGAACAACACACATCACTCAGGTGAAGCCATACTTCTGATCGTGTCGCCATTCCTTGAAATGTTGCTTTGAAAAATGCTTGTTTTGATTCTGCTGGAATTGCGCCTATGTACAAAAGGAAATGATCATTGTTTTAAACATAAAATTCCTACTTAAGACTAACAAACCCTGCAAATATAAATCGTACCATGGTTTATTTTTCTCTTGGTCGCAAAGCTACTTTTTTATCATTCAGCAAAGTGTTCCAAGCAATGTGTTGGTGAAGATCGATAACAGATAAGTAGTAGAGAGAGACAGATAAGTAGTAGAGAGAGACAGATAAGTAGTAGAGAGAGAGAGCGAGAGAGAGAGAGAGTTGTCTATGAGCCTTCCTCATATCACAGATAATCACAATCTGTATCCTCTCCATTGTGCTTTTTGGCAAGTGAGCACTAAAGGGATGTCTGCATTGCAGTGACCAACACGTCAATATCAAGTGTTTGACTAAGGAGATGCAGTGTCACAGAGACTCTCCGCACTGCTCTATCTCCTCTGTTCTCATCCTCCTAGATCTATCCCCTGCCTTTGACACCCTGAAACATCAGATCCTACTCTCCGCCCTCTCAGGGCTGGGCGTCTCAGGCTTTACACACTCGTGTGCATCCAACATGGCAGGCCACTCCTACCAGGCGACGTGGAGAGCATCTGTGTCTGGATAAAGCAATCCTTCTGCCCCCCCCCCCCCTTAAAAGATCTAGATGCACTATTGTAAAGTGGCTGTTCCACTGGATGTCATTAGGTGAATGCACCAATTTGTAAGTCGCTCTGGATAAGAGCGTCTGCTAAATGACTTAAATGTAATGTAAATGCACCATCTGTGTCTACTCTTACTACTAGTGTTCCCCAGGGCTTGGTTCTAGGCCCTTTCCTCTTCTCTCTATACATCGAGTCACTCGGCTCCATCATATCCTCATATGGTCTCTCATATCATTGCTATGCGGGTGACACTCAACTTCCTTTCTCCTTCCCCCCTTCTGGCACCCAGGTGGCAACACGCATCTCTGCGTGCCTGGCAGATATCTCAGCTTGGATGTTGGCCCACCACCTCAAGCTCAACCTCAACAAGATGGAGCTGATCTTCCTCCTGGGGAAGGCCTGTCTGCTCCAAGACCTATCCATCACAGTTGTTAACTCCACGGTGTCCCCCTCCTAGAGTGCAAAGAACCTTGCCATGATCCTGGACAACACCCTGTCGTTCTCTGAAAACAGCAAAGCAGTTTTTGCAGAGAACGGGTTGATGTGCTACAACAGCGTTACTCACTGTTCTTTGTAAGGAGCCACTTTGGGTTGAGACAATCATTCAGAGGGGCTGCTTGTAAGGGGGCCACTTTGGGTTGAGACAATCATTCAGAGGGGCTGCTTGTATGGGGGCCACTTTGGGTTGAGACAATCATTCAGAGGGGCTGCTTGTAAGGGGGCCACTTTGGGTTGAGACAATCATTCAGAGGGGCTGCTTGTAAGGGGGCCACTTTGGGTTGAGACAATCATTCAGAGGGGCTGCTTGTATGGGGGCCACTTTGGGTTGAGACAATCATTCAGAGGGGCTGCTTGTAAGGGGGCCACTTTGGGTTGAGACAATCATTCAGAGGGGCTGCTTGTAAGGGGGCCACTTTGGGTTGAGACAATCATTCAGAGGGGCTGCTTGTAAGGGGGCCACTTTGGGTTGAGACAATCATTCAGAGGGGCTGCTTGTATGGGGGCCACTTTGGGTTGAGACAATCATTCAGAGGGTCTGCTTGTAAGGGGGCCACTTTGGGTTGAGACAATCATTCAGAGGGGCTGCTTGTAAGGGGGCCACTTTGGGTTGAGACAATCATTCAGAGGGGCTGCTTGTAAGGGGGCCACTTTGGGTTGAGACAATCATTCAGAGGGTCTGCTTGTAAGGGGGCCACTTTGGGTTGAGACAATCATTCAGAGGGGCTGCTTGTATGGGGGCCACTTTGGGTTGAGACAATCATTCAGAGGGGCTGCTTGTAAGGGGGCCACTTTGGGTTGAGACAATCATTCAGAGGGGCTGCTTGTAAGGGGGCCACTTTGGGTTGAGACAATCATTCAGAGGGGCTGCTTGTAAGGGGGCCACTTTGGGTTGAGACAATCATTCAGAGGGGCTGCACAGATCTTTCATTTTGTGTACTTTTTCTAGCAATTGAGAGCAAATTGACAGCAATAGAGCATATGCAATTGATTTGATGTACAGCACATTACACATATATACATACACACATCAAATAGGCTACATCACATGTATAAGACCCATATTAAGGGTTACCTCAGTAGTTTGATGAGCGAAAATGTGACTGAATTCGTTCTAAATGTACAGTCTGTTGTTGCTATCCTTGTGAGGTAATCCAAGTGTGCATTGGTCAGTCTGTTTCTGTTTTTTTTCACAATGTTCATTGTTGAGTCCCTTCTCCTTCCCTCGCATGTTTGGGGCGCCGTCAGTGCACACAGATGCACAGATGTCCGCATCTGTGAAGGCCTTTGTTTTTCTTGCGAGTATCCAAGCAATCTCATATGTTGCCTCTGTCATTTTCTCTCCATCAGTTGTTGGTGTCCTTTGAGCTGTCCTTTGAGTTGCGCTATTTTGTTGTTTCTGAGATTGCTTTGTGGCGGATATGTTTTGTCAAAGTGGGCATGGTGTGGCTGGAATGTTGCTCTAAATACAGTACAAAGAAATACTTGTTTGTCTAGTTCTCTTGGAACTTTGTGTTCTTCTTGAATCGACCGTATCCTTCTCTTACCACCGGCACTTCCCCTCACACCCTCTCCTCACCCCCAAAAACTTTTTGTAAACTAACACTCACACTGATATCTGTTTATTGAGGAAAATGTACTTACTATGACTGAGATATTTGGTTGTCCTACCTAGCTATCTTAAAATGAATGCACTAACTCTAAGTGGCTCTGGATAAGAGTGTCTGCTGCAGTGCATTCGGAAGTATTCAGAACGCTTGACTTTTTCCACATTTTGTTACGTTACAGCCTTATTCAAAAATGTATTATAGGTACCTGCAGAGACTCGTCTCACTGTGGTTTCCCGACACACGTAGGTTGGTGGGTGACCCGGCCTATAGAGCGCCCGTCCAGAGCTCTAACATTCGTGGAAATGGAGTGGGGTTGAGTAGGGATGCCCAGCTCGGATGCCAGAGTAGCGTACATAAGACTCATATCGGCCCCCGAGTTGATGAGTATCTGGAGAGACTTGGACTGGTCGCCCCACCGCAGGGTGGCATGGAGAGGGGGGCGAGTAGGGGGAGAAGCAAAATTATCCTTAGGACCCAGCAGAGTACTCATTCCTACCAATGATCTAGGTCGCTTGAAGAGACAGGTAGACACCTAATAATCGGCAGTACCCCAATACAGACAACTCTGGTTGTTAAGTCTGCGTATGCATTCGGCTGGAGACCTAGCCCTGCCGAGCTGCATCGGCTCTGGAAGAGGCAAATTGGCAATTTTCAGAGGCTCATGGAGGAACCCGGGTAAACTCAAATCCTCTCTGGGACTTCCGGAGTTCGTCAGATGCAAGGTGGGATCCTTGAGTGAGCGATTGGGATTGCAATTAGATCTCTTCTCCCTCCTACGTTCCCGTAGCCGACCATCGATCCAGATGGTTAAAGAGATGAGTGAGTCGAGATCCGTCGGTAGTTCCTGGGCTGCAAGATCGTTCTTTACTTCCTCCAATAATCTGTGCAGGAACCTGTCGAACAGCGCTTCCAGGTTCCAGGCACCCTCCACTGCTAGTGTAAGGAAATCCACTGCATAGTCTTCCACACTGAGGGAGTCCTGCCGAAGCTGGACCAACTTCCGGGCAGCCTCTCTCCCGACACCGAGCCTCAAAAGCCTTTCTCACCTTTCTCACCTCACCTCCAGACTGAGACAGATGGCAGATTGTTGCTCCCACAATGCCGTGGCCCAGGCGAGTGCCCTCCCGGACATCAGCGTAATAATGTACGCTGTCTTCGAGCAGTCCGAGGGGAACGAAGAAGGCTGCCGCTCGAAAACGAGGGAGCACTAGGAGAGAAAGGCCCGGCAGGTTTTGAAATCTCCATCGTAGCGCTCCGGGGGCAGTTAGCGGGGTTCCCGGGGAACCGGGGTGATAGCGCTGCTACCAGCCGGGTTACTGAGGGGCTGGGAGGTTACCGTCATGGTAGGCTGCCTGGTAGGCAACCCATGGAATTGTTCCCGCAATGCGAACAATGCTAGGTCGTGACATTCGGTCCTGGAACCCTTCCATCAGACTGCGAAGCAACTCCTCGTGTCTACTAAATATGGCTCCTTGGGAGGAGATGGTGTTGCGGAGCTGGTCCAAGTCTGCTGGGTCAGTCAGCGGCAGTTTATACGATCACGTTTCAGGTAAGACTCAAATGAAGACTGTGTTGAAGTATTACAGCAACGGGGAAGGCAAACGACAGGTCAAGGCGGGCAGGGGTCGATAATCCAGAGTAGTGGCAGAGGCACAGGACGGCAGGCAGGCAGGCTCAGATTCTCTCTTACTTTGCTCCGTTCATCTTGCCTCGATCTTGACTAGTCTCCCAGTCCCTGCCACTGAATAACATCCTCACAGCATGATGCTGCCACCACCATGCTTCACCGTAGGGATCGTGCCAGGTTTCCTCCAGATGTGACACTTGAAAATCATGCCAAAGTGTTACATTTTGGTTTCATCAGACCAGAGAATCTTGTTTTTCATGGTCTAAGAGTCTTTAGGTGCCTTTAGGCAAACTCCAAGCGGGCTCTCATGTGACTTTTATTGAGAAGTGGCTTCCATCTGGCCACTCTACCATAAAGTCCTGATTGGTGGAGCACTGCAGAGATGGTTGTCCTTCTGGAAGGTTCTCCCATCTCCACAGAGGAACTCTAGAGCTCTGTCACAGTGGCCATCGGGTTCTTGGTCACTTTCCTGACCCAGGCCCTTCTCCCCCGATTGCTCAGTTTGGCCGGGCGGCCAGCTCTCCGAAGAGTCTTGCTGGTTCAAAACTTCTTCCATTTAAGAATGATGGAGGCAACTGTGTTCTTGGGGACCTTCAATGCTGCAGAAATGTTTTGGTACCCTTCCCCAGATCTGTGCCTTGACACAATCCTATCTCGATTCTCTATGGACAATTCCTTCGACCTCAGGGCTTGGTTTTTGCTCCGACATGCACTTTCAACTGTGGGACCTTATATAGACAGGTGTGTTCATTTCCAAATCATGTCTAATCAATTGAATTTACCACAGGTGGACTCCAATCAAGTTGTAGAAACATCTCAAGGATGATCAATGGAAACAGTGTGCACCTGAGCTCAATTTCGAGTCTCATAGCAAAGGGTCTGAATACTTATGTAAATATAGTATTTCTGTTTTCACTTTGTCATTATGGGGTATTGTGTATAGATTGCTTCAGATTTCTTTATATTTAGTCAATTTTAGAATAAGGCTGTAACGTAACAAAATGTGGAAAAAGTCAAGAGGTCTGAATACTTTCCGAATGCACTGTACAATGCAGTAATATATGTCATTTAGCAAACGTATCCAAAGAAACTTACAGTTATGCATGGATAAATGTTTTATGGATGGATGGTCCCGGGAATCAAACACACTATCTTGGCGTTGCAAGCACCATGCTCTACCAACTGAGCTACAGGGCCCGAATTGTTTGTATTGTTTGTAAAATATTAATCAAATTAATACCATCAGCTTCCAAGCAAATTCACATTGAAAAACACAAAAATGCCATCTTCATAATGCATATTGTATCATTCTGGCTATGGAATGGGAAAAAAGTGTTTATATTTAAATATATTTGTAAAGAGCTGGCACGGGCTGGCAGATTGATGTCTAGTAGTGCATTCATGTGGTCAGGATATCTCAAACAAATATGAGCTGATGTAAGAAAGGATGTTGTGTAGACATGGCCAACATACTCTCCACACATGTGTATACAACACCTTCCTAATGTTGAGTTTCACCCCCTTTTGCCCTCGGAACAGCCTCAATTCATCGGGGAATGGACTCTACAAGGTGTTGAAATTGTTCACAGGGATGCTGGCCCATTTTTACTCCCATTCTTCCCACACTTGTGTCAAGTTGGCTGGATGTCCTTTGGGTGGTGAACCATTTGTTGACTATTTTTGACCGGGGCCATGGGGGTTCTGGTCACATGTAGTGCACTATATAGGAAATAGGGTGTCATTTGGGACGCAACCATAGCCTCTGTAGGACCGGGAAGAGATGACCTGCTGGGTATGAAAGGTGTGTGTGGGGTCAGGATGACACCCTGCCAGTACTGTGGAAAGACAATGGACATTATAACTGGAGAGGATCCAAACCGGTCTCTGCAAGAGGCCTACAACACATAGAAACAGGTCACTTCCTTATTCCTTTCAGCTTCTAGCAGAGCAGAGGGCCTCTACAGTGCATCTCCAGCAGACTCTATTCTAGGCGAGGTACAGGAAAGACACATAGAAATTCTGAGGACATGGGAGAGATTCAGCAACTTTACTTCTCTAGTAATTCACAGCAGTTCTGACTGTGTTCCTGTGTGGGAAAAGGTTAAGTCACAATCATTGACTACAGTTAAACTAGACCCAGAGTATGTAGATCAAGGTATTTCCTCTTTGCACTTTTCTGGTTAAAGAGGGATTATTGAGTGATTCAGAGGAGGACATGAGTGGTCAATTACTGAAACATCACACAGTGGAGGAGAATAGGCCTATCTTTTGTCAAAGTGTTGGGTTGTGTCAGGGTTAAATAAAATTGCAAACAATCACAGTTACCTGCAGATATGGTTAGAATAGCCTATAACTTAGTTTATTTGTCCAAGAATATTGAACTAATCTGATTCCTTGTAAATGGCTATAGCTAATTATCAAGTAATGAGAGGTAGTAGGTAAAGGTATGATGTTGTCATGAGCAGCACTGCAGATATTAAGATTAGCGAGATGCAAGACTTCACAGTCACACATGCTATCTGCGCATGTGCACGGGTTTGCTTCACGCTGTTATATAGTGGTTGCCACAGGACCAACGTGGGCATTTCCTCTCTCGTGTGAGCATGCTTTTCCCGTGTGAGCTCAAGGTTTCTCCATAATATCTGGCATGCTCACCCGAGAGCGGGAACTGCTGGATCTGGCCTACTGATTGCCCCCTCTGGCTAGCCCCACTGTTCCTGACAGAAAAATTGCCAGTGAGATGTCTCACCCTGGGGCAACCCCTCTCTACGGTGGGGGTAATAACTAGACCAGAGTGGCCCTGCCCCAATCCCCCAAAAATGAGGGAGTGAGGTGTCTCACTTTCTCTACCGTCTCGGGTTTAGCCCTGCGCTTCAATGCTCATAGTTGTTGCGGAAATTGACCCACTATGCTGTTTACTTTCTGCATCTGTGTCATATCACTGAGTCTACCTTTACTAGCTATTCTTGTATAGCTACACCAGAGGCTGGTAGAGGGAGGACACCTCATAATAATTAATTCATTCATTATCATTTGTTCCAGCCATTACGATGAGCCCATCCTCCCCATTTAAAGTGCCACCAGCCACCTCTGAGCGACACGTAATGCACCAGAACACAGTGACTGACAGGAAGATGAGGACCAGAGACTGCACTGTCATTAAATAAACCCTCTGCCTGTGCGCTTTGTCCAAGCACATAAACTGGAAGAAAAAACAAATAAGCAAAACATGCAAAACGTTGGTACTAATCTACTTCTATGGATTCATTTAACATCTTATTTGTACATTTTCTAAATAATTCAAGATTGTTCATGTATAAATATTGTTGTGAATTACATTTTTGGGGATGCAATCTAAAATGTTGTGGTGTAGGCCTACACATAGGTGCATTACTGATGTCATAGTTCTAGTATATTTCTGGGAAACCATTAATAGGTTCATGTAGCCCTTATCTGATCTGTTTGACTTACTTACTTAGTCTTCTTCTTACCTATGTGGAACATAAGGCCCCCCTCCACGTGTTGTTTGGAATGGGAGAAATGGTAAGTTTTCATGCCAGTAGGGTTTAATATTATGGTACTGGCTGCTCACTAACATTCTGACCAGACTGCACACATGCGTGTGTCTGCATGCGCCATCGTGCCCATGTTGATTTTGTCCCCCCCACACCAGATGCGATCAGGTCACGCAGGTTAAATATCAAAACAAACTCTGAATCAATTATTTTATTTTGGGGCCAGGTCGAAAAGCATTCAACATTTATGGCAATTAAGCTAGCTAGTTTGCTGTTGCTAGCTATTTTGTCCTGGGATATAAACATTGGATTGTTATTTTACCTGAAATGCACAAGGTCGTCTACTCTGACAATCAATCCACAGATAAAACGGTAAATTGAATTTGTTTCTCGTCATCTCTCCTCCTTCCTTCAGGCTTCTTTTTCTTCTTTGGACTTTATATGGCGGTTGGCAACCAACTTTACAGCATTACTACAACCGACTGGAGTGTGGACCTCAGTTCATCTTTCAATCACCCACGTGGGTATATGCTCCTAAAAACCAATGAGGAGATTTGAGAGGCAGGACTTGTAGTGCTATGAACATCACAAATAGAACCAAGTTCTATTTTAGCACCCAGCTACGCAGATGCTCGCTGGCGTGCACGAGCATTGTAAGTGCAATGATTGAACAACATGTATGTGTACATTTATTTTGCAACGCGACGCGAGCGGTGTGTTCAGCATGTAAGGCGCTGGAGAATAACAAATACTCCTTAAAAAAGGATTGAAATACATGTTTGATACAGTATGTTATGTCATGCTGCTACTGTTGCTGTGCATACAGTACATATTTTGTTTATTTACATGTTTCATAAAAACCCAAACATTATGGTCAGCGTGTCTCAAGTCAATTCCATGCTATACTAACATATTAAGGACTTTATGATTAATTGACAAGTGTGCTAGCTCTGGAACAGATCAAACACATGGAATGGCTGGGGGTCCCAGAGGAGAGGTTTGAGAACCCCTGGGTTAGGTTACTGGGTCTGGCCTTCCTATATCAAGGACTCTAGTGACATCGTAAATCGAGTAAATGACAAATCAGTGATTTGTTCTGATCTGAAACACCTGAAAAACAGCGGCAATTGTTACTGCATGGACTATCCTGGCTAAACACACATTCAACAGGTACAAATGGGGCGTCACAGAATGAGCCTAAACATTTGACCATACTGACTCAATCTGGTTCATGTTTTAGTTGAACAAATAAAACAATGTCCCCTTCATCCTTTACCACGTCAAAATGTAGGTCTCTACATGCGTTCAATTGTTTTACAGGGCCGAAGCTTGCTGCCATCGTGTGTGGCGGCCATATTTCTCTGGGTGAAATATGAAGGCTGGGCCATACGGACACAAAACAAGGGGGAGAAGGAAAAGAATGACCTCATCGGCCACCGCCCCTCCCCTCTGTCTCCCTCTGAGCCCTGAGGAATGCGTCCCAAATGGCAACCGATTCCCTATATAGTGCACTACAAGGACCCCCCCCCCCCCCCCAGAAGGAAGGTCACCATTTCATGAATGGCATCCTAAATAGCCCCCCTCATAAAAGGCTTGTTCAGGGACCCTGAATGGAACAGGTAAGTACATGGCCTGCACTTGAAAGCAGCAGTGAGAGGGGTGAGGGAGAGAGACCTTTGTGTGTATGTGCTCTGGAGGCATTCTTCCTTTCTATCAGTCAGACCCCCGGAACAAAGAAAACAGGTGGCCATGCTGTCGTTTTCCGCTTAATTTCACAGCCAAACACTAACAGGCTGGTGGAGAGAGGGAAGGAATGCCTCCTGTTCCTTCTCTCTCTCTCATGTACAGTGGGGCAAAAAAGTATTTAGTCAGCTACCAATTGTGCAAGTTCTCCCACTTAAAAAAGATGAGAGAGGCCTGTAATTTTCATCATAGGTACACTTCAACTATGACAGACAAAATGAGGAAAAAAAATCCAGAAAATCACATTGTAGGATTTTTTATGAATTTATTTGCAAATTATGGTGGAAAATAAGTATTTGGTCAATAACAAAAGTTTATCTCAATACTTTGTTATATACCCTTTGTTGGCAATGACAGAGGTCAAACGTTTTCTGTAAGTCTTCACAAGGTTTTCACACACTGTTGCTGGTATTTTGGCCCATTCCTCCATGCAGATCTCCTCTAGAGCAGTGATGTTTTGGGGCTGTTGCTGGGCAACACGGACTTTCAACTCCCTCCAAAGATTTTCTATGGGGTTGAGATCTGGAGACTGGCTAGGCCACTCCAGGACCTTGAAATGTTTCTTACGAAGCCACTTCTTCATTGCCCGGGCGGTATGTTTGGGATCATTGTCGTGCTGAAAGACCCAGCCACGTTTCATCTTCAATGCCCTTGCTGATGTAAGGAGGTTTTCACTCAAAATCTCACGATACATGGCCCCATTCATTCTTTCCTTTACACGGATCAGTCGTCCTGGTCCCTTTGCAGAAAAAAAGCCCCAAAGCATGATGTTTCCACCCCCATGCTTCACAGTAGGTATGGTATTCTTTGGATGCAACTCAGCATTCTTTGTCCTCCAAACACGACGAGTTGAGTTTTTACCAAAAAGTTCTATTTTGGTTTCATCTGACCATATGACATTCTCCCAATCTTCTTCTGGATCATCCAAATGCTCTCTAGCAAACTTCAGACGGGCCTGGACGTGTACTGGCTTAAGCAGGGGGACACATCTGGCACTGCAGGATTTGAGTCCCTGGCGGCGTAGTGTGTTACTGATGGTAGGTTTTGTTACTTTGGTCCCAGCTCTCTGCAGGTCATTCACTAGGTCCCCCCGTGTGGTTCTGGGATTTTTGCTCACCGTTCTTGTGATCATTTTGACCCCACAGGGTGAGATCTTGCGTGGAGCCCCAGATCGAGGGAGATTATCAGTGGTCTTGTATGTCTTCCATTTCCTAATAATTGCTCACACAGTTGATTTCATCAAACCAAGCTGCTTACCTATTGCAGATTCAGTCTTCACAGCCTGGTCCAGGTCTACAATTTTGTTTCTGGTGTCCTTTGACAGCTCTTTGGTCTTGGCCATAGTGGAGTTTGGAGTGTGACTGTTTGAGGTTGTGGACAGGTGTCTTTTATACTGATAACTGTCACGTTCCTGACCGGTTTTCTGTTATTTTGTATGTGTTTGACGGTCAGGGCCTGAGTTTGGGTGGGTAGTCTATGTTGTGTGTTTCTATGTTTGTTAAGGGTGACCTGATATGGCTCTTAATTAGAGGCAGGTGCAGTTTCATTTCCTCTGATTGAGAGCCATGTTAAGGTAGGTGTTTTCACACTGTTTGTTGTGGGTGGTTGTCTCCTGTGTCTGTGTCATTGTATGTTACGCCACACGGGACTGTTTCGGTATTGTTCGTTCGTTCGGTTTGTATGTAGTCTGTTTCCTGTTCATGCGTTCTTCGTGTTATATGTAAGTTCGTGTCCAGGTCTGTCTACATCGTTTATTTGTTTTGTAGTCTATCAAGTGTATTTCGTTTCGTCTTCGTCTTGTTTAATGAATCATTATGTCACATAACCACGCTGCATTTTGGTCGAATCACTACTCCTCCTCTTCGTATGAAGAGGAGGAGGAACGCCGTTACAGAACCACCCACCAATATACGACCAAGCAGCGTGGGGGAGCGCGACAAAATAACCAGGACTCGTGGACATGGGAGGAAATATTGGACGGAAAGGGACCCTGGGCTCAACCAGGAGAATATCGCCGCCCCAAAGCAGAGCTGGAGGCAGCGAAAGCAGAGAGGCGGCGATATAAGGAGCTAGCTCGGAGGCAGGAAAAGGATCTGGGCTACACTACGTGGGAGGAGATCGACAGGTGGGCGATCAACCCAGGGCGAGTGCCGGAGCCCGCCTGGGATTCTCTGGCGCAGTGCGAGGAGGGATACCGGCGTATGGAGGCAGCACGACGACGCGGTAGGAAGCCTGTGAGTAAACCCCAAAAATTTCTTGGGGGGGGGGCTAGAAGAGAGAGTGGCGAAGTCAGGTAGGAGACCTGCGCCCACTCCCTGTACTTACCATGGAGAGCGAGAGTACCAGCAGACACCGTGTTACGCAGTAGAGCGCATGGTGTCTCCTGTACGTGTGCATAGCCCGGTGCGGGTTATTCCACCTCCCCGCACTGGCAGGGCTAGATTGAGTATTGAGCCGGATGTCATGAAGCCGGCCTTACATATCTGGCCACCAGTACGTCTCCTCGGGCCGGCTTACATGGCACCAGCCTTACGCATGGTGTCCCCAGTTCGCCTACATAGCCCGGTGCGGGTTATTCCACCTCCCTGCACTGGTCGGGCAACGGGGAGCATTCAACCAGGTAAGGTTGGGCAGGCTCAATGCTCAAGGGAGCCAGTACGCCTACACGGTCCGGTATTTCCGGCGCCACCTCCCCGCCCCAGTCCAGTACCACCTGTGCGTCTCCAGAGCCCTGTACGCACTGTTCCTTCTCCCCGCACTCGCCCTGAGGTGCGTGCCCTCAGCCCGGTACCTCCAGTTCCGGTACCACGCACCAGGCCTATAGTGCGCATTGAGAGTCCAGTGTGCCCTGTTGTTGTTCCCCGCACTAGCCTGAAGGTGCGTGTCCTTAGCCCGGTACCTCCAGTTCCGGTACGATGCACCAGGCCTACAGTGCGTCTCAGCCGGCCAGAGTCTGCCGTCTGCCCAGCGGCGCCTGAACTGCCCGTCTGCCCAACAGCGTCTGAACTGTCCGTCTGCCCAACGCCGTCTGAACTGTCCGTCTGCCAAGCGCCGCATGAACTGCCCGTCTGTATTGAGTCTTCAAAGCCGCCCGTCGGTACTGAGCCTTCAAAGCCGCCCGTCTGCCATGAGCCTGCAAAGCCGCCCGTCTGCCATGAGCCTACAGAGCCGTCCGCCAGACAGGAGCCGCTAGAGCCTTCCGCCAGACAGGAGCCGCTAGAGCCTTCCACCCGACAGGAGCCGCCAGAGCCTTCCGCCAGACAGGATCAGCCAGAGCCTTCCGCCAGACAGGATCAGCCAGAGCCTTCCGCCAGACAGGATCAGCCAGAGCCTTCAGCGAGCCATGACCAGCCAGAGCCGTCAGCGAGCCATGACCAGCCAGAGCCGTCAGCGAGCCATGACCAGCCAGAGCCGTCAGCGAGCCATGACCGGCCAGAGCCGTCAGCGAGCCATGAGCGGCCAGAGCCGTCAGCGAGCCATGAGCGGCCAGAGCCGTCAGCCTGCCATGAGCGTCCAGACCCGTCAGCCTGCCATGAGCGTCCAGAGCCGTCAGCCAGCCATGAGCGTCCAGAGCCGTCAGCCAGTCATGAGCTACCCCTCAGCCCAGAGCGGCCATTTATCCAGAACTGCCCCTCAGTCCAGAGCTGTCTCTCTGTCCGGAGCTGCCCCTCTATCCTGAGCTACCTCTCTATCCTGACCTACCTCTCTGTCTTGAGCTATCTCTCTATCCCGGTGCTGCCCCTTGTCCCGGTGCTGCCTCTTATCGTAAGGTTATCATTAAAATTAAGTGGGTGTAAGATGAGGGTGGTCATTCAGAGGGGGAGACGTAAGCTGGGATTGACTATGGTTAGGTGGGGACCTCGCCCAGAGCCTGAGCCCCCACCGTGGTCAGACGCCCACCCAGACCCTCCCCTAGACTTTTGGTGGTGCTTTCGGAGTACGCACCTTGAGGGGGGGGGGGGGGGGTTATGTCACGTTCCTGACCGGTTTTCTGTTATTTTGTATGTGTTTGACGGTCAGTGCGTGAGTTTGGGTGGGTAGTCTATGTTGTGTGTTTCTATGTTTGTTAAGGGTGACCTGATATGGCTCTCAATTAGAGACAGGTGGTTTTCATTTCCTCTGATTGAGAGCCATATTAAGGTAGGTGTTTTCACACTGTTTGTTTGTGGGTGGTTGTCTCCTGTGTCTGTGTCACTGTATGTTACGCCACACGGGACTGTTTCGGTATGTTCGTTCGTTCGGTTTGTATGTAGTCTGTTTCCTGTTCATGCGTTCTTCGTGTTATATGTAAGTTCGTGTCCAGGTCTGTCTACATCGTTTATTTGTTTTGTAGTCTATCAAGTGTATTTCGTTTCGTCTTCGTCTTGTTTAATAAATCATTATGTCACATAACCACGCTGCATTTTGGTCGAATCACTACTCCTCCTCTTCGTATGAAGAGGAGGAGGAACGCCGTTACAGATAACAAGTTCAAACAGGTGCCATTAATACAGGTAACGAGTGGAGGACAGAGGAGCCTCTTAAAGAAGAATACAGGTCTGTGAGAGCCAGAAATCTTGCTTGTTTGTAGCTGACCAAATACTTATTTTCCACCATAATTTGCTAATAAATGCATTAAAATCCTACAATGTGATTTCTGGGAAAAAAAATCTCATTTTGTCTGTCATCGTTGAAGTGTACCTATGATGAAAATTACAGGCCTCTCTCATCTTTTTAAGTGGGAGAACTTGCACAATTGGTGGCTGACTAAATACTTTTTTTGCCCCACTGTATATATATACCCTGGTGATCTATGCTCTGGTCCTCTCTGCTCTTTATCTCCAAACCTTCAAAGTGTTAGAAAGGCTCAAATGAAGTAATATGCCCTCACTTATGTACTCGCCTATACATTCAGACATACACATAGTGATTCTGTATAATGCAACGCCACAAATTACCTTAATTTGCAAGTTCTTTAGGGTTATGGTGTTCCTGTTAGTTGTTTGGGTTAGTTGTGTGACTGAGACAGAGACTTATTCATCATTTGACCCATATGCTGTTGACAAAGTGCGCCCTTTATTTTGGGACTTTGATTCAACGTACAACTACATAGTGCAAGTGCAGACAATATTGTTTTGGTTCTGCAGCCAGATAGCTTCCCTGAAGCCAGTGTGGGGAGATTCAAACGTACCTGTTACAATACATGCAGGCACAGGGCGATTATCTTAATAGACTTTCACTGTACATGGAGTAATTACAGTTATGTATTACATAAAATGGTTTGAGCCTTATAAACGTTTGAATCATACAATTGATGACAAATGTAAAAATAAATGAAATTACATAATGATTTGAAACTGGAGGTATTCATGTTAGAGGAGAGTGAAATAGTGAAGCCCAGAAGAACCAAATGAAACATGTCGTCTTTTTTTGTTTTCTGTGTGTCTGTGAGCGTGGTATGCAGTGTCAAGTGGGGGAACCGGGGCCTTAGGTTGAGACTGGCAGCTAGGTTTGAAAAAGCTGCACCGCCCTGAAAAAAACACAGCCAGGAATGTGTAACCTCTCATTTGGAAAATACCATTAATCCTTCTCAGGTATCACCCAGAGAGAGAGAGGGAGGGGGATAAAGTGTCTGTGTCTGTGTCTGTGTCTGTGTGTGTGTGTGTGTGTGTGTGTGTCTGTGTGAGAGTGAGAGAGTGAGAGAGTGAGTGTGTGAATGAGTGAGTGAGTGTGTGAGTGAGTGTGAGTGAGTGTGTGAGTGAGTGTGAGTGAGTGTGAGAGTGACAGTGAGAGTGAGAGTCAGAGTGAGAGTGAGAGTGTGAGTGAGTGAGTGTGTGAGTGTGAGTGAGAAAAAACCAAAGCCACCCCAGCAAAGCTAATGAGTAGACACTATGTCCTCTAATGTCATCATAATAGTTTCCTAATATGAAACCGTGTCTACCAGGTGTGGAGAAATACACAGGGGTTTCCTACCAGGTTTGAAGTATAGTTTCTATTTGTTTTGGATGGGTCACCCCCCATTAGTATTGTTAGTGCCTGACATACCTGGGTTCAAATAGTATTTGAGTACAAGTGATTGTTTGTACTCTATATTGAACTCTTTTGACAATTGTATTGCAGTGTGATATGCTGCTTGTTTGTCTGAATGTACATTTATTTTGTTACCTTTATCATCTGAAACCTGTAAGTAATGTGTGACCTAGAAGCATTAAATAAAACAATTAAAATAAACACAATCTAAAAAAATCCAATACCACAGTAGCTGTGCCTGATTGGCCTCTTGAAATGGAACCAATAGAAACGTTCCAAAAGTGTAAGCCCCCATCGACATGGGTTGTGGAACTTCTGTTAAAGTTAGCCTTGTCTGAAGGTTAATGGGTCAGTGCATTAAGGATCATCGCTGCACCCTATGTAGCCCAAGGGTGTGTTGTATGCAGCACCGGATCCCACTGAGAAACCAAGGGTAGAGAAATCAGAAGTTAGATGAAAGGTGAGCCACAGGTGAAGCTATTTAAAGCCTCTTTCTTTAATCGGCTCTGATGGGAATGATGAATAATAGGCATGGATTCTAAATGTGATTTCAAAACCAAATGTTAATGCTCATTGAGTTTTCCAATCGATTTGCTGAGGGATAGAGGGTGACTCATCGGAGGAGAATAAGGATTAGGATTAGTGCATTCCTCCCGGAATAGGTAGGTCTGCTCCACAACAACAACATCCAGAGGTTCATCAAAAAGTGTGCGGCACCAATTCTGATCACTTACTCAGCACGCCAACTGGTATCACTCCAGTGTTTATTAGTAGTAGGTAGGTGTGTGTGTGTATCACCTGTCATTGAGACACAGGGTCACCGGAGTGCCCAGGGGCCTTCTCTTTGCGTGAGAGGATCAGAACTATCATTCTGTGCCAGAACTCTAGTTTTCCACACAAGGACGCTTGAAGCGTGGAGGCAATAGTAAATCAATAGACCTAAATAGAACATCACCATGGGAAAAAATCTAATGTTAAGCATGTTTTTCATGGCTGTCGTCAACATATTGTTAATTTTTAGGCAACTAAACACCAGTTTCCCATACAAAGATCCTTGAGCTTCAGAGGCAGTAAGTAGCATATCATCTACAGAACATCACCAAGGATACAATCTTCATAAGCTGTAGTCAACAAAATATTCATCCATAGAAAACTAGCTAAACCCTTTCTGGGCTTTGCACTTCTTTGTACAGACCTGTAGTAAAAGGCCTGCAGAGCTTACATCTTTGACCTAGGCCTGCACAAATCAGATCAAAGCAGTTTGATGTTTACATCCCGGGTGCATCTTCTTTGTAGCAGTGCATACATGTCAACACACCCATCATTCCTGGAAGGATCCAGTATTTATAGATCCCATTTCCAACCCAGCACCCGTATTGTTGTTACTCCCATATTTCCTTTCCCTGGCTCCCTCTGGATCTGAGTGTCACAAACTTGTGACCTTCCTCTGAACCCAATCTCATTGAGTGTTACAGGACCAAGCTTATTATTAGGCCTACCCTATTAATTTTCAATCTATCTAATGAATTACCTCATTGACATTCTCTTGCTCTTGCTACGTCTCTCAACCTTTCTGCTCCAATATCGGAATTAATCTGAGGAACTGACACATTTCTCAGTGGGTCTATTCAGAGTCCGTGACAAATTCCTCTTTAATACAGTATTCCACTGATACGGGTCTAAATGCATCACCAGACAAAGTAATTTGATTGGCTGAGATGAAATGTCAAATACGGCAGCAGGTAGCCCTTAAGCAGGGCACTAACCCCTAGTTGCTCTGGATAAGCGTTGACTAAAATGTGAAGATTGTTTGATTTATGGTAAAATAATGTTCCAGTTTCACCATGTTTCTTTTTCACAATGTTGGCACAAAAAATGAGTCACGAAATGAACATGATAATCCAAAAATACTGCCAGGAACTACTGACTGTATACGCAGAAATTCTAGTGAGGCACCGACAGCAATAATAGTTGTTATCACTTACTAAATCATGAATAATGTCAGATCAAACCACAACTTGTTTGTGGGACAATGGAAGGGCAACACCACCTGGCCAGGGATGTGAATTCAAACCCTACCATTAACAATCACTTTAAGTGTATTCCAAATGGCACCATATTCCCTATATAGTGCACTACATTGACCAGGGCCCATATGGCACTATAATAGGGAATAGGGTGCAATTTGGGACACAAGCCTTGGCATAAACCAAAACAATGAAAGGCCACTAACACAAAAGAACACGGAGGAGAGAAAGAACGAACCCTGAGCAGCAGAGTACACAATGAGTCTAACCCACTAGTTTATCACTTGGCAGTAGTCCTGTCATAACAACTACCCATGGTTCTTAGTGTTGTTGTCCCGGGCCGCCTGCCGTTGGCAGCGTGATAGAGGAGGCTCTGAGCTTGTGCCCCGTCCATGCCCCGATTAAAAGCCTAGGGCTGTGTTCCAAAGGTACCCCATTCCATATATAGGTCACTACTTGGAAATGGAGCCCAGCACCCTATTCCCAGGGCTCAATAGGGCTTTGGTCAAAAGTAGTGCACTATTGGGGAATAGGGTTCCGTTTGGGACGCACCCTAGGTATGTCTTGGGTCAATATTGCATCCTCTCTGGCCTGGTACTTTGGCGCAGGTGGCACAATTGCTGTTGCTGCATTGTTTAACTACTGCTGTTTTGTGGACATTTATCGATTGGTAACTGTGAGAAATCAATGAGAAGAAGCATGAAGAAGTCCTGATTGTCACCAGATCTTTAGGTGAGACTGTACTTCGTAAGGTCATAACAGAGCATGTTGATCCCCCCATTTGGTATTATAACAGGTGCTCAACTTTGCCCTAATTAATAGGTTACTGACTTTCATAACAGGTGGTGACATAGCAGATTTAGCATGCACTGTGATTCATCTTTGTAATTAACCTGATATTGATATCATTCCTGCATGCATCATCTACCTACTAATCTGGTCCAACGAGCCAACTACTGTCTCTCTCTCAGTCGCAATTGAGCCTGAGGACGAGGTTATCCACTTGTAGTATGAATAATGCAGCACACAGGAGTCGAAAGTAAAGATAATTAATTAATTACACTTCAGTTAATAGTTGCTCCTGTCAATGCAGGGTGTGTATCTAGTATTTCAAGTAATTCTTTATAACGAGCAGCTCTACGACAAACAGTACATAAGTTCCAGTAATTGTCCTGGCTCTCAGTATACAGATTGGACCCTTGCCGCAATTACAGCATTTTGAATACATTTGCTGTGGAGCTACCGAGAGAGAGAAAAAGAGCTTAATCGGCACCTGCATAGCAATGTACACAACGGATGGCAAAGCAAACAGCAACACTGTAGGTTTTACCACCAAGTTTTACCATCATTTGGGACGCATCACAAGTGTTACAATGTGTGCTAAATTACTCTCGGAAACGTAATCCCGAAATTATATATATTTGCTTGCAAGGGTGATTTACTGTAGATAGCAAAATGCACACTTCATTCCAATACGTTTATCAGACTCAATGTTGCGAGAGAAAACCAAGATTACACCTCTACCGGGGAGAAGCATTTGGGTACGGATGACGCGTGTTGACGCCACCGGGTCGGTATGTGCGCACGCAACCTGAACTCGTGAAACTCATTCGGGTGAAAGTGAGTTGAAATTTTGGAAAGCACAATGGGGAGATATGGCCTATTTCAGTCATGGATCAAATCATTCTGCTGGTGTTTTAACACTTATTCACTCGTTTAAAGGTGACCTTCTAAAATCCACATTTTCACAAGACGGCAGATGGGTCATAGTAAATGTTAAACTTGACAATGCTGTTTTCATCATCTGTAATGTATACGGACATAACTCACATGCTCCTAATAAGACCCTTTTTACCCAATTTACCAGGAAAGTACAGGATTTAAACATCAAATACTCAGAGGCTTTTCTAATTATTTCAGGGGATTTTAATGAAACACCTGATGCATCTGCTGATCGTGTTCCTCCAAGAACGAGTCAAAACCCTCAAAATAGTAACATTATTACTACATTATGCAAGGATCTCTGTGTTGAGGATGCCTGGCGTTATTTCAATCCGGATGCTAAGGGTTATACCTGGACCAACAAAACTATGTCACGTAAATCTAGAATAGATTTATTCCTAATTTCAATTTTTTTGTTACAATTTGTTAAAGATGTAGATCATCAGTTGGCTCCCTTTTCTGATCATCAATTGATTTCCCTGAATTTACAAGCTACTAAAATATCAAAAGGCACTCGAGGGTATTGGAAATTAAACAATACACTTCTTAAAGATACTGATCTCATTGAAAACATCAAATCATTAGCTAAAGATATTTTTGCAAGAAAAGACTTGGGTCATGGAAGTAGATGGGAATTTTTCAAATATAAAGTCAGAGTTGTAGCCATTAAACGCGCCAAAGAGCTGATGCAATTAAAGAACCATAGAGAAAAGGAGATGATGATCAAGTTTGACAGTTTTCTAAAGAAAGATAATCTATCTGAAGAAGAGGAGTCTGTGTTCAGGTCTTTACAACTAGAATTAGAACAGACTTACACGGATCTGGCAAAGGGTGCCTTTGTAAGGTCAAGAGCAAAATGGATTGAAGAGGTGGAAAGAAACACTAGTTACTTTTTTGCACTTGAAAAGAGAAACTACAAAAGAAAATCTATAACTGCACTCAAAATTAACGATGTTTTATGCAAAGATCCCATTACAATATCATCATTTGTCAATTCCTTTTATGAAAACCTTTACAGCTCTCAATTTCAGGAAGATGGCTGTGAAAGCTACATTTGCCACATTCAGAATTGTGTCCCTGTAATTGAGGATGATTTCCACTCAGTTTGCGATTCACCTGTGTCAATTGGAGAAATTAGAGAGGCTCTGAATTCAATGAAAAAAGGGAAATCACCTGGCCCTGATGGCCTGTCAGTTGAATTCTATAGACAGTTTTGGGAGTTGCTAGAAGACCCGATTTTCAATATGTTTCAAGATTGCATTAAAAATGGGGAAATGGTCTCCACTATGAAACAGGGGCTTATTTCATTGATTCCGAAGCCTGATAAAGACCCTTCTCTCATTGACAATTGGAGACCAATTACTTTATTAAATGTTGATTACAAATTGATTGCTCTGGTTTATACCAAAAGATTAAAGAAAGGAATAGATACCATTATAAATGAGACTCAAACAGGATTTATGAAGGGCCGTCACATAAGCTCTAACATTCGTTTAGTCTTGGACCTTATAGATTATTCAGATGCAATTGACTCAGATGCAGTTGTCCTATTTCTGGACTTCTGTAAAGCCTTTGACACAATTGAACATGAATTTCTCTTTAGGTCTCTTAAACTTTTTGGATTTGGTGAACATTTTATTAAAGTAATTCGCATGCTTTACAAAGATATAAATAGTTCTGTGCTACTAAACCTTATTACTTCCAAAAGATTTAGTATCAACAGAAGTGTACGATAGGGATGCCCAATTTCGCCATTTTTATTAATTTTGGTTGTGGAACTTCTATCTCTAGATATTCTGAATGGTGCAAATTTGTATGGCTTAACCATTTTTAACAAAGAAATCAAAATTTCCCAACTGGCTGATGATACTACTCTTTTCTTAAGAGACAAAGACCAGGTCGCCCATGCCCTTAATGCTATAACGTCAGTTTCTCATGCATCAGGATTCATGCTGAATGTTTCTAAATGTGAAATCTTATGTTTATTTGACTCCGATGATAAAGAAATTGAAAATATTCCTGTAAAGGACTGTGTTAAATATTTAGGAATACATCTGTCAAAAAAAACACTTAGTCAGACAACATTTGAATTTCTCTCCTAAAATTATGAGAACTAAAAATATATTTAATAATTGGCTACAAAGAGATCTTTCTATACTTGGGAGAGTACTTCTGTCCAAGGCAGAGGGACTGTCTCGTTTTGTGTACCCCTCATTATCGTTATATGTAAATCCAGCTACTTGTAAAGAGATCAATAAGACCTTTCTTGACTTCATCTGGAAAAATAAGTCTCACAAACTAAAAAAATCTGTCCTTTCTAACAAAAGAGCTGAAGGCGGTCTAGAAGTGTTGGATTTTGTTGACATAAATAACACTTTCAAGATAAACTGGCTGAAAAAATGTTTGCTCGATACTGACTCAATATGGTATTTCCTTCCAAATAATGTGTTAAATAAATTGGGAGGTCTTCGATTTTTACTGAAATGTAATTATATTCCTGAAAGATTACCTGCTAAATTGGCTAGGTTTCACCAACAAGCTTTAATGGCCTGGAAAATATGTTTCCTGCACAATTTTTCCCCTCATAAAGCTCTTTTGTGGAATAATTCAGACATTACTGTAAGGAATACGTCATTGTTTTACCCCAGCTGGCATGAGAGGAATATTGACTTTGTTCTAGATATTTTCGACAACAAGGGTAATATTCTCACATATGAACAATTTATAACAATGAAAGAGTTTCCAATACCTTTCAGATAGTTTATTTCTGTGATCAAAGCCGTTCCCAGTGGTCTAACTACACTTATGAAAAGTCATCTTAATTTTGGGAATGATCACAAAGTTTATCCAGAACTCAGATTGGAAGGCTTACTTGAGAAATCTTGTTGTAATAAATATATAAGACAAATTCTTCATTCACAAAACCAACTTACACCGAGAGGAAAGTTTTTCTGGAACATGCTTATTCCTGATGTAACAGTATAACTTTAAACCGTCCCCTCCCCCCGACGCGAACCAGGGACCTTCTGCACACATCAACAACCGTCACCCACGAAACATCGTTACCCATCGCTCCACAAAGGCCGCGGCCCTTGCAGAGCAAGGGGCAACACTACTTCTAGGTTTCAGAGCAAGTGACGTAACTGATTGAAACGCTACTAGCGCGTACCCGCTAACTAGCTAGCCATTTCACATCCGTTACACTCACCCCCCTTTCGACCTCCTCCTTTTCCGCAGCAACCAGTGATCCGGGTCAACAGCATCAATGTAACAGTATAACTTTAGTACGTCCCCTCGCCCCGACCTCAGGCGCGAACCAGGGACCCTCTGCACACATCAACAACTGACACCCACGAAGCGTCGTTACCCATCGCTCCACAAAAGCCACCCCTTGCAGAGCAAGGGGCAACACTACTTCTAGGTTTCAGAGCAAGTGACGTAACTGATTGAAACGCTAGTAGCGCGTACCCGCTAACTAGCTAGCCATTTCACATCCGTTACACTGACATTGTCTGGAAAAATGCATGGTTAAGGCCTTACAAATACTGTATACCAAACAAAGTTACGGAAGTGCACTTCAAAATTTTACATAAGATATATCCATGTAACTCTATGATTTCCAAATTTGTGGCTATTGATGATATCTGCGACAGAATCTGTCTCACTTGTTCTTTGACTGTAAATTTGTGTCAGAATTTTGGGAAAACCTTGCAAAGTACTTATTTACCATTATGAACACTGCCTATAATTTTAACATAAAATATATAATATGTTACTATTGCAATGATAACAAAACCACTGAAATTATTGTTAATTTTTTTATTCGTGTTGCCAAATACTTCATACATAAACAAAAATTCCAAAATTCTATACCAAAATTACCAATTTTTCTGATTTAATTTTATTATCTTATTAACTTCTTGAGAATACAGGGGGTGCTGTTTTAGCATTAGCATAATTTCCACTACAGATTAAACTGCCTCTTATTCAATTATTGCTCTTACAATATGCATATAATTAATACCATTGGATAGAAAACAATCTATAGTTTCTAAAACTGTTTCAATTTTGTCTCTGAGTGAAACAGAAGTCATTTGACAGCACTTTCCCTGACCAAGAAGAAGAATGCAAGATGTGTATGCTCGCTTCAACGCTCTGCCTATATATGGTCACGCCACCTATGACCCGAAACACACTTCATTCGTCTTCCTCTGGGTGTCAAGAGGACGTCAGAGGAGAAATTTTTTGTTTATCTTGTACTGACGTGAAATAAGACCTATTTCTTTGGCGTGACCGACAACTTCCGGTTCTCTGAATCGCGCGATTTGGAGGTGCGATTGTCTACTGTTTTGCTGCCGTTACGGATGAAAACTATCTCCGTCTCGAAGTTTGTTTGATACATGTGACCATATCATCTTAATGTATGTTTTTTCAATATAGTTTAATCAGATTATTTGAATTTTTTCGGGAGTTTTGCCATGTTCCGTTCTGTGAGTTTTTTTTACTTTGGACAGAACCGTGCCAGTCGACCAGTACCTATGCTAAATGAAGAGGGAAAGTTGCCATTATGAATGGAGGGAACGACTCATCAGGACTAAGGACACCTTGATCAACATTCTGATGAAAGATCAGCAATAGTAAGACCCAATTTACGATGTTATTTCATATATCTGTCGTGCATGTGAACTGGTCGTGGGCGCCCAGCTGGTTCTGGCTGGCGTGGCTATGCTAATTTAGCGCTACATTTTGTTTTCGCTATAAAACATTTAATAAATCTGAAATATTGTTTGGATTCACCAGATGTTGGGCTTTCAATATCTGTACGCTGTGTATTTTTTCTGAAATGTTTTAAGACAAGTAATTAGTTATATGACGTTGGTCTCTGTAATTGTTCTGGCTGCGTCGGCACTATTTCAAATTGCAGCTGCAATGTAGAACTGTGATTTATACCTGAAAAATGCACATTTTTCCAAAAAAAACTATGCTATACCATAAATATGTTATCAGACTGTCATCTTATGAAGTTGTTTCTTGGTTAGTGGCTTTATATATTTTTATTTAGTCGAATTAGTGATAGCTACTGACGCAGAAAAAAACTGGAAAACTGGAAACTGGAAAAAAAAATTGTGTCTTTTGCTAACGTGTTTAGCTAATAGATTTACATATTGTGTCTTCCCTGTAAAACATTATAAAAATCTGAAATGGTGGCTTTATTCACAGGATCTGTATCTTTCATTAGGTGTCTTGGACTTGTGCTTTAATGATATTTAGATGCTACTATTTAATTGTGACGCTATGCTAGCGATGCTAATCAGTGTGGGGGGGGGGGGTGGGGGGTGCTCCCGGACCCGGGGTAGGTGCTCGGTAGAGGTTAAAACACTAACCCTAGTGAATAACAACAAGAATAACATCTTCATGAATCATTATAATAAGATATTTTCAGAGTGAATATAATTGCACTTAAATTGTTTATTTTTTGTATTTTATTTTTCTATTTTTTGTATGTTTGAGCATTGTTAATACCTGTGTTTGGTTTGCTAGACATGTTTGATGTAGCAATGTAAGTTGATTTTTGTATTATGAATAAATACATAAAAAAAATAAAATAATGTAAAAACCTGAACTCGTGACGTGTTCCAAGGTCTCGGGGTGCTAAGCACATACCAGCCCGGGCACTAGCTCTGATCCAGAGTGTTATATTAGTACGTTAGTATCGTAGTGGTCGACGTTGGGAGAGTGATAACTTTACATATGAAGTGGGAGAGCTAGTGTAACAGGGGCGAGGGGACGGACATAAAGTTATACTGTTACACTAGCTAGCTAGCTATGTGTTCAGGATGAATTTAGTTTATAATTTTTTATATATAATGTTAATACCAAAAATCACCACTGTTGCTTGTGCGTTAACTGCCTGTCACCTTAAAAAATTGCTACACTGGCTAGCTAGCTAGTAGCTTAGCTAACTAGCTAGCAAAGATACTGGTAACTAGCCCCTGTCGTCTGTGCTAGCTAGCTAGTAGTGTCTAATTCTAAAAGTAATTTCACCACACCCGCTGTTGGTGGCAGTAATGCACCATCCTCTCTGGCACCATTCCACATCCTGTCTCATCTCGCATGTCTGACAGCATCTGTGGTGTGAGAAGGTACAGTATCTGCTGGAGCCAGACCCAATTGCCACTGGGAGCAATTTATGATCCTGAAAAGAATCCAACATTAAACTGCACAGTGAACTACACTTCACCTGTGGTTTTGGCAAAGGTATTCCTGCTCTACACGGTATTAACATTCTATGGCGTGACGCTCCTGATCCAAAAATACGACTACCTGCAGCTAATTCCTCTGGTTGGAGCTTTTGTTGTGAGAAGACAGGCAGGTAGGGCAGGCAGGCGTTGCTCTCTCTGGATAACAGGCCTTGAGGCATTCTCTTGTCTGACGTTGATTAACTTTACAGATGATAAATAATTACATCTGGAACCTTTCATGAGTAATGCCTGTCGTTATGTATGGCCTATGTAAAACCTGTAAAGGAAAAATGCGAAGAGATATTGTACATTCAGTGACAGTTTCCCGGACACAGTTAAAGCAAGCTCAATGAAGAATCTCCATCGAAAATAGTTTTTTTGTCCAGGACTAGGCTTTATCTGTGGCCGGGACACCGCTGCTCAAAGTACAGAGTACTGTACATGAAGTTGCGTATTTCAAACATTTCCAAAGATTGCATGTTAAAACAGAATGCTTGATTAAGTTGATTCAGTTGTTGTGCTCCTAGCTGAAATGACTGGAAACAGACAGAGAGAGAGACAGAGAGAGAGAGAGAGAGAGAGAGAGAGAGAGAGATTACTGCAGCATTCAGACAGAGTGCTGCTAATTCCCATAATCACGCCTGAGAAGTGTGCACCAGGGCACATAGAGGATCAGTAAGGTTAGTCCCTGTGGTCGAGCAGGGTTTCGTGAGATCCGTTGGCACTGGCGTTGCTGGGAGTTGGATAACAGGGTGTGTGGAGGTAGCGAGCGGCTGGGGCAGGGCGGCTGAGGCTAAGGTCTGGCCACCCCTCCCTGACGTATCTAGCACACAGTCCCATTGTTTGCATCATAGACTCGCAAATTCCTGTCGAGTCGAGGAGATTCCTTGTGGTGTAATGGGCTATTATGTTAGAAGCTGGAACTATTCAAAAGCCTAATGAGTTACACCAAAGCTAATGTCTCTGGGGAGTCCCGTGCAGAGAGGCTGCATAACTCAGAAGGTGAGGACCATTGTTGCAAGGACTGCTAGAGGCTCGGGGCCTGTCCACAAGTTGTTAACCTTTTTTAAGCATCCAGGTACACTGATGAACTAACTGCTATCCACCACAAGACAGCAACACTTTAGAGAAAGGATTAGGGGGTTAACATAACCTCTGCATACTGACGTCATGAAAGGTCGTCTTCTCTGTCTTGGGTGAACAGATCCACAGTTTGGAACCTGAATGGAAAAGTACAAAGACCCAGTGAGTCTTTTGAAATGAGTTATCAGGGTTTAGGGGCTGGAGGGCTTTTGGAAAGTTTAAATGGTGATAATGTTAAACATGTGAATGTTTATCAGTACAGCATTACGACAGCATTTTCTAAACTGGCACCACCACCATATAAAGAGCACCACCACCATATAAAGAGCACCACCACCATATAAAGAGCACCACCACCATATAAAGAGCACCACCACCATATAAAGAGCACCACCATCATATAAAGAGCACCACCACCATATAAAGAGCACCACCACCATATAAAGAGCACCACCACCATATAAAGAGCACCACCACCATATCAAGAGCACCACCACCATATCAAGAGCACCACCACCATATAAAGAGCACCACCACCATATAAAGAGCACCACCACCATATAAAGAGCACCACCACCATATCAAGAGCACCACCACCATATAAAGAGCACCACCACCATATCAAGAGCACCACCACCATATAAAGAGCACCACCACCATATAAAGAGCACCACCACCATATAAAGAGCACCACCACCATATAAAGAGCACCACCACCATATAAAGAGCACCAACACCATATAAAGAGCACCACCACCATATAAAGAGCACCACCACCATATAAAGAGCACCACCACCATATAAAGAGCACCACCACCATATAAAGAGCACCACCACCATATAAAGAGCACCACCACCATATAAAGAGCACCACCACCATATAAAGAGCACCACCACCATATAAAGAGCACCACCACCATATAAAGAGCACCACCACCATATAAAGAGCACCACCACCATATAAAGAGCACCACCACCATATAAAGAGCACCACCACCATATAAAGAGCACCACCACCATATAAAGGGCACCACCACCATATAAAGAGCACCACCACCATATAAAGAGCACCACCACCATATAAAGAGCACCACCACCATATAAAGAGCACCACCACCATATAAAGGGCACCACCACCATATAAAGGGCACCACCACCATATAAAGGGCACCACCACCATATAAAGAGCACCACCACCATATAAAGAGCACCACCACCACATAAAGAGCACCACCACCACATAAAGAGCACCACCACCACATAAAGAGCACCACCACCATATAAAGAGCACCACCACCATATAAAGGGCACCACCACCATATAAAGGGCACCACCACCATATAAAGAGCACCACCACCATATAAAGAGCACCACCACCATATAAAGGGCACCACCACCATATAAAGGGCACCACCACCACATAAAGAGCACCACCACCATATAAAGAGCACCACCACCACATAAAGAGCACCACCACCACATAAAGAGCACCACCACCACATAAAGAGCACCACCACCATATAAAGAGCACCACCACCATATAAAGAGCACCACCACCATATAAAGAGCACCACCACCATATAAAGAGCACCACCACCATATAAAGAGCACCACCACCATATAAAGAGCACCACCACCATATAAAGAGCACCACCACCATATAAAGAGCACCACCACCATATAAAGAGCACCACCACCATATAAAGAGCACCACCACCATATAAAGAGCACCACCACCATATAAAGAGCACCACCACCATATAAAGAGCACCACCACCATATAAAGAGCACCACCACCATATAAAGAGCACCACCACCATATAAAGAGCACCACCACCATATAAAGAGCACCACCACCATATAAAGAGCACCACCACCATATAAAGAGCACCACCACCATATAAAGGGCACCACCACCATATAAAGGGCACCACCACCATATAAAGGGCACCACCACCATATAAAGAGCACCACCACCATATAAAGAGCACCACCACCATATAAAGAGCACCACCACCATATAAAGAGCACCACCACCATATAAAGAGCACCACCACCATATAAAGAGCACCACCACCATATAAAGGGCACCACCACCATATAAAGAGCACCACCACCACATAAAGAGCACCACCACCACATAAAGAGCACCACCACCACATAAAGAGCACCACCACCATATAAAGAGCACCATCACCATATAAAGAGCACCACCACCATATAAAGAGCACCACCACCATATAAAGAGCACCACCACCATATAAAGAGCACCACCACCATATAAAGAGCACCACCACCATATAAAGAGCACCACCACCATATAAAGAGCACCACCACCATATAAAGAGCACCACCACCATATAAAGAGCACCACCACCATATAAAGAGCACCACCACCATATAAAGAGCACCACCACCATTTATAAAGGGCACCACCACCATCATTACTGTTGTCATTATCATCACTACTGACCACTGGTGCAATAAACATAACAGTTATCAAACATCTGATCAGAGTGTAAATATCATTAGATTGATCTCTGATAAAATCTTTCCCCTGTAGTCAACAGGAAATCCTGTAAAAACACCATCAAAGTAGAGACAGTTCTTCAGAACAGGCCAGAGGCACAATGTTTGCTGTTGATTTGTTATTTGGCTAAATAAGCTGGTAAGGAAATGTAGACTTTTCTTCTTCTATTTGCGTGTGTGTCTCTGGCACCTGTTGTAGCCGGCATCTGATTGACAGATACAATCTAGAGAGGAGGGATCGAATAGTTTGGAAGTAAAGGACTTTAAGAAATGCTGAAGATTTTGTAAAAACATAAAACAGCGTTATACATAAAACGTCTATTTTTTGGAACTCACCACAAACACATGTTGTGTAACATGCATTGAGTGCAAGGCTGAGATTTAAGAGGGGGAAATCTGACAGTTTGAAGCAAAGCAATTTCAGCACAGTAATCTCGGCTTTGCAAAAGATGCAGAAAGTGCCCGAGGTGCTGAAAATACCATCAAAGAGCTATCCAGTTCTACTCTCCAGGCTCTAGGCTATTATAGGCTGGCATGTGGCATAACCTCTTCAGTTCCTAATGGCCTGAAAACCACAGTAAGTGATCTCTGCAATGCAGTAAGGAGTCATGTAGTGAGAATTTCACAGTGTAACGAGCATAGCATTACCCGATTAGCTAAGATGTTTTGACATGTCAATAGACTTCTACAGGGTCTGTTGAAGTTGAACCCTGAGATAATCCAACAGAGTATACCACTCAATACAGAACATACACTGAGTGTACAAAACTTTTGCACTCAGGACAGCCTCAATTTGTCGGGGCATGGACTCTACAAGGTATCAAAAGCGTTCCACAGGAATGCTGGCCAATGTTCTCCAATGCTTCCCAAAGTTGTGTCAAGTTGGCTGGATGTCCTTTGGGTGGTGAACCATTCTTGATACACACAGGAAACTGAATGGCACACATAAACAATCCATGTCTCAATTGTCTCAAGGCTTAAAAATCCTTCTTTAATTAACCTGTCTCCTCCCCTTCATCTACACTGATTGAAATGCCTTTAACAAGTTGCATCAATGAGAGATCAAAGCATTCACCTGGATTCACCTGGTCAGTCCATATCACGAAGAGAGCAGGTGTTCATAATGTTTTGTACACTTAGTGTAGGCCACTGGTCAAATGTCACATATTATGTTCTAGTGTTGTAACTTACATATAACCCACACACATGTATGTTACAAAACTAAAGAACAACCATTACATTCAGTGAGCCAATGCTATCCTTCTCATGTGTAAGTGCATCTTTACAGAGCTGCCACTGATTGTCAATCAGCCAGTGAAAAACAACACAGAGTATGGAGGACAGTTTGAATTTAGTCCCGGGTCACACTCACACACTGGCCCCAATCACTGCTCTTATTGAGTTCTATGGGCCTGTAGTGAATCTGCGTCACAAATGGCACCCAATTCCCCACATAATGCCGATAGGGCTCTGGTCAAAAGTATTACACTATAGCATACCACCCTGCATATCACTACTGGCTTGCTTCTGAAGCTAAGCAGGGTTGGTCCTGGTCAGGCCCTGGATGGGAGACCAGATGCTGCTGGAAGTGGTGTTGGAGGGCCAGTAGGAGGCACTCTTTCCTCTGGTCTAAAAAAATATCCCAATGCCCCAGGGCAGTGATTGAGGACACTGCCCTGTGTAGGGTGCCGTCTTTCGGATGGGACGTTAAACGGGTGTCCTGACTCTCTGAGGTCATTAAAGATCCCATGGCACTTATCGTAAGAGTAGGGGTGTTAACCCCGGTGTCCTGGCTAAATTCCCAATCTGGCCCTCAAACCATCATGGTCACCTAATAATCCCCAGTTTACAATTGGCTCATTCATCCCCCTCCTCTCCCCTGTAACTATTCCCCAGGTCGTTGCTGCAAATGAGAACGTGTTCTCAGTCAACTTACCTGGTAAAATAACGGTAAAAAAAATAAAAATAAAAAAATATATAGGGAATAAGGTGCCATTTAGGATAGGGAAGTCAGTGGAGGGGATAATAGCAGGGCTGATTAGAATGAAAAGAAAAGGAATGCAACCATCTGCTGTGGTGTCAGGAGTTTGGGGTGTATTGTGGAGGAGGAACAAGGACACTAAGGCCCTTCAGGCTTGGTAAAGGCTGATTAAGAGATGCCAGCTGTAAATAATGGCTTTTATGTCTCAACAGAGAGACTGGAGGAAGGTGGGTCTAAGGCCAGGGCTGGTGTTAGAGAATGGCTTCAGAGTGACTAAGGCTTTATTAAACTGTTTATGTGTACATTTTGTTGAGTCACAAGTCACTTGTCTCAGAAAATGGGTGTCAGATAGCCTAAGGATTAAGAGCGTTGGGCCAGTAACTAAAAGGTTGCTGGTTTGAATCCCCAGGTTGGCTAGGTGAAAAGATCTGTAGATATGCAATTGAGCAAGTCACTTAACCCTAATTACTTCTGTAAATCAATCTGGATAGGAGTATCTGTAAAATGAAAGCAACGCTTGCATATTCATAAGAAGAACTTCAATGTACAGTTAATTGTCCTAAAATTGACACATTTCTTGATTGAAATGCAGATGAAAAGCACCTCTGACTAGCTAAAATTATGTAGTAAGCTAAGCAATGCATGTAACTTTTGTCCTGATATTCACACAAGAGATTCTCCCTTGCAGCTGTTTGACAAATTGTAAAGTTTGCATCGGTTTAGCACAGTGATAAAAGGTTGAGGTTAGCCTTATTTTTCATATCACGCTTTGGTAAGCTTCCATATAATCATTTTTATTTAACACTTTCTCTCACATTATCCCAGGTCTCCCAACAGTCTCAGAGTGCGTCACAAATGGCACAGTATTCCCTTAAGAGTACACTACTTGGCGCTGGTCAAAAGTAGTGAACTATTTAGGGAGTAGGGTACCATTTGGGATACACACTGGGGCTCAAAGGACTTCTGTTTATTCCTGTTCTTTATGGACCTCATTATTCACTGTTGACTCAATGCTAACATGCATCCCAAATGGCACCCTGTTTCTTATATAGTGCACTGCTTTTGACCAGAGCCCCATCAAAAGTAGTGCACTACATAGAGAATTGGAAACCATTTGGGATGCAGTCCTAGTCTTCAGAGGCTGCCTGTGGTTGGTATTACCTGGCTGTGTGTAGCAGTGAAGGGGAGTGCATGTTAAAACATCTTTGTGAGTACAGATCCCATTCCCACTGCTGTGGTTTCTCTGCTGCTCCGTAATTCAGATGATAAACAAAGAGGCAAGAGCTCAGACTCGGTGAAAGGTCACTGATTTGAAATCAATCGTTCTAAGGATTATTCATAAATCTGATTTTATCACCTGTTTTTATCACTAACCACTTTGATGCATCTCTTTAACTACTTGAATTGAACCATCTCATTTGGTGTTTTTGAGAATCCAGACGTGATGTGAGTGTAACAGAAGGAATGCCAGGAGATATTTAGTGATTTTAAATAAGTGTGACAATTTATTTCCCTAAGTTTTGCCAAATGTATCTTGGCGACAAAAGCATTTCACAGAAATGACATACAATTATCACATGGATGGGGCCAATATGGCTATAAATAAATTGAATAAATAAAACATAGGGACAGAACAATGTGCATTAATTATTATACAATGTGTATAGAGAAATCTCAGACGCCAATAAATAGAACCAAATATAATCAGAAAACGCTAACGTTCTAATGGATAACCATAAGATCATTTGGAAAGGTCTGTTGTCAAAAGTAGTGAAACTTAGACAAACTGTGATAACGCCTGAAATCAATCAGTTGTGTTTCTTATGCCAGGTCATAGAGTCAATTCAATAAGTCTATGAGATTGTGATCTTCTATGAATCCAATGTTTTCTTGAGAGAGCAGACACAAGAACTTTGGACAGGATACACTGTAGCAGCAACAGTGCTTCTGATGCTGTTGTGTAGCTGTCCCTCAAACCCAGTGATAATCAGAGGCATGCATAGAGTAAAGTTTCAGCCATTCAATTTATTAGCTATGAAAGTTCTCTTTGAGGGTTGCTGCTGAAGTCCAAAGGTGTGTCAACAGTACACAGGAGGACCATCGAGTGTCCGTCTTTGTCTTTAGGATGTGGTGTCAATAAGGTTGACTCAAGTTCATTGCATTTCTCCTGCATGTGTCTCCAACCATCTACATCTCTCTGATGAAGAAGGACAAGTCCAGTGGAGACGTTATGACACTGCACCCACCATCACTGCCATTCACCCCTTTTAATGACCCACACCGTGACTGAGCCAACATGGGGTCCAGTATCAGGCTTCCTGTGGAGTATCCAATGCATCTCGAGGGACCAAATCATATGAGTCCCCAATGACAGGTGGATCGAGAGAGATAGATGAATCTCTGCCCTCTGTGTGTGAGACAGAGTATGTGGACATCTCATCTCTCTTCTCGTGCCCTGTGTTGTTGTCCCACCATCCATTTCTCCAGCAGCAAGCGAGCTTTGACTGTGGCACCAAGAGCTGAGGGGCCCACTGCTTTTTGGTCTCTGTATTTCACCCTGGAGAGAAATAGGAGAGACACATTAGACACCAATGATTAGACTTAACCCAATTCAATACAACTGTATTTATCCCCTGAAGGGCTATAAAGACTGTTGAATTCAGGTGATGTTTATTTGCATACTAAAACCACAAGGTTGGCCTGGCCTGTCATACAGATGTAGGATCTTAATTTGGTCACCCCGTTGCAGGAGAACTTTCTTGCAATGCAATAAATGTAAACTTGCAGTGTATTTGAGGTTTAAAAAGGCTTCTGAAGTTAAAAATGTGTGTTTTCCCTTTACAAAAAATGTATCAAACTCTTACAAAAATGTATATTTACTATAATCAACATAGAGTAATTCACATTTCATGTTGTTGCAGGATTATTTTCCTGCTGTAATAAACTGGCTCAAATTAAGATCCTACATCTGTATCGCCTGCAGGTTTCTTTTGACACATCAAACCTAAATGCTCAGCAATTTGCCATATATGTTCCATTTTATGACTGTGAGCAGACACTGGCGCCTGACTGAGGCTTCCAACCCTGATGCCACATGAGAAGAGCTGTGCCAGGTGAAGGCTCCATTACAGGGATCACTATGACATTTATGCAAGGGAAAGTGATACATGCCCTCAGTCTGAGTGGGGAAATTCCATCACATAAATAAATTAGAGAAAGAAAACAGTTTCTTTGTTGTTTCTAAACTTTCATATTCTTACATTTCATATTTCAGTGAGACTCTCTCCCATAATATACTATGCTTGAGGGCCAGCACTCTCAAATAACGTCTTTACATCCCCCTTTGACTATACAAT
The DNA here is from genome assembly GCF_029448725.1 of Salvelinus fontinalis. NCBI lineage: Eukaryota > Metazoa > Chordata > Actinopteri > Salmoniformes > Salmonidae > Salvelinus > Salvelinus fontinalis. Next base: position 23,126,912 of record NC_074696.1, read on the forward strand.
GCGTGACGCCTGAGCTTCACAGCCGCACTGATCCTTTTACAGTTTTACCAACGGAGAAAGTATGCACCCTGCTAGATTGCGTCTATCTTTCGTGAGGTTATAATTACAATGTCCATTTATTTAGCAAATAGACCTGTGGTATTCTCTTCTTACCTTTTAATCCTACTCGTCTTGGCTGCCAACTTGTGTTTGCACTGATGCCTCTCAGCACAGTCAGCGCCCACGGCGGGGTGGATCGCTGTGTCTGGCGTTACTGCTGCTGCTGCTGCTGCAGCGTATCTGAAGAAGAGCGAAAGTACACAATACATGAACATAGAGTCTGTCGGGTTTCCATTAATCATATAGTTTCGAAACATTTAAGGGGGGGAAATAACAAGACGACGTGTAAACCTGTTCACACAGGTTACGGTGATTTGCATTGTTGGCAGCTCAAATGAGAATCGAATTGAATAGATTGCCAAGATAAATAGAGAAGGCGTTTTGAAATACCAAGCACAGGTGATTTATTTATCATAAGCTACAATGTTGCAACATCCACACAGCAGTAGCAGAATGGAACGCGCGTAATTACCCAACATAATGTAAGAAGTTTTAGATATGTTTTAACTAAAGTTATTGGGCTAATATTACATAACATGTTGTACCTCAGGTAAATTTCAAGCTGACAGAAGTTGGTACATGTGCTGTCATCTTCATGGACGCACTTGCAGCGAGGGTCCTGCTTGGAGATGGCGGGATCCTTGATGGCGCGCTTCTTTCTAGAAGCGTTGCCCAGACCGTAGGAAACCACGCGCCTAAAGAAATTAACGAAATTATTAGCCCACTGTAACCAAGCCAGTTACATTACATATAACAATAGAATAGAATAAATATAATCAATTGTCGGTCGGAAAAGTGACTTACTCAGGCGTGTTGACCCATATGATGTCCAGGTGACAGAAGTAAACGCACTCCTTGTCCAGGAACGTTGCGCAGGAGCATCGCTTGTTCCTGATGTGGCGCACTGGCACCGTGGTGGTTGTGGTGGAAGCCGCTGTATCCTCTTCCATAGGAGCGGATGAGACTGTGAGGGAGAAAGTATGTTAATTACCTAAATTGAATACTATTATATTGATAAACCTATGGCAGAAATTCTAATATAAGATGCTATTGCATAGGCTATTGTTACTTATCGACTACGATTGCGCAGTTATTGTGTTGGATTCATTTTGCTGCTTAAGGATTAAAGAGTGTAAAATATATGTATTGTTACCTAGCCTATTGTGGCCATTCATGTTAAAAAAGTGAATCAAATAATACTGAAAACACAAGATTTTCAATAGTTGCTAAAACATGAGGCTCGTTTTGGAAGATCTTACCTGCATGTAAAATTCCAGAGTACACCATTGACAACATGGAGCAAAGTATTCTAATATCCATTTTTTGATATTTCTTAAGTACAGTTAGAATAATCTTGTTCACAAAATGGAATATTCCCTTTTTAATGAAAAGGCTCCAAAAAGCCAGCAAACAGTGACACGGTGCCAACTGCGTACGTTCGCCTACAAGGTACGTTCACAAAGGAGTGCAACAGCATTCCACTTGCACGGTTCTGTCAGTGGCTCCACATGTGCACCTTCTGCCCTTTATATACTAAGCACTTACCACCTCCTCCCTCTCCCCCTGCAGTCGCGTGTAAACAGTTTTGTCCTTTGACTTATTCGTAGACAATGCTGTTTGTTAATAATCACCGACAAGCAACGTGCAGCCCAAGATAAGAACTGTGGATGGAGACGCCGGGAGGAGGGCGGCGACGCGAGCCAAGTTTTGACCAGGGAAGTTCTGAAGACGTAAATGCACACATTTTACAGTAGATGGCGACCAAGTATCAATGTATTAGCTTTACAATCGCATCAGCCCTCTAAAACGTTTTATTTTCCAAAGAATGTATATATAGTAAGGTCCATCATTTTTGGCAACCCTGTTTTCAATACTCTAGCACTCTCCCCTTGCGAGGATAACTACACAGGCTTGATTGGAGAATTGGCCTGACCTCTTCAATTCAAACCACAGGTTTCAATTCAAACCACAAGTCCGGTGACTGAGATGGACATTGCAGAATGTTCATTTTGTTGTAAAAATAGCATTTGTGTGTGTGTGTGTGGATTTTGATTAGTGCTTCGGGTTATTGTCTTACTGGAAGATCCACTTGTGGAAATTTGTTAGCCTCATGGCAGAGTCAACCAGGTTTTTGGCTAAAATGGTCTAGTTAACGAGGGCCCCAGGACCAATGGAAGTGAAATAGCCCCATAACATCAAACATCCACCACCGTATTTTACCTTAGGTATGAGGTAGGCCTACTTTTCTGAATATGCTTTTGTTTTTCAACGCCAAACCAACCACTGCTGTGTGTGACCAAAGAGCTCTATTTTCATGTCATCTGACGATAGCTCCGGTTCCAATCCAAGTGCCAATGCCCTTTATCAAACTCCAGGCGGGGGCAATGGGCAGATTACATGAAAATAGATATCTTCAGCCATGAACACATGTGGTGAGTTTGACTTCCAGTGAGACAATAACCCAGGATCAAGGCCTAATCAAAATCCACAAAGAAATGGTTAATTGACCACAAAATACTTTTTTGCAATGGCCATCTCAGTCTCCGGCCTTGAACCTTATTGAAACCATGCGGTTTGAATTGAAAAGGGCAGTCCATAAGAGCAGAAGAAGGATATCAAGGATCTGGAAAGATTCTGTATGGAAGTATTGTGTAACACTTTCCCTGGCTGCCACTCCTCTTGCTAAAAAAAATGTCCTGTGTGTCATCACAACTTTTGGAGATATTTTAACAAAATTGATCAATTTTCTTTTTTTTTATTAAAAAGTTGTAGGTATATTCCAATGAAGTTAGATCTATAATTGTTTTTTACATATACACGTAGGAAGGCCTTAAGATAATTAATCCACTTGTTTAGAGAGAAAAATGTTGCAAAGTTCTGAGTAAAGTAGTAAGATGTTGGATGAGTGTGTTGGAGGCAACTAGTTACCCCTTTATGGTTATGAATATATTTCTACCTGTCATTTAGACAATGACTAGCCCAGTTAGCGCTAGTTTATGCTAACGTGCTAGCTAGAAACCTTACTACCAGATCATCTGAGGTAAAAAACATTTAAAAGATAATGTAACTTAATTGCAGTTGTGAATGTTTCCAATAGTGACTGATAGCTTTACAGTTAATGTTACTTTATAGCCCTTTAGCTATTTTACACAGCATTTTGTGTAAACTGTAACCGTTTATAGTTTATTCGCCTAAGCATGACCTTCATTCACATCCAAATTTTCTTCCAAAATAGATTTTTTGTGTCATAAATTAGACATTGTTCTTACGGGGGCTAGTTACCCCCTAGTACCCTATATGTAGCCCAAAACACTTTAGGCTATGTATACAGACAAAAAACTATTTTGCCTGACTGGAGAACTGTAATTAACCTAGACTCATTCCTCAACATGTTAACACAAAATTGACAAAAGTTGATGTAAATGTGCGTCAATGAAAAACATTGATGGATGGAGGAGTAAATTGGGTCTAGGGCCCAGTCCATCAGGGATTTCTGTATAGATCTATTTAATCTATACTAATATTTTGAACCAAAGTAGCTTGCCTTCTGCATAAAGACCCCAAACTGCAAGGAGAATGTAATATAAATAATGAGCCAACTTGACGCTATGTATTTCAAATACAGTATTACGCATGCATTACACACAACATAATGTCACAAAAAGTTACCTCTGATACATGGTTTGGCCAAAATGGCGCCAAGTGCATTTTCCCTCTGCCAAACTAAAGATGGTGTGAAAAGGTAGAGAGAGGCCCCGCCACAGCTGGGGAGTGCTCTGCCATCACTTTATTCTGGCTATACTGCCATTGTGGAAAACAGTGTTCATGGAAAGTGCTCTTGACACCCCTGTACACTTTATCATGCTTTCATTGATCCTTGTCCGGTTTGATTTTAGGCCTACTTTGCATAAATTTATAAAGGTTAGCAATATGATATTTGCCAACCTGTTTCTGCATGCTCATTTGAGTGTGGAAATAAAGGCAGTTAAACTTGCAATCTATTAGCAACAGTTAGGCCAAATAAAAATAGATACATTAAAGAAATTATCAAAGAATGCAATTAATCTCAAGTGCTCTTTTGTAACCTTAGGCAAAGGCTGGCCCCAAAGTTGATGTTTAATGATGACATCATCACTGATTATCTATGCTATTTAGTTGATGCATTTATGCAAAGCAACTTAGTCATGCGTGCATACATTTTTTACATATGTGGGGTCCTGGGAATTGAACCCACTATCCTCACATTGCAAGATCCATGCGCTACCAACTGAGCTCCGTTTAATCCCAATTTGAACAGCCCTATGGAAGGGTTTGGTGGCAAATTTGACTGTTGTAAACTATTTGATGGGAGAATCGAGCTACACATTTACTAATGATGGAAAGTGACGGGGGTACAAAGAGGTGCAATGTGGAAAAACTTAAAGTAAAACATCCTGAGTCAAACAGTTCTGACAGGCCTAATCAAGGGCCTGGTGTTAGACAGTTTCCATTGGCCAAGGAACAGCTTGTGCTAATGGCTGCAGGACAGGACAGCCTGTCTGGCTCCTTTCCAGTCAGGACATCAGCCTATGATACAGGGAGCAGAGCCTCAGTTTCCTATTCATAAGAGCCCTTCTTTCAGCCTTATTATAGGTGCCATCTCAAAGGGCTTTGGAGTGGACCTAGCATAACAGACCATGAAGCTGCTTTGGTGTTGCACAAACAAAGCAGGCTCTGAAAGGAAAAAGGCTACAGATAAACCTCACTCTCTCCGTGTCTCTGATTTGGTGGGTATTCTAACTTGGCAACATTCTCCCCACCCGCTCCACTACACTAGACCCATGGCTCTAACAGGGAGGGCTATTGCCCTCTAAGCGTCTCTATTGCCTCATCCCAGGATCCACCTCAGGCCCCAACAACTACTAACTAACTGAATAACAGAGGCAGACTCTCTCTCTTTCTCAAACCCTGATAGGCAGATAAGTCACCATCTACATCACAAACGGCACCCTATTCGCTATATCGGGCCAATAGGGCTCTGGTCAAAAGTAGTGCACTATGTCGGGAATAGGGTGCCATTTGGGACGCATACACAGTTTAACTAGAGTAATGAGGAGTCTTACTGTAAAAACTCTTAAGATGAGCAATACATTCTCTTCCCCACTGATGTTCCCTCTCTCTCTGGTCTGGTGTGATAGAGGTCTGATTGCATTTGTTTGGTCAGTGCCCTCCGAGAGCATTCCTGATGAAAATGGCTCTTTCCCACGCAATATGAAATCCACTATAAGGCTGATTGTGAAATTATGTAGAGCATTGGGGAACCGTGGCGTTGAAAAAGCTAATGTTGAACTGTTACCTTATAATTGAGTGTTGAATTACACATTGATGCTAACATCTGGATGGATGGAGACATTTTATTTTTAATCCGTGAACTTTTGCTGCATGTGAGATAAAATGTTGTACATAAGATCAACATAAGATCAAGAAAAAGTATTTTGTCATATGTGGTCCAGAACTCTTGTCCATCTTCTAAACAGTATGACATTTTATTAAATGTGAAAACTTAGGTGCATCTGAGACAAAAAACATGAATACCATTTGTACATTTGTAAACAAAGTTTTACTGATACAGTTGATAATAATATTGATACCGCAATGTAAAGCTACCATATTACATATACCTATGGATTTATGAATCATCATGGGCACTAAATGGAATATAATAAATAGTTGAACACAACATCTGTACACAGAAACAATGCCCCAAATCCATAGAAATGTACATATACCAGTACAACACATTTTTTTTCTCCATAAATTTACGATTGACATAAAACCTTCCAAAATAAAATTGTTATCCTCCATTTTCACTTCCATGTCATCGAAATAAACACAAGCAACTGCTGAATTTTTAAGGTATTATTTACAGGTTCCTAAAACAAGTAACTCCAAAAAGGCACAATTGTCTATACAACATGTACAAAAAAAAAATGTCTGGAGCTGACAACATTTTTTAAAAGAAAAACGATTGGTCATCATTATCATCATCATAATAATAATAATTTATGATTGCACATACAATATGAATGTCAGAAACTGTGCTTTGAAAGGCGATTTGCAGAGAAACAAACCCACCCTGAAGTGTTTTCAGTCTTAGAAAGTGACAAGCATTACAAAACGAGAACAAAGAGCTTTTCGATAGGTAGCCTGGTAACCTAGATTGAATGCTGCGATCACCATTGTAAGCTCAGCATTCGGTTTGATTTGACCAGGCTATTTGACTGGGGGTTTCAGGTGGCGATGACTAGTCTGTCCTCGTCATCGCTTGATGCTGAGTCATTGATACAGTCTTCCGTCACCTGCTGCCGTGACAGCATCGACTGCCTCCGAGGTGTGACAGACTCACTGGCTCCCCCTGCCCGCTCAACACCCCCCCCAGCAGCTGGAGCCGGGGAGGGCTGTGGTAGAGATGTTGTAACCCTCCCTTCCTTCCTTGGAGTCTGCGTGTGATCAGAGCCTCCGGAGCTCCTGTGCCCAGAGCTGCTGGGTCTGCTGCCCGATGATGTCATTTCCTGGGCGGGACTTCCTCTCAGGGTGGCAGTGGGAAGGGATGATGCAGCAGACGGACAGCTGACCAAGGGTCCTAGTTCAGTCTGAGAGGAGAGTCGGGTGGCCCCTTGGGCCTCAGGGCTGCCCTGCCTCTCAGAGGGTCCAGGGAGGGGACTGAGGGCGGAGAGAGGACTGAGCGAGGGGATGAGGGCGGGCAGGGCAATGTTGAGGATCTGTAGGCCGGGGATGGGTGTGTGGTGGGTGTGGTGATGGTGGGGGCCCGTGCTGCTCTGGGAGCTGGGGCTGGCAGTCAGGACCTGCAGGCCCAGGGTGGCGTTGAGCGTCAGGCCGTGCTGGGACAGCAGCTGAGTGGAGGTCAGGCATCCTGAGCTGGTCAGTCCCATGACGTTGAGGGTCTCCAGACCCATGGACTGCAGTGTCTGCTGGGAGGCCCCAAGGGCCTGCAGTCCGGTGACCTGCCCCAGGGGGAAGCAGGGCATGATACTGCTGATGGGCTCCTGAACCACCAGGGGCTGGTTGGTGGGGTTCAAGGCAGAGCCCTCAGGCTGGGGGGAGTTAGAGAATTTGGGGAACGGGAGTGGACTGGTATTCCGGTGGATGACACTCACTGCGGGGATGGTGAGCTGGACAGTGCCGGCCTGGATGGGCACGAAGGTGGAGTAGGCTGGCAGGCCAGCTGGCACCAGCTGGATGCCCCCCACGGGGACCATGCTGTAGGAGGAGCAAGATTGCTGCTGGGAGTGCAGAGGCAGGTGGCTGAAGAGGTGGGTGTGTCCCCCCTGTGTGGCCCCTGATCCTTGGGTCGGGCCCTGGGAGGGAAAGTGCAAGGGGCTGTAGGAGGAGGTCTGGGGGATGAAAGAGGCGGTCTGAGTGCTGACGTCTGTCCCGATAGGGACACCTGGCTCACTCGTTGGTAGGGTGGGAGGAGCCAAAGAGCCATCCTGGGAAAGAGCAAACATTTATAAAAATGAGTAATTATGACCTTCCCTACTCTACATGTCTTATCATTGGAAACAGGACATACTCCCCATATATTTTCACAGGAAAAACCCAGTGAAGACATGAGAAGATAATTTGTTACTAGAAAACAAGCCTTCTAACAAGCTGCCCATCAGAAATGCATTCACCTTTTCAAGCATTCAGAGCAACTTTGCTGAAGTGTCTCACATGCGGGATTCAAGGCAAAGAGTTTGGGTATGAAAGTGCAGAGAGACAGGGACAGAGGGATGGAGGGAGGGATGGAGAGAGAGAGGATGGGATGGGATGAGGAAAACATGGTGGGTCTCACCTGGCCGAGCTTGAAGCAGCCCTTGCCTGGTACGGGAGGACTAGGGGGCACGTCAACGTCGGGGTAGTCGATGGACATCTGCCTGCACGGCGAGACAGGGCTCATCATGTGCACCGACTCAGTGTCGGAGGTGTGGGGGGGTGGGGAGTAGGGTGGGGGGCCAGGGCTTGAGCACCCTCCGGAGATTGACATCTGCTTGACCAGGGAGACAGGGCTCAGCATGGGCACGGACTCTGTGTCCGAGGCGTCGTGGGTGTGGTGGGTGTGGGAGTCGGGGAGCTGGGGGAGGGACAGGGGAGCTGGGTGGTGGTGGTGGATGGACATCTGAGCCAGGAGGGAGCTGGGAGGGAGCTCAGCCTGGAGGGAGGAGGGTATGTGCTGGGGGCTGGCCGAGACCGAGGGGTTGGTGGACAGGCCAGACTCAGCCTGGCTGTCCTCTTCCTCTTCTTCGTTGTCATCATCGTTGTCATCGTCAGCGCCCTCCGAGTCCTCTCCGTCTGAATCTGGGCGATCTGTACTGCCCACCTGGCTACGGTCTCCTGGGGTAGAGAGATAGAGGGCACTTAGTATACGAGACAGCAATATGTACAACTATTAACCAACATTGACACAGTCACATGGAGGCTTTGGAAATCCTATATCTGGCACTGCTTCTATATCCCACTCCTAAAGTAAGAAAACGTGGCAATGAATAGCATTAAGATTGAGTACACAATGAGTGCATCCGAAAGGGTATAGGTCCCTGGTCAAAAGTGGAGCACTATATAGGGAATAGGGTGCCATTTGGGATGCAACCTAGCATTGAACGAGGCAGAATGAGAAAAACAAATATCCTATCGGCCTGGGACCATAGAAAGCCTTTTAGCCTCTGCCTCTCTCTCTCTCTTTCTAAAATTAGACGCAGCAATTTCCCTGCTAAACGCTGCCTGTGCATGCCACCCACGTGTACTCCCAGTTAACTGATAAAGAAGCTAAATTTAGAATGTCTAATTAGAAACCTAGCAGTGGCATCATGGCTATTGATTGGCATGGCTACACAACGCAGACAGGGAATAGGCATTTCATAGCTGTGTGAAGTCATTTTCGGGAACTAAAGGAAAGGGTGATTCTGTTGTTAGAATCCATATGAGATTGGTGTAAACCTTCCTAATCAAATTCACATTTTGTGTTATAAACACAGGCTTAAATCTGAATGTTAGTGCATCCCAGTTTAGCTAGGGGATCTGTGTGGATTAAGAGTTCTGATACTGAAAGTGAAAAAAGCACAAATATTACTACAAATCCGTAATATCCCTTTGAACTAAGAGGAATATGTTAATTCCTGTTGGCTTATGCTCTCTTTCAAACCTGTGATAAACTGACTTTATAACAGCCATCCTATCACATATGTCAGTACGCCTGTGTGCAGAGATGGGCAAAATTTCTGTTACATATATTTGAAATATGTATTTAAATTACTTCAGACTATTTTGTAATTTATATTACAATGGGTTGAACACTACACTCCAATTTATTTTGTAACAAGATCATTTGGGGAGCTGTAATTTGTATTTTCTAAATACAAAATACTTTTCTATACTATTTTTTATAGAGGTTCACCATATTGTGACCCCCTTTCACCCTGCATTGTTATCATAAGTCTGATGACACTATGGTGTGGTAAGAGTGTCTGCTAAATGAACTAAATATAAATGTATATGTAAAAATGAACAATTGCAAAGCATTCTGAGTATTATTCTAATGAGCTCTGCCCCAAAACAATGCCAATAATAATAATACCCAGTGTGCTTTGCAGTTACTTTTGCTATGTTCATTTTCATATGTACATTTACATTTTGGTCATTTAGCAGACACTCTTATCCAGTGCATTCAACTAAGGTAGATGAATAACAACATATCAGTCATAGCAAGTAAAACATTTCTGTAACCGTTACAGCGAATGTTGTTGCTGTTCGGGCTGCCTAATTGCAAATATATTTCTGTATTTTAAAACGCAAAATACATGTATTTTAATTAAAGTACAATGTAGTTTATTTTGATACATTGCTATTTATGGTATTTTTTAAATGTATTTCAACATTTTTGCCCATCATTGCCTGTGTGTATTACAGATCTGTGGTGAATTCATTTTTTAAATAGCCAGCACATACGACAGTGGGTCGATGCTGAAATGTGAAGTACCTGAGTCCTCTGTATCATGGTCCTCGAGGCCTGCAGACACACCCATCTCCATGCACTTCTTACTGTGGGCCTTGGACTTCATATGCTTGGTCAGATTCCCTGTAAGAAGAGATTTAAGTTTTAAATGGAAACATCATCGCATAGCAGCAATATAAAAATGAGATGCTCTTTACAAGTGGAGGACCATTCTGAAATAAAAACCAAACATCACAACCACATCATTTCTTTTTTTGAGAAAGAAGACCACAAGTTCGTTAAGGTGGGACAAGCTTACACACCACAGGAGGAGCTTACGTAAGTCTGAGAGCACTGTCTGTGCCCCAAATGACAGCCTATTCCCTACATAGTGCACTACTTTTAACTAGGGCCGATATGGTCTGGTCAAAACTGGTGCACTACATAGGGAATAGGGTGCCATTTGAGTTGGCGCCACTATCTCTAGGCAGGCTGCATGTAATGGGTGAGTAATTGATAAATAAATGTTTTTAAAGGAACGTGGGATGATGCTCTGACACCGAGTACTGTTCTGCAGTGTCGCGTGGGTAGACAGGTTCGAGAATGGTGAATCATCCTGCCTCTTTTAGAAGACAGAGAGAGAGACAAAGTCTTCAAAACCATCAAGGCTTCTAACAGGAAAAAGATTAGAGCGAAACACAGTTGTGTGCTATTGAAAGTAAAAAGGGCCTTAAAGTAGAAACAAAGGAATTAAGTGCAATATCTGGCAGGCAATTAATGTCTGCCCACACATGTCATTTAAGATTTATTATCCTGTCATTTGATTGAACATTGCATTATTGGCCTCACAATTCTTGTTTTCTTTCCCAAAGAAATATGACAATATGACTGTTTTCTGTGCATATCCCTTATGACACCAAAGCCTGCCACAGCCAGCAGCTACTGCTCGGCATTATTTGTAACTCAAGATAGCTATTTGCTTATCTACAGGGCTGGAGTTAATTCAGATTGAAGGCAGTCAATTTAGGAAGTACACTACGGGTCCAAAGTTTTAGAAGTACTACTCATTCAACGTTTTTTCTTTATTTGTACTATTTTCTACATTGTAAAATAATAGTGAAGACATCAAAACCATAAAATAACAAATATGGAATCATGTAGTAACCAAAAAAGTGTTAAACAAATCAAAATACATTTGATATATTTGAGATTCTTCAAATAGCCACCGTTTGCCTTGATGACAGAATCCTCTATTGGCATTCTCTCAACCAGCTTCACCTGGAATGCTTTTCCAACGGTCTTGGAGTTCCCACATATATTGAGCACATGTTGGCTGCTTTTCCTTCACTCTGCGGTCCGACTCATCACAAACCATCTCAATTTGGTTGAGGTCGAGTGATTGTGGAGGCCAGGTCATCTGATACAGCACTCCACCACTCTCCTTCTTGGTAAAATAGCTCTTACACTGCCTGGAGTTGTGTTGGGTCATTGTCCTGTTGAAAAACAAATGATAGTCCCACTAAGCCCAAATCAGATGGGATGGCGTATCGCTGCAGAATGCTGTGGTAGCCATGCTGGTTAACTGTGCCTTGAATTCTAAATAAATCACAGACAGTGTCACCAGCAAAGCACCCCCACACCATACCACCTCCTCCTCCAGGCTTTATGGTGGGAAATACACACATCTGTTCGCGCACACCGCGTCTCACAATGACACAGAGGTTGGAACCAAAATCTCCAATTTGGACTCCAGACCAAAGGACAAATTTCCACCGGTCCAATGTCCATTGCTCGTGTTTCTTGGTCCAAGCAATTCTCTTCTTCTTTTTGGTGTCCTTTAGTAGCGGTTTCTTTGCAGCAATTCGACCATGAAGGCCTGATTCACACAGTCTCCTCTGAACAGTTGATATTGAGATGTGTCTGTTACTTGAACTCTGTGAAGCATTTATTTGGGCTGCAATCTGAGGTGCAGTTAACTCTAACAAACGTATCCTCTGCAGCAGAGGTAACTCTGGGTCTTCCATTCCTGTGGCGTTCCTCATGAGAGCCAGTTTCATCACAGCGCTTGATGGTTTTTGAGACTGCACTTGAAGAAACTTCAAAGTTCTTGAAATGTTCCCGAATTGACTGACCTTCATGTCTTAAAGTAATGATGGACTGTCATTTCTCTTTGTTTGTTTGAGCTGTTCTTGCCATAACATGGACATGGTCTTCTACCAAATTGGGCTATCTTCTGTATACCCCCTACCTTGTCACAACACAACTGATTGGCTCAAACGCATTAAGAAGGAAATAAATTCCACAAATTAACAAGGCACACCTGTTAATTGAAATGAATTCCAGGTGATTATCTCATGAAGCTGGTTGAGAGAATGCCAAGAGTGTGCAAAGCTGTCATCATGGCAAAGGGTGGCTATTTGAAGAATCTCAAATATAAAATATATTTTGATTTGTTTAACACTTTTTAGTTACTACATGATTCCAAAAGTGTCATTTCATAGTTTTGATGTCTTCACTATTATTCTACAATGTGGAAAATAGTAAAAAATAAAGAAAAACCCTTGAATGAGTAGGTGTTTGAAAATGTTTGACTGGTAGTGTAAGTTTAAATACAAAAATACAAAATGAAAAACAGCATCAATGACTTCTTAATAAACTGAGGCGTAGAAGATATTTATTGAAAAAGTTTAAAAAATTTTGAATATTAAATTAAACTGACTGCCTTCAATTTGAATTGATCCCAAACCTGTAGATAAGCAAATAGCTATCTTGAGTTACAAATAATGTTAGCACTTGAAGATATATGTTATACCTTATAATCATTCGTTTTAAGATATTACTAATTTATAAATCTGTAATAAATAGCTGTAACCCATTGGTTAATTTATTGTAAACCAAAGGTATATAAGGTGTACCTTATATATTAAGATACACCTGCTATACATAAAAAAGGGGTTTAAGTGGGTTCAGAATTTTTTTTGATGATCAAATAGAAATTTGACATCTTGAGTTACAAATAATGGTAACACTTTACATAATGTTACACATTATAAATGGTTTATAAATAACACAAATTATTTTAAAAAAATATGAGTTTACAGTTATTATTAATTGTTAGGATTATAATTTATTAAATGCTTATAGATAATTAATACACAGGAATAACACGCTGATTCATTTATTATAAACCAAACCATGCTACTGCTGCTGATATAAATAAGCAATAAGGCCTGAGGGGGTGTGGTATATGGCCAATATACCACGGCTAAGGGCTGTTCTTAAGCACAACCCAACTCGGCGTGCCTGGACACAGCCCTTAGCCGTGGTACATTGGCCATATATCACAAACCCCCGAGGAGCCTTATTGCTATTAAACTCAGCAAAAAAAGATTCATCCCTTTTTCAGGACCCTGTCTTTCAAAGAAAATTCATAAAAATCCAAATAACTTCACAGATCTTCATTGTAAAGGGTTTAAACACTGTTTCCCATGTTTGTTCAATGAACCATAAACAATTAATGAACATGCACCTGTGGAACGGTCGTTAAGACACTAACAGCTTACAGACGGTAAGCAATTAAGGTCAGTTATGAAAACTTAGGACACTAAAGAGGCCTTTCTACGGACTCTGAAAAACACCAAAAGAAAGATGCCCAGTGTCCCTGCTCATCTGTGTAAATGTGCCTTAGGCATGCTGCAAGGAGGCATGAGAACTGCAGATGTGGCCAGGGCAATAAATTGCAATGTCCGTACTGTGAGACGCCTAAGACAGTGCTACAGGGACACAGGATGGACAGCTGATCGTCCTCGCAGTGGCAGACCACGTGTAACAACACCTACACAGGATCGGTACATCCGAAAATCACACCTGTAGGACAGGTACAGGATGGCAACAATAACTGCCCGAGTTACACCAGGAACGCACAATCCCTCCATCAGTGTTCAGACTGTCCGCAATAGGCTGAGAGAGACTGGACTGAGGGCTTGTAGGCCTGTTGTAAGGCAGGTCCTCACCAGACACAAACTCACCGTCGCTGGACTAGACAGGACTGGCAAAAAGTGCTCTTCACTGACGAGTCACGGTTTTGTCTCACAAGGGGTGATGGTCGGATTTGTGTTTATCGTCGAAGGAATGAGCGTTACACCGAGGCCTGTACTCTGGAGCGGGATCAATTTGGAGGTGGAGGGTCCGTCACGGTCTGGGGCGGTGTGTCACAGCATCATCGGACTGAGCTTGTTGTCATTGCAGGCAATCTCAATGCTGTGCGTTACAGGGAAGACATCCTCCTCCCTCATGTGGTACCCTTCCTGCAGGCTCATCCTGACATGACCCTCCAGCATGACAATGCCACCAGCCATACTGCTCGTTCTGAGCGTGATTTCCTGCAAGACAGGAACATCAGTGTTCTGCCAGCGAAGAGCCCGGATCTAAATCCCATTGAGCACGTCTGGACCTGTTGGATCGGAGGTTGAGGGCTAGGGCCATTCCCCCCAGAAATGTCCGGGAACTTGCAGGTGCCTTGGTGGAAGAGTGGGGTAACATCTCACAGCAAGAACTGGCAAGAACTCGCAGTCCATGAAAAGGAGATGCACTGCAGTACTTAATGCAGCTGGTGGCCACACCAGATACTGACTGTTACTTTTGATTTTGACCCCCCCTTGGTTCAATAACACATTATTCCATTTCTGTTAGTCACATGTCTGTGGAACTTATTCAGTTTATGTCTCAGTTGTTGAATGTTGTTATGTTCATACAAATATTTACACATGTTAAGTTTGCTGAAAATAAACGCAGTTGACAGTGAGGACTTTTCTTTTTTGCTCAGTTTATAAACTGGTTACCAAAGTAATTAGAGCAGTAAAAATACATGTTTTGTCATACCCGTGGTATACGGTCTGATATACCATGGCTTTCAGCCAATCAGAATTCCGGGTCAGAATCAGAATTTATAATGTAATATATACATTACGTTATAATATAACTTGTATTTATAAAGGGTTTATAAGCAGTTTACAGATATAACAGCTATTGATTCATTTATTAGAAACCAAACCACGCTACTGCTGCCGTAAGCTCTGACCTTTCGTCTTGAAGGAGAAGTTGCAGTGGGTGCAGTGATAGGGCCGTACGTCAGAGTGGGTGCGGATGTGTTTACGCAGCATGCTGGGCTTCTTGCAGCGGATCCCACACTCCTCACAGATGTATTTACCACGACCACGCCCACGCACATACACATAGTCCTCGTTAGATTTGAATCTGCAGGGTTCACAAGAAGGTGAAAAACAATAAGTGCATACACTCAACATGACTGAATCCTTACAATAACTAATTAAATTGAAGAGACAATGAAAATATTTATATTACGGTTAAGACACCTACCCTCCATCAAATATTTTGACCCTCCGTGGCTCTATTTTGGATGAGGAAGAATCCTTGTCTGACTCGCTGCTCACCTGACTCTCAGGTTGCACTTTGCTGTTATTCTCAGTTTTCTGAGGCTTTAGGACCTAGGGAGTAAGTTGATTTGAGAAATTAACTAAGTTCAAGACAGAAAAGATCATGTGATAACAAGCCCTTCACAAATTTCTATCATGAAATTATGGATATATTTAATTGGATTAAGAGATTAAATTATGGAAAATTAAACACAGATAATTCTACAAATAAATGTGAAAAATGCAATTAACGTTTGACAAATTATGTTTGGTTCTTACCTTAGGCATGACGTCTTTTAGCTTGCTTGAATAGGCCAAGATGTCGGATTTCATACTTGTCGTTATGGCCTCTGTGTAGTGTATTTTCTTGGAGTTCTGCTTGGAGTCAAAGAGAGACATCACCAGTTTGGTGGACAGGCCCAGTGGGTTGGGGTTGTTGGGGCTCACCGCCCAGGTGGAGTAGGCCGAGACCTTCTGGTCCGTCTGGGGGACATGCAGAGGCCTCCTCTTCATCAGGTAACACCAAGTGAAGGTGGTGGCAGTTTTCAGGCTGGGGAAAGACAGGCGATGGCTGTCTCGTGTGTTGACGACAGATACAGATGAGGCCAATTTCACCTGTCCATGGAAAGTCGAGGGCCTAATGGGAGACTTGGCGGAAGACCATCTCTCTTCCTCGCTCTTGTCTTGAGGCTTCAGGGAGGCGTTAGCTGGCACAGAGGAGGAGACATGACTCCCTGGAGCGGTGTTTAATGCAGAGCGTGGTTGTTCCTGGGGAACTACAGAAGATGGTTCATCCTTTCCGTTGCGTTCAGGTGTCATAGTCTTGCAGTTCTTAGGAGTGTGGGCATCCTTTTCACCTACTGGCTTCTCGTGTTGCAGTGGAGGGGCCTCAGTTTCAATGGGACTGTCCACTGGTTCAGTGGTGCACACCTGCCGGACTAGCATCAGCTTCCGTTGCCTAGTTACCTCCGCCATCTTGGAGTTCAGGTAGTTGACTGACCTGCCATCAGTGAGGCATGCGGCACCATGTTCATCCTTTGCTCGCTTCTGATGTTTTTCCATGGCGATATCCAAGCTGTTGGCAGGGGAGAGCATTCTCTTGCTTGAGGCAATGGGCTCTTGTTGTAGGCAAAGGGTCACAGCTGCCATTTTCTGGGTGCAGTGTAAGGACCCCAGGGAGGGAGCTCTTTGAATTTCACCAATATGGTTCTGGGTATTGGAAACTAAACCGTGTTTTACTTGAAGGCCAGTAGATGCTGGAGGCCTGTCCTTGTTCATTTCTGGTACAGTCTTTGTGTCAGTATCTACAACATACAGGTTACTCGCCACAGAGAGGGAAGGGTGCATCTGCTCATGAGTTATCAGTATCTGTGGCAATTGGAGAGCACCTGGTAGGTTATGAGAAGGTGGGTCATTTTGAAGGCTTACAGGCAAGACTATTGATTGTGTCTTATTGTCTACAATCTGAAAACACGGTTGTGCCACACAGACATTGTGGAGAACATCTGAAGACTTCGAAATACTTTGCATCTGATTGGCAATAGGTATTGTTAGGACTGGTAAAGTTGTCTGAGTACCCTGTGTGGTAGAGAGAGAGTATGTTTGGCTTGGTCTCAGAGCAGGACACTGCAGTTGGTATTTGGGCACAAAGCTTTTCTTGTCTTGAGAGTCAGCAGATTTGTTCTGGGCATCTTCTTGGCCGACCACAACATGAACCACAGATTGCTGTATATTTTGGCATGTCTGAACCCTCGACGTTAGGTGCCAAGGGTGTGGAAGGCCATGGATTTGAGGCAGTTGACCTTGGCTGCCCAAGTTAATGCTTTGCACCATTCTTTCATTCTTCTGAGGGAGAGTTCCTCCAGAATGCACAATAAAGGGTTGGGCAAGGGGAGGCTTGTTGGCAGTCTGTTGAGGCCTCTGCTGAGATGTAGAGAATACAGTGGGGAGCCTCTGGAGAGGTATGGCATGCCTCCCGACATGTTGCTGACTCTCTGGCCCAATCTTTAAAGACATCTGGCGTACCAAGGGCCCCCTTCGCCTTTCAATGAGAGGTACCTGTACAGACGGGAAGGCTTGAGCACTCGTTGGCCGTTCCATTGGTGACATTGACCTGTTGGGTGGCAGAGACCTGCTGGGGGAGACACTGCCAAAGTCAAAGGACTTGCTGCGATAGTCGCACAAGATCTCCACTGAGGGTTGAGTGCAACTGATCTGTTCTGAGACAGCACGTCTTATCATGCCAGGGACCCCCAGGGTGTTGAAGGCTATTGGTAGCCCTTGAGGCTCAGATATTTTGTTGACAAATTCTCCTCTGGAGGGGCTCTCTGACCTGGATGGCTCATCCCGGTCAAAGGAGGCTGAGATACTGGAGCATCTTGAGAGGCTACTGTCTCTGCTGAGGCTACGAGACAGTGAGGACTCAAAGCTCGATTCTCCAGAGGAGTGCTCCATCTGAGCCAAACGAATTCTCTTTTTCTTGGGTGGAAGCTTTTCTGTCGGTAGTTTGGACAGGCTCTCGCTCCTCTGGGGCCAGTTGAATGTATCTGCAACCTTTTCCCCTTGCTCAGTGCTCTGACCGTTATGCTCCCGATCGGGTTCCTCTGTGACCAGGATTTCAGGAATGTTATTTTGGCGAACCAGACGAGACTGCTGGACAGCAGCACAGCTCTCAGCCACTGCTGCTAATGTGCTGTCGACACGGTTTTCCATCCCTTGTTTCCCCTGGTCGGCACATTTAGGAATGGACATCTTTTCATGGTAGCTCTCTAATGAAAGATTGGCAGTAGCATCGGTCTTAGTTTTTCCTGTGCTATGGCCATCTTTGTACAATAAATCAACAGGAGAGGCCCTGTCAATAGATTCAGAGTTCTCAAAGGAATTGGGCTTGCTTAAAGAGTTGGTGTGTCTGATAACTGATGTACCGCTGCCTTGCCTCTGTAGGTCGCCTCTCTCTTTACCAGAGGTGTTAACCTGGGTTTCTCTGATCGGTGACAGTCTTGATTCTGATGCATCTGTACCTCTTGCTACTAGCTGATTTTGAGTTATTTGCGGTGGGTTGCTTTTAGGCTGTAGATCAACCATGATAGAGTGCTGAGAAAATGGCCGACCTGAACTGGCTGTTGATAGTTGGCAAGAATCAAAACTGACAGAGCATGGGGGATTGGTGTCAGTTGGCGATTGGTCATCATCGTCACCAACACTCTTCATTTTCCTTCTTTTTCTAATTGATTGCTGTTGGTCCATTATACCTGAAATAACTGTTCTGGGGACTAACGGCTGCTGCATGACATGTTGAAAAACATCCTGCTCAGTCTCTCTGACAGATACTGGCTTGTTTTTCGGGCCATGGAGCTCTGAACAATAGAATTTCTTGTGATTTTCAAAGTTTTCTAGTTTTCGGTACCGATTGCGACAGGTCTCACATTCATACATTGTGCCTTTGCTCTGCAGAGGCTTTCGGTTTCGGTCTTGTGCATGCTCAAAAGACCTGCTTCTTTGCATTAACTCAGTGGAGATGCTAGACCCATGGTAGCCTTCGTCCATGGAACGGACTGAGGTAAGGCCCTCACTTGTGGAGAAATCCTCCACTGCTACTTGTCGTACAAGAGTACGAGAATGTATTGCTGGATTTGGGGTAGAGGGGGCAGATGAAAACACATCATCGTTTAAGGAACTAATTTTGTCATCAAAAGACTGACAGATCCGTAGTGGGTGGGGTTGCTGGACAATGTTTGGTGGGAGACCCGAGTGCCCTGGAGTTGTGGGCATAGAATTACTTCTTGTTATTGGTAAACAGTCCATTGGTGTATACTGATTGGGTACAGATAGAAGAAATACTGGCTTAGATTTTTCTGTGGGGGTGAAAGGGGACTTGGGTATGTCTGAGCTGGAACTCGACCTTCTCGCCATTGGTTTAAGGTCAAACTGAAAAGAGTCTTTAAATATATACGATTTGGGGGAGTCTATGCTACCTCTCCTAGAAAGAGAAGTCCTTCTTGGTTTGACACTGTCCAGCTGTTTGTCGTCAACCACTGCCTCATTGTCCGATATTAACTTTGAGATTCGTTCCTCGAGAGAGAGTGCTTTTGTTTCTAACGGAGGACGCATTTGTCCTTGCACAACACGTGGCTTCTCCACAGAAGCCACATGCATGGCAGTGGCAACCACTGCTGGGAGATTAGGAAGTGCATTTTTGGTGACATCCATGTCTGTTGGTGGGGTTATTTTGACAAAGGGACTCGGGGGACTCATGGCCTGGTCTGCACTTTCAGAACGTGAGAAGTAACCAGAGTCTGTGCTGCCTAAACTGCGGGGACTAAGCAGACACTTGCCCTGCTGCTGCTGAGAAAAGTCTGTGGCTTGCTGCCTCTGAAGCTGACCATGTCCGCCTCCTGGTGGAGTCCTGCACTGCTGATCCTCATCCTCACTTCCTGCATCCTGTAGGGGGCTTGTGCAATCCACCTCTTTCAAGGACGACAGGACGCTGATGCTGGATCTCAGATGTGCCGTTTGGAAGTCCTTTTGCCGCTGGGCAGTAGCCTGCTCAGGGCTGGAGTCTGTGACTCTTGGACTGTCTGCCCGCTGAGGGGAGACATTGACAGGATAGACAACCACTTTTGGGAGGCTAGCTGTCCCTTTGGACTCATAGCCCCTCTGACTCAGAGGGAAAACAGCCGATGGGTCCCCTGCATCCCCATGATTGCCTTGTGTTGTGCCTGCACTCTGCAAACTGCTCTCAGAGAACGCTGCAACACTGCTTTGTGACGAGTCAGGGTCCAGGTCTGCTGTGCTACTTTCCTCATCGCTGTCCCCACTTTCCTCCACATCTGAATGTGTTCCAAGTGCTTTGTCAGACTCCACGGAGAGGGACCCACTTCCAAAGTCGGAACGCGCCACAAGCCCCAGTTTTATTGCGTGAGCATGGGATTTCTTATGCTTGTACAAATTGCTCTTAGTTTTGAATGAGAAGCCACAAGTAACACACGGGTAGGGCCGCTCTCCTGTGTGAGACCTGATGTGCTTGAGTAACACACTGGGCTTTGCACATGCCCGACTGCAGTATTCACACACATACTTCCCCTGCTTCTTAGGCTTTTGGTCCTTTGCTGAGATGCTACACATCTGTTCAAGCCCAAAGTTCACAACCGTGGCCTTCTGGACTGGGTTGTAACCAGGTGTAACAGGGACTTGAATGGTGCTAGGGACACTAGCCGATAGGGACTGGCATGTGTGCACCACCGGTGGCTGGCTCTGAGGCAAGGAATTGGAGCCTGAGGGAACAGGTGAATCGGAGGAGCCAGCGCTGAAGCTCACCTGCAAGCCAGGCTTTTCCCCACAGTTGCTGAAATGCTGTGTAGCATGCTGCAAAGTCTGCAAGGGAACAGCCTGGGTAGAGGACTGCATTGTGTAGGTCTCTTGTTTATTTACAAAGTCATTCTGCATATGCGCAGGCTGAATTTGGAGTCCAAAATGTATAGCTGGCATAGCATTCACTTCACTATTAGACTGAGCAGAAAGAGTTCGGCCAGGTTTTTCAACGGCTGTGACTGGAAAAGATATATTTTTTTCTGCCAAGGAGCTGAAGTCTGGTTCCATAGCCTTGAGCAAGACTTCAAGGGGAGCGCCAGCATGGTAAGGAGAGTCACCTTCACAGCTTGTTTCGCCACTCTTACTGTCCTTGAGCTGCTGAGACTCCCCAACACCAGAGACAGATTCCTCTTTACCACTAATGGGATCGAGAGACTGTGGCTTTGAGAAGGACGTATCCCTCTGGTTTAGCCTATCATTGTCAATGGAGGATGTCACTCCCTCAGAGGATTCAGCATTAGGCTGGACATACTCCGTGTCTCGGTTCTGGCTTGGTGAGCTGGCAGGGTTTTGAGAAGGGCTGCTGGGGTAGGAGCAAGAGGGTGCAGCTTCCTTGGACGAGGCAGCTTGGAGTGTTGCCACGGAGGTCTTGGACTGCAAGGACTTCTTCACAGGAGATTTGGGTATTTTCTTCAGCTGGTTTTCTGCCACAACCTTTTTCCTCTTCAGTGCCTTTATGTTATCTGCACTTCTTCGACCACCCTCATTAATCCCTGTAAGAAAACAGAAGAGAAATTAGAATGTATATTGAAATAGTATTATATAATATACAATAACAATAATAACAACAACAACATGCTATTTAGCAGACATGTTTATCCAAAGCGACTTAGAGTCATGCGTGCATTAATTTTATGTATGGGTGGTCCCAGCGGGAATCAAACACATGACCCTTTGCGTTGCAAGCGCCATGCTCTACTGCCTGAGCTGCAGTTTATAGTTTATGCAAAATGCTAAATAAAAATGATCCGATATGCTATGAGGATCTTCACTGAGAAGAATAGATATGATTCACCAATAATTCACCAACCAGATAAAAATATGGTTTGGCCTGTGTTAGAAGAAACCACCCTGCAAACTGTGCTACCAAGCATCTGTTTTGTTGATTAATTGGAAGTGAAGTTTGTTAAGCAACACTCCTCAATTAACAAATTCTTCTCAAATTTTTCTATCAATTTCATCCAAACAATTCTGTGCGCAGGTATATTCCTAGTTTATTTTTATCTTGTACAAAATATTCAGTGCATGATAATCAATTAGGGTATTTTACAAAATAAAACGCATCACCAGTTGCATTAACCATCGGTCTTTCTACCAAAGATAAAAGGCTGTACTCTACCTGTGCATCAAGATTTTTAACGGTAGCAGCAAATCACTTGTCTATGTCTGTCGTTTGGTCTGTAAAACCTCCATCCTCAACATCAACACCAGCCAACCTTTACCGCTCACTGCCTTTTGTCTCCGACAGCTCGTTCTCATGGATGAGGCTTCTTGTTTTGGGCTCTGGAAGTTCTCCTCAGCAGCGCTAGCTGTGCGTCTGAAGCCACTGAGGCCCACGCATCATTACAGTATGAATAAAACCCACCCTCTCCCTCGCTCTCTTCCTCATTCCCACTCCTTTTCAAACCATCCCTTAACATTTTCCCTTTCATAATGATGTTGAGGATAGATTAATAAAAATCTAACTGTTCCCTATAAATGTGTACCTTAATGCAATGTTATTGTATATACATTGCATATGCATACATTAAATAGGTAGTGCATGTGTATTAGAGTATATGCAAACATGTCGAGTAACGAAGTCAATCTCTGATTGCACTTAATCCTGGAGAGAACCAGCGCTACCGGTGCTAATTATTATTGAGCCAGATAATTACATAACACCAAATACAGTAATGGGAAACAACAGGTGAATTTCATTACTATGTTACTACACAATTCAGTGAAATTGCAGCTTTTATCCTATGGGTGTGCAGTCAGTTACCCAACCAAATACAGCTTCTACTCTTTTAACCAGATAGACCCATAGAGGGCTGTCCCATAACTCCTAAACCTGGCCTTGAAAGAGATGTTAATTAAAATGTCACTATTTTTCAACTTCATATTCATCATCTCCAGCACCACCCCAACATCAACATATGGGAAAACGGCAGTCTATGTTTTGTGGGGAAAAAGACAAGTGTTTCCAATGACATCATCGTGTGCATTGTGTGATTTTAACCAACTATGAGTAGGCATCGCCTAATACTTACTAATTGGTTGATGATGTCATGAGAATCACTTATTGTCTATCTTTTTTACTATAAAACATACTGTAGAAACGTTCCATCTTCACATATGTTGATGTTGGGGTGGTGATGGAGATGATGAATATGAAGTTGAAAAATAGTGACATTTAAACATAGACCTTACAGAAAAGGTTACTTCACTAAGTATTAATAATGGCCTTGCAGTGTGAGTTATTTTGCACGCGGTACCAGAATTCTATGCTGCTGTTCTAGAATTTGATGGTTGTATTTTGCCGCCATTCTCTGCACCCCTCATTGCATCAATATCGCATTTTCTGCTTCATATTAGGCGTTTATAAAACTGTATTTTTAACCACTCAATCTCTTATCCTTTCTGCTTATAGCAGTAGCAGCAAGTATCTATAGTATTATTTATAATTATATAATTAACATTATGATCTATATTAAATTAATATTATCTGAAAGAGGCGGTGGTATTAGCCTGTCTGAGGGTCTGCGCGTGTGAGACGATGTAACGATGTGCACTGAGGGTCGGGAAGCAAGTTCAGGGAGTGAGTATTATAATAAATAAATGCAACATAATACAAAAGAAGAAACACGAACGATGCACAGACATGAAACTGAAACAGAAACTATAACACCTGGGGAAGGAACCAAAGGGAGTGACATATATAGGGAAGGTAATCAGGGAAGTGATGGAGCCCAGGTAAGTCTGATGATGCGCAGGTGCGCGTAACGATGGTGACAGGTGTGCACCATAACGAGCAGCCTGGTGACCTAGAGGCCAGAGAGGGCAAACACGTGACAGGTGGGAAACCTGAGGTGTTAAATCCGGTGTGTTTGATACAATAGTGTTGAACAAACCAAAGTGATAGCGGGGTATGAGCATATATTACATATGCAGACCATGGCTAAGGGAAACGCTGGCATCCTAAATGCTTTATGTTCATTTTTAAAAATGTATTTAATTTATTCTACCCAGGAAAAACTAGGCTACAGCGGTGCCTACATTTGATCATCCTGTCAACGTATTATCACCACTGGACATTTAGCCTAAAGATGCCTGCCTCGTCGCCAAACGATGAAGATATTTTGTGTCATCAAATGCAGTAAGTATTATGGCTTGGATAGGTTTTAGCCTGGTCAGAGCAGAGGAGAGTGAGAACAGGGTCACGTAATCAACAAAGTGCGGTAGTTTGTTCGGAAGGTCAGATAAAATGTTGACTGTGTAATCAGCTATATTGTGTGCAGAGACCATGGCATTAGTGAGGTGCGGTTGTGTATATGTGTGTATATACAGTTTATTCTAAACTATGGAGCTAATCAGGATTATCTAGGTTTATACATTGGCATCATCTATGGGCTGAATGTTACATGTGCGGACCAGTTATCCTTCCAGAACGTGGTCACATTTGTATAAACTTAAAGTATTAACGCAAACTCACCCCATTCCGTACAAATGTGCGCAAACGCAACATTCAAACGAGGCTACAAAGAAAATGAATGGGACTGTAGCGACTGTGTTGACTTCAAAATCGGGGGTGTGAACTAGGTTTCTATTCAAATGTTGATCGACATGGTAATGGTTCTATAGTATTGGAGAAAAGTTGAAAAACGGACCCTCCGTTACATCGTGACGTGTCATGTCGTAACGTACAGCACGCATAAAGCAACTATTTATGTCTTACAATCTCTCTCCACCAGGTGTAGCACTTCTCTCATCGTTTAAAAACAAGAAATGGACAGTGACAGGGGTAAGGGGATCATTGCATGCGATCATCATTCTCAAAGCCGCTGTTTACTTCTAAGATCACTTTAGCACCGCCCTAAAAACCTGATTCAAATTCGACACAAACCTTCAAATAGGTATGCAATGACACATTATATAAACTCTTTATAGTGTATTATTTGCATTTTAGAGGCGATAAGGTGATAAATTGAACAGATTGAGTGAAAAAAAGCAATTTTCCCACACATGTCTCCTTCTCACTATCACGCATTAGTTTCTCTTCCCCACCCGCCATTTTTAAAAAGACCCGACGTGGCTCATTGCCTGCTTGAATTATGCAGAAACGGGCAGCGTTTAGGTCATGTAATTGATAATGTTGGAAAGGGGAGAAATTGTGCTTTACAATGGTATTGACATTACAGTTGATCTGGAAGTGTTACGTTTTTGGGGCGCTAAAATAAGGGCAATTGTACGGACCAAGGTGATGTACGAGTTTACGTTACCTACTACAAACTTCAATAAAATGGTTTCACCCAAATCTGGCAACCCTGTTTTGCTTTCACTCTACGGCTAGGCAGTACGCTTGTAATTGAGGTGATAATCTGAGATAACATTTTATTTGCTTTGTTTTGTCAAAAGCTGTAAATGACTTGTCAAGTCATGTGCTCCGGTTTTTGTATACACTATAACAAGCACATCGAAGATTTGTTATATGCTGAAAAGTTGCCTAACTAAGTTGATCTTATTCCGGCAATGGTTGCAGCCATCTTGTTTGTTTGCATTTTATTGTGAATGGCCTTCTGGGATTAGGGAGTTTACACTTGTCAAAAAAAACATGGCTGCCATCATAAAGAATGTAGCTGCTGATAGCTTAGCTGACATCTTTTTCTAAACAATATTACACTTCTATCTTGTGCTCACCAGAGATGTGTCATATTCTAAACAAGTCTAGCTGTTAGGTCACTAATTTGTGTTATGCTTTTTGTAAGCACAACCTGTTATTTAGACTGGTTTATAGAATGAGTTTGGCTGTGGATGTGTTCCGTGTGATGCTTGGATGATGAAGTTAGCATTTATCTTTAATAAAAGGTGAAATTGAGGAATACAGTTGTGAAGACCTTTATTTTCTATCAGTACAAAACATTGTTTAGATGCTTTTCAGACAACAATGCTATTTAGATGTGTTTGTTGCATATGTTCTGTTGCTACTGTTCCAATCATATACAGTTGAAGTCGGAAGTTTACATACACCTTAGCCAAACACATTTATACTCAGTTTTTCACAATTAATGACATTTAATCATAGTAAAAATTCCATGTCTTAGGTCAGTTAGGATCACCACTTTATTTTAAGAATGTGAAATGTCAGAATAATAGTAGAGTGATTTATTTCAGCTTTTATTTCTTTCATCACATTCCCAGTGGGTCAGAAGTTTACATACACTCAATTAGTATTTGGTAGCATTGCCTTTAAATTGCTTAACTTGGGTCCAACGCTTCGGATAGCCTTCCACAAGCTTCCCACAATAAGTTGGGTGAATTTTGGCCCATTCCTCCTGACAGAGTTTGTGGAACGGAGTCAGGTTTGTAGGCCTTCTTGCTCTTTTTCAGTTCTGCCCACACATTTTCTATGGGATTGAGGTCAGGGCTTTGTGATGGCCACTCCAATGACTTTGTTGTACTTAAGCCATTTTGCCACAACTTTGGAAGTATGCTTGGGGTCAATGTCTACTTGGAAGACCCATTTGTGACCACGCTTTAACTTCCTGACTGATGTCTTGAGATGTTGCTTCAATATATCCACATAATTTTCCTACCTCATGATGGCATCTATTTTGTGAAGTGCACCAGTCCCTCCTGCAGCAAAGCACCCCCACAACATGATGCTGCCACCCCCGTGCTTCAGGGTTGGGATAGTGTTCTTCGGGTTGCAAGCCTCTCCTTTTTTCCTCCAAACATAGCGATGGTCAGTTCCATTTTTGTTTCATCAGACCTGAGGACATTTCTCCAAAAAGTATGATCTTTCTTCCAATGTGCAGTTGCAAACCCTAGTCTCTCTTTTTTTTATGGCGGTTTTGGAGCAGTGGCTTCTTCCTTGCTGAGCGGCCTTTCGGGTTATGTCGATATAGGACTCATTTCACTGTGGATATAGATACTTTTGATCCTTTGTCCTCCAGCATCTTCACAAGGTCCTTTGCTGTTCTGGGATTGATTTGCACTTTTCGCACCAAAGTACGTTCATCTCTAGAACACGTCTCCTTCCTGAGTGGTATGACGGCTGCATGGTGTTTATACTTGCATACTATTGTTTGTACAGATGAACGTGGTACCTTCAAGCGTTTGGAAATTGCTCCCAAGGATGAACCAGATTTCTTTTGATTTTCCCATGATGTCAATATGAGGCACTGAGTTTGAAGGTAGGCCTTGAAATACATGCACAGGTACACCTCCAATTGACTCAAATGATGTCAATTAGCCTATCAGAAGCTTCTAAAGCCATGACATAATTTTCTGGAATTTTCCAAGCTTTTTAAAGGCCCAGTCAACTTAGTGTATGTAAACTTCTGACCAACTGGAATTGTGATACAGTGAATTATAAATCTGTCTGTAAACAATTGTTAGAAAAATTACTTGTGTCCTGCACAAAGTTGATGTCCTAACCGACTTGCCAAAACTATAGTTTGTTAACAAGAAATTTGTGGAGTGGTTGAAAAACGAGTTTTAATGACTCCAACCTAAGTGTATGTAAACTTCTGACTTCAACTGTATTTGCAATGGTACGCTGCAGGGACCACTCAACAATGATCACAAATATGTGATCGTACGCATCAAAGGGTAAAGAGTGTGGTTTTAGTGACCCATTACATAAGGTTAGCTTTACCCTGTGTGCATCCCAAATTGCACTCTATTTCCTATATATTATGTTACTTTTGACCAGGGCCTATAGGCCTGTCATGATTTCCTGGCTTTTACATTTTGTTCCCCTCCTATTACCCATAAAATTATGTCAGGATTCCTATTAGTCTCTGACATAGATAGATATTGGTTCTACAGTGCCTTCAGAAAGTATTCCACATTTGTTGTGTTCCTGCCTGAATTCAAAATTGATTAAATATATTTTCTTCTCACCCATCTACACACAACACCCCAGAAGGAAAATTTAAAAAATGTTTTTAGAAATGTATTTAAAAATAAATACAGAAATATCCGATTTAAATAAGTTTTCACACCCCTAAGTCAATACTTTGTATAATCACCTTTGGCAGCGATTACAGCAGTGAGTCTTTCTGGGTAAGTTTCTAAAAGCTTTCCACACCTGGATTGAGCAACATTTGTCCATTTATTCTTTTCAAAATTATTCAAGCTCTCAAATTGGTTATTGATCATTGCTAGACAACCATTTCCAGGTCTTGCCATAGATTTTCAAGTAAATTTAAGTCAAAACTGTAACTCGGCCACTCAGGAACATTCACTGTGTTCTTAGTAAGCAACTCCAGTGTAGATTTGGCCTTGTGGTTTTAGGTTATTGTCCAGCTGAAAGGTGGATACTTCGCCCAGTGTCTGATGGAAAGTAGACCAAACTAGGTTTTCCTCTAGGATTTTGCCTAATTCCATTCTTTTTTTATCCTGAAAACCTCCCCCTTCCTTAACGATAAAAGCATACCCATAACATTATACAGCCACCACTATGCTTGAAAATATGGGGAGTGGTACTCAGTAATGTGCTGTATTGAATTTGACCCAAACATAACACTGTACTCAGGACAAAAAGTGAATTGCTTTGCCAATTGTTTTGCAGTATTACTTTAGTGCCTTGTTGCAAACAGGATGCATGTTTTGGAAAATGTTTATTCTATACAGGCTTCCTTCTTTTTCACTCTGTCAATTAGGTTAGTATTGTGGAGTAATTAAAATATTGATCCATCCTCAGTTGTCTCCTATCACAGCCATTAAACTGTTTTAAAGTCACCATTGGCCTCATGGTAAAATCCATGAGTGGTTTCCTTCCTCTCTGGCAACTGAGTTAAGAAGGACACCTGTATCTCTGTAGTGACTGGGTGTACTGATACACCAGCCAAAGTGTAATTAATAACTTCACAATGCTAACTTCACTGGGCTCCTGAGTGGTGCAGCGGTCTAAGGCACTGCATCTCAGTGCAAGACACATCACTATAGTACCTGGTTCGTATCCAGGCTGTAACACATCCGGCTGTGATTGGGAATCCCATAGGGTGGCGCACAATTGGCCCAGCGTCGTCCGGGTTTGGCCGGAGTAGGCCGTCATTGTAAATAAGAATTTGTTCTTAACTGACTTGCCTAGTTAAATAAAAAGGAAAATCTGTCCTTCTGCCCCTGAGCAAGGTAGTTAACTCACTGTTCCCCTGGCACCGAAGACGTGAATGTCGATTAAGGCAGCCCCCCGCACCCCTCTGATTCAGAGCGTTGGGTTAAATGCGGAAGACACATTTCAGTTGAATGCATTCAGCTGTACAACTGACTAGGTATCCCCCTTTCCCTTTCTAGATCCCCCTTTCCCTTTCCTAGATGCCCTTTGCGAGGCATTGGAAAATGTCCCTGGTCGTTGTTTAATCTGTGTTTGAAATTCACTGCTCGACTGAGGGACCTCACAGATAATTGTATGTGTGGGGTACAGAGATGACGTAGTCATTAAAAAATCATGTTAAAACACTATTTTTGCACACAGTCCATGCAACTTATTATGTGACTTTTTATGCAAATGTTTACTCCTGAATTTATTTAGCCTTGCCACAACAAAAGACATTTCAGCTTTTCATTTTTATTACGTTGTAAACATTTCAGGAAAAAAACTACTTTCTACTTTGACATTGTGGGGTATTGTGTGTAGGCCAGTGACACAAAATCTCAAGTTAATACATGTTAAATTCAGGCTGTAACACAACATGTGGAATAACTCAAGGGGTGTGAATACTTTCTAAAAAGACACTAAGTAACGCTTGGTGGTCTTATAAATTAATAAGTATAAATCAATTATTTGCACTTGCAATGAAATGCATTTTTTTCCCCAGCCATGTTTTAGCTCAGATTACTATTCTGGATGACATAGTACATTGCAGGGAATGGCCATGAGTTAGAAAGCAAGGGAGGAAAATGACTGAAAGACAAGGAAAATGAGAAGCCATTGAAATGGTGTCCTAGTAGCACCTATTGATAGTGCCTTTCCATGGGGATTAACCTGTGATTGACAGGCCTGGTGACATCACCGGTGGTGTATTTGGAGAGGGGATATAGACGATCTATACATTGTTAGTTCCGAATCCTCTCGCTTCAACACATAACCCCACCCAACCTCATTCAAAAGGAGAATGAGTCAATGTCTCAAAGGGCACCTTATTCCCTATTTAGCGCACTACTTTTGGGCCCTGGTTGAAAGTACTGCACTATAAAGGGAAAAGGGTGCCATTTAGGATGGATACTATGTAGGGCCTGCTCAGAGAGCAGGGGGGATCTAAAGGGATAGAGGAAATACCGGAACCTTCCTGATGTAGTAATCTCTTTGGCATACTAACACTAATCTTCCTAGCTAAGGAACATAGCCTTAACAGCATTCAAGGCATGAGTAAATATTTGTCTGCGTCCCAAATAGCACCCTATTCTCTATATCAGTGGCTCCCAAACTTTTTTAACCGTGGCACACATTGATGGGATAAAAATTCCACACCTAAAATTCCCCAAATGTCCCTATGAACTTATTTAGTGGTGAGGACCTCCACCTCACACATACTACAAATCATCTATACAGATGTAACCATTTGTGCCATTCAATGTATTATCTGAGTGATATTCTTTCTAGACGTGACGCTTGGCATTCAGGCATTCAGGCCAAAGTGTTCAACTTTGGTTTCATCAGACCAGAGAATCTAGTTTCTAATGGTCTGAGAGTCTTTTAGGTGCCAAGCGGGCTGTCATGTGCCTTTTACTGAGGAGTGGCTTCCGTCTGGCCTGATTGGGTGAGTGCTGCAGAGATGGTTGTCCTTCTGGAAGGTACTACCATTTTCACAGAGGAACTCTGGAGCTCTGTCAGAGTGACCATCGGGTTCTTGGTCACCTCCCTGACCAAGGCCCTTCTCCTCCGATTGCACAGTTTGGCCAGCTGTAGGAAACATCTTGGTGGCTCCAAACTTCTTCCATTTAAGAATGATGGAGGCCACTGTGTTCTTGGGGACCTTCAATCCCCACATCTGTGCCGACACAATCCTGTCTCAGAGCTCTACGGACAATTATTTTGACCTCATGGCTTGGTTTTGGATCTGACATGCACTGTCAACTATGGGACCTTATATAGTAGACAGGTGTGTGTGCCTTTCCAAATCATGTCCAATAATTAACATTTACTACAGGTGGACTCCAATCAAGTTGCAGAAACATCTCAAGGATGATCAATGGAAACAGGAAGCACCTGAGCTCAATTTCGAGTCTCATAGCAAAGGGTCTGAATGCTTATGTAATTAAGGTATTTCTGTTTATTCGTCATACATTTCTAAAAACCTGGTTTGGCTTTGTTATTATGGGGTATTATGTGTAGCTTGGGGGGAGAACAATTGAATCCATTTTAGAATAAGGCTGTAACTTAACAAAATGTGGAAAAAGTCAAGGGGTCTGAATAATTTCTGAATGCACTGAGCTGGAATGTCAAGCTAACTGAAGCTGGTTAGCTTTAGAAAACACTGAGTAGATCTAGCTTGCATCGTAGGATACCCCTCTGTACAGCAGTTTTTTTTTTACAGTTAGCATCACCCCTTTCAAAAACAAAGCCTGCGCCGTATTCCACCTCATGAGCTTCTGTGATTGACCAATTAAAATGTTCCTTGCATGTATCGTACAAAAAACAAGAACATTTTGAGTTGACTGATTTTAGGGTACATTGAATGATGTGCTGTTTACATCAGTATTATCATAGGGTTGACACAGGCTACATCAATTTATCATTAACATCAGAGGACAAAATGTATTGTGAAGCCACAAGGCTTTTTCAATAAACTGACTGTCAGAAATTGCATCCTATTCCCTATGTAGTGCACTACATTTGACCAGGGCCCATGGGGTTCTGGTCAAAAGTAGTGTACTATATAGAGAATAGGGTGCCATTTCAGACGCAACCAATAACTGCCTGAGGAAACGCAGACAGAAAATATCCAGGCAGTTTTTCCTGTGTTAAAAATGTAATCTCCATAATGTAATGACTGGACTCCACTGACACAGCGCACAAATGACCAAAACTTTTTCCTATGATGAGCTCAAAGACACTCCCAGCATTTGCCACAGAACACCAGCAGTACGTAAAATGGTACAGTACGTTCTTTACAAATCACTGCGTTACTGTAAGTATGGACAGGAAAATAAATTCCCCTCACAGCATACACTTAGCTAACTAGCACATGTTGAAAGTGAAAGCATTCCATTAATTCCCTTCGATCGTTACTCATCGATTTAGAAATTATACCTTTCTGTGCGCCGGCTTTGGTATCTTTCAGTTCATTCTGTGCTTCTTCGATTTTATCTGCAACACAAGAAAGGAAGGATACCTGTTGGTTTTCAGCACAGAGAAACAAACCAGAAATAAGAGGCTGATTATTATCCACACTATAGGCAATGTAGAAAATAACTAATGATCCTGGGGATGCTTCCTACACTGGTGTTGTGGTATGGAGAGGTTTTTTATTATAATAAGAACCAGACCTTCTTACATGGCGAAGGGATAATACCAGAGTATTACAAAAACCATCATTATGAGAACAGCTCTTAGGGCTAGTACACACATAGGTAATGTCCCAAATGGCACCCTATTCCCAATTTAGTGCACTACTTTTGACAAGTAGTGGGCCCTTTTCCAAATTAGTGCACTATAGGGAATAAGGTACGAATTGGGACAGTGTTGAGAGCTCTTAAAATGCCTCAATTCCACAGCATATGCATGATACATGTTAGTGGAAAATGAGCTAAACAAATTAACGCAGAGTGATAATGTAATTCTAATTACCTTTAAGAAACTGAAGGGATTCCATGAGGATCAATGTATCGATAAGATCAAGCACAACCTAGGCTACATGACAACACAACACACATGGCTGTGTAATATTTCCATCTCGATTAGACCTTTTATAGTGTGTGTCTTTGTCCCAAATGTATTCACACCCTTGACCTTAAGCTTACTACCATGTGAGCATTGCTGCACTTATGATGTGAAGAAATAAACTATTAGGCTATCAACATTTTAAGCTAAACATTCTGATCTGTTGCGTAAGCCACAGTAGGTAAAAAAAATGTTTAATTCTACTGGTTGTATTAATTTGTAATCTATTGCATCCCACAACTGTCCCAGACCATGTTAGGAATATTTATTTCTCACACAGAATAGGTCGACTTTGTACAATGGGGGATATTAGATTAACATAGGCTTGTGCTTTTGCTGTTCGTTAGGCCTACTCATCTTGTTGGCTGCCGAAAAGTAAATGTAGTTCTTACAATATCTTCAATATGCACCTCGGAATTGAATTAGGACGCGAGCAGTTGTGTCCCGGATGTGTCTGTCTTCACTTGTAGCCTGCAAAAGTCATGGATTTTTTTAGGATGCATTACGGCCACACAAAGGGGATGCTGCAGGGAAATTGGAGGCATTATCAAGTGCTTCTCAAATTGAAGTCTACGCAAAAAAAAACTAAGCAGAGCTCAATCCTTTCAAGCAACTTTTTTCAAATCATCATTAGTCGCATCATGCTGCCTTACAAAACATACAGCCCAACGTTTGTAGAACTAAAGTTACATTAATAACTCTAAATTAAGCATATAGGAATACCTATTTCTTTGTTAACCGCACAACACAGAATAGCCGCATGTGCTCACTCCCTCTAATCATTTGGAGAAAATATAATTTCTATTTTATTCAGCTTTGTTCATTTGTATTCTTCATACTATAAAATAATGCCACGGAATTCTAAGCAAATCTTTTCTGCTAAATGAACTAGTGTAGCCCACAGCCATTTGAAATAGACTAATGGATTTATTGTGAAGGTGTAGGCTATATTACATGGATTTATTAGACTTTTGAAAATGTAGATGTTCCAAAGGTCTGCTTCAGTGGCTTGTAGGCTCTGTGGTAGCCAGGATATTATGTGTTTGTTAATTAACTGTCAATTACCGTGAGACCAACAGTTATTTGCTTGACAATCATCGTCTGACGAAATTGTGACCCCCCCCCCCCCCCCAACAATCGTAAACAGCCACAGTTTGCGCACGTGTGTGTATTTACTTATTTGGGAGCATGTTGTGGCATGTGTGTATGAATGAGTGTGTGAACTGAGATAACCCTCTGACAAGGGATACAGACTGATAGCATGTTCTTGGCACTGAGGCCTGGTTGGTATGCCTCCAGTGACAGGATCAGTAACCACAGAGTAACAGAGTCCCTCCAACACACACACACACACACACACACACACACTTCCCTCAGCTTCAGTTCATAGAACCACATTGCCTACGAGGCATTCACGATAACTACCAACCCAAAGCTCCCTAAAGCATACCACAAATGATATTATTGCAACCCAATTTAAAATAATAATACTCATTTTCATTGGTCAGGGGATTTTGAGGATAGACTTTTACTATTATGCTTTATTGTTTGTACATGTATTGCGTTAGACCACACTGGCAATCTAATCTTCACTGATTACTACTACAACAGAACAATCTGAGGGGTAATATGGGGTATGAGACCAGGGACAGCATTCACCATAGATCGGATTACACACACCAAATGATTGACAGACACCTATTAAGTAAAAGCCACTATGCCTAGTACTGAGTGCACACCGCCTCTGAACCGCGGTGAACGACGCCGCCGCCTCTGAACCGCGGTGAACGACGCCGCCGCCTCTGAACCGCGGTGAACGACGCCGCCGCCTCTGAAC
This sequence comes from Salvelinus fontinalis, assembly GCF_029448725.1. Classification (NCBI taxonomy): domain Eukaryota; kingdom Metazoa; phylum Chordata; class Actinopteri; order Salmoniformes; family Salmonidae; genus Salvelinus; species Salvelinus fontinalis. The sequence continues at coordinate 23,161,717 of NC_074696.1, forward strand.
CGCGGTGAACGACGCCGCCGCCTCTGAACCGCGGTGAACGACGCCGCCGCCTCTGAACCGCGGTGAACGACTCCGCCGCCTCTGAACCGCGGTGAACGACGCCGCCGCCTCTGAACCGCGGTGAACGACGCCGCCGCCTCTGAACCGCGGTGAACGACGCCGCCGCCTCTGAACCGCGGTGAACGACGCCGCCGCCTCTGAACCGCGGTGAACGACGCCGCCGCCTCTGAACCGCGGTGAACGACGCCGCCGCCTCTGAACCGCGGTGAACGACGCCGCCGCCTCTGAACCGCGGTGAACGACGCCGCCGCCTCTGAACCGCGGTGAACGACGCCGCCGCCTCTGAACCGCGGTGAACGACGCCGCCGCCTCTGAACCGCGGTGAACGACGCCGCCGCCTCTGAACCGCGGTGAACGACGCCGCCGCCTCTGAACCGCGGTGAACGACGGCGCCTCTGAACCGCGGTGAACGACGGCGCCTCTGAACCGCGGTGAACGCCGCCGCCTCTGAACCGCGGTGAACGCCGCCGCCTCTGAACCGCGGTGAACAACGCCGCCGCCTCTGAACCGCGGTGAACAACGCCGCCGCCTCTGAACCGCGGTGAACAACGCCGCCGCCTCTGAACCGCGGTGAACAACGCCGCCGCCTCTGAACCGCGGTGAACAACGCCGCCGCCTCTGAACCGCGGTGAACAACAAAGTTACAGTATGAAGCAGTGAAGGAGAGAGAAAGGGAGGCACTGGCTGCATACCAAATGACACCCCATTTCCTTTATAGTGCACTACTTTTGAACAAGGCCCATGACAAGAGTCCAAATGTCAGGGACCCCAAAAGTAGTGCACTATAAAGGAAATAGGGTGTGATTTGGGATGAAGGGTACACACTTAATCAGAATGCTAGGAGTTATTAAGACCGTGGGGAATGATTATATTGTTGTTCCTATTCCCCTCATTAAGATTCGTAGCTACTGTTGTTATTACTGTGTGTGTTATTACAGTACCCCTGTTATTAAAGGCAAGCTTTCAGAAGAGCCTTTTATGATGTGATGTTTGACATGGTTGGGATGACAGCCAGACAGCTACGTGTTTCGTGAGAGGGAGAAAATGGAGAGATGTTAATCATGCAATTTTTACATGATTAATAAAATATAACGTAAAAGATAAACACTGCATTTATGTTGCCGGTGACGATGAACAGAGCACAATCATCTATAAAACGGGTGATGTCCCAAATGGCACCCTATTCCCTATATAGTGCACTGCTTTTGAACAGAGTCCTCTAAAACTAGTGCACTATATAGGGAATAGAGTGCCATTTGGGATACATGCCTGACTGGAATTTAAACGGAGGGAGGGTCAACATTGTTTTAGGGTATTGAACTCATGAAGCTATGTTATGGTTGCCAGTGACTGGACTGCTGTCGAGTGCAGGCTTAAGGAAAACAGAAAAATCTGAAGTTCATAAGATGCTTTCATACAAGAAAGCAGAGACTATAAATCAGTTCAATGCAGCTGTTTTCCATTTGACACAAGGCACTGCACCAACCTAGGCAGAGTCTGTAGTAGTACAAGTAGGTTATAACACCCTTTGGTTACACTTTCATAGATTAATTCCTTTATTTTAGTTAGTTAATTATTACAACTTAGGCAGCTGCTTTCACCATGTATTCAAGCAGCAAAACTGGAACATAACACCCAGTATAATATGTCACATGGTTGTGATAAATTCAGAATTGATTCCCATTCAACTCATGAGTTGAAATTCAAAATTGAATTGTCCACACCCCACAGGATGTAGAATTAGAATTTCAGTTTGAGTGAGAGGAAATATAATTTCATTCAGTGCAATTCAAATAAATTCCACTCTGTCATATAACATGAATGTTTCATTGAATCTGCAAGGTCAGATACAGTTACTTTTATCTGGAAACAATGTTCATATACTCTTAACCTTAGTGTTAGAATAGCTAATTATGTTTCCATCAACCATTTAATTTGTTTGCTATTTTTAAAGCTTCATGCTCAACTTGAGGGTTAAACTAATGCATTCAGGGATTATTTTCCACATATTGAACAACATTTTTGTGATTTTGTTTTCCTTGATCACTCATTTTAAGAGTTGGTCCTGACAATTGCATGTATATAATGACATGTTTTATGTACACAATGACCAGTTTATTAGGTACACCCATCTAGTACAGGGTCGGACCCCCTTTGCCTCCAGAACAGCCTAAATTCTTTGGGGCATGGCATTGGGGTGGCAGGTAGCCTAGTGGTTAGAGCGTTGGGCCAGTAACCAAAAGGTTGCTAGATCGAATCCCCGAGCTGACAAGGTAAAAATCTGTCATTCTGCCCCTGAACAAGGCAGGTAACCCCACTGTTCCTAGGCTGTCATTGTGAATAAGAATTTGTTCTTAAAAACTGATTTGGAAAGGGGGCAGTATTGTCACCTCCGGATGAGAAGCGCGCCCAAAGTAAACTGCCTGTTACTCAGGCCCAGAAGCTAGGATATGCATATAGTTGGTAAATTTGGATAGAAAACACTCTAAAGTTTCCAAAACTGTTAAAATAATGTCTATGTATTACAGAACTGATATAGCAGGTGAAAATCCATCCAGGAAGTGCTATTATTTTTAAATGGGTGTTTTCCATTGAAAGCCTATCCACCATACAAAGGGATATGACCCAGATTGCGTTCCCTATTGCTTCCACTAGCTGTGAACAGTCTTTAGACATTGTTTCAGTTTCTTTTATTCTGAAAAATGAGGGAGAATGACCACTTTCAATGAGTGGACAGTGGAAAGTCCCAGAGCTGTTTGGGGGCGCGCGACCCCAACGATCGTTGTTTTTCTTTTATATTGACGACGCTATTGTTCGGTTTAAATATTATTGACTATTTAGACAAACAACCTGGGGATTGATTATAAACATCGTTTGACATGTTTATACGAACTTTACTGGTACTTTGAGCCAATGGATTACTGAACAAAACGCGCCAACAAAACAGAGGTTTTTGGACATAAAGATGGACTTTATCGAACAAAACGAAAATATATTGTGTAACATGGAGTCTTGTGAGTGCAACCATATGAAGATGATCAAAGTTAAGTGATTAATTTTATTGCTATTTCTGACTTTCGTGACTAATCTACTTGGCTGGAAAATGTTTGTATGGTTTTGTGTGCTGGGCGCTGTCCTCAGATAATCGCATGGTTTACTTTCGCCGTAAAGCCTTTTTGAAATCTGACACAGCGGCTGGATTAACAGGAAGTTAAGCTTTATTTTGATGTATTACACTTGTGATTTTATGAAAGTTAAATATTTATAATAATTTAATTTGAATTTGGCGCTCTGCAATTTCACCAGATGTTGTCGAGGTGTCCCGCTAGCGGCACGCCTTTCCCAAACAGGTTGCCTAGTTCAATAAAAGGTTAAATAAATCAAAATCTATTGGTATCAAGAGACCTTATGTGTGCCAGAAACATTCCCCACACCAGTACACCACTGCCACCAGGATAGATCCATGGACTCATGCCGTTTACCCCAAATCCTGACTCTGCCATCAGCATGACGCAACAGGAACCGGGATTCGTCGGACTAGGCGATCTTTGTCCAGCGTTGGTGATTGTGTGCCCAGTGGAGTTGCTTCTTCTTGTTTTTAGTTGTTAGGAGTGGAACCCGGTGTGGTCGTCTGCTGCAATAGCCCATCAGTGACAAGGTTGGCGAGTTGTGCGTTTACCTAAAACTGTCCACTAAGTGTATATTTGTATAGACTACACCTAATATAGAGTAGAAGATGCATTTTGAATTTCAGAACATTTCACTGAATTCAATTCTGTTTCCATTCATTAAAATTTCTGAATCCTGTTTCCCACTTCAATTCAAATTAAAGAACTCAATTTAATTCTGAATTAAGCACAACCTGTGTGTGTGGGCAGAGCTGCTACAGGGCAGATGGATCAGCTGCAGAGGTGTGACGGATGGCTTCTGATCCTTAAGTGGCTTCCCTCTCCTTCCTACTCTTTCCCTCGCTTTTCTCTCTTTCCCTCTCTTACCTCTTTCTTTCACCCCACCGCCCACTTTTTACCTCCAATTTCTTTACCGCTCCGTCTCTCCATCTCCCTTTAACCCCTATCTCTCCCTATTTTATTACCTTTACAGTATCTCACTCTGTTTTACCTCTCATTCACTCTCAAATCTCTGATATGGTGAGGATGAGCCCAGTCAGCAACCCATTAAGAGGCAGCATACAAAATGGCACCCTATTCCTTACTTGGTGCACTACTTTTTGGTACTATTTGGGATGCAGACAAAGTCTCCAGGTAGAGACCCTCATGTCAAACTTTGATCCAGGCAACGTGATTATATCTGGGGGTCAGATTGGTGGTGGAAGGGGCTTGTGTGGGCAGGATGCATGTCAATTAAGCTGCAGAGCCGTGGGCCTAGAACGAGTCATCGTTGGCGCTACCATGACAACCAGGAATCCTATCCTCATTGCAGGCTGCCCCCCCCCCCCCCCCACACACACACACACCCTGCCCACTCTTTGCTCACTTCAGTGTGAGGTGGAATGTGATTAAACTGATCCCCATGGATCAAAAATGACAAATCACAACCACCACATGTGAAACATAATTGACTTGGCTACAACGCCCACATGTTAGTGAATTCCCGAAACACCAAGCCACAGCGAGGAGGAGGAGCATAGCTTACTCTAACTCAATGAAACAGGGCTCCTGTCAGCATTAGGCCCAAATTAATACAATTGGAGGAGTGTGCCCATGAGGTGCAGGGCACATCTGCAGCAGACGCCTGGCTCGTGACAGGCAGCACCCACTACCTGCTACCCGTCTCAACCTGCTACTAGAAAACCACCAAGCTCCTCATCCCCTGCCTGCCCACCTCCCCCTGCCAGGCAGTAACACATTTAGCTCAGCTCAACAGCCTGCTCTGCCCTTCTGGTGCCTGGGCCTAGCCATGCCCACTATGCCAAACAACTAAGTCCATCTGTGATTGGCATATGTGTGTTCAGTTCAACAATGGAGCACAATGCCTGGTGGGCTGCAGAGCAAATAGTATGGTGGATGGCTTTATTATTGGCTGCATTCCAAATGGCACCCCATCCCCTATATAATGCACTACTTTTGACCAGGGCCAATAGTGCACTATGTATCTGGCACTAAACAGAGACTACACAGTGGCAGAAAACCTGACCACTAACTGACCCTAAATGAAGAAAATCTTTGACTATGTCCAGACTCAGGGAGCATAGCCTTGCTATTGAGAGAGGCCGTCGTGGGCAGACCTGGCCCTCGAGAAAAGACGGGCTATGTACACACTGTCCACAAAATGAGGTGGAAACTAATTTCTAATATTTTTTTGTTGATGCTGTTGTCTTCTCACTTCTGTTTGTTTATTTCACTTGCTTAGGCAATATAAAATGTTTCCAATGCCAATAAAGCCCCAATGAATTGAGAGAGAGAAAGTGAGACTGATGCTGCTGCAGATGAGATAGGAACAGACAGCCACCCCCCACTTCTCTGTCACAGCAAGGGAGGGAGATGAAGGTTGTGTAACTCAAAGAGCTACCTCAGGCACTCTTCCTGTCGTCGGAAAATGAGATATTGCTTTTTCTGCAGCTCTCAGCGGAGACCTCCTGAAGAAGATAGCTACTGTACAGTACGGTCTGTCTGACACATGTTTAGGTCGCACCCTTACAAGAAACCATTGGAGACGCCCATGGGTCTGGAGAAAACAACCAATCACAGACAAGAAAAGATACCAAAAAAAGAAGACCCTACACCCAGTATTCTAGGAAGTACAGTAAGCTCCTGGTTACAGTCATAGGGTGACACACACACTGTGGTAGATGAGATGAGGAAGCCCAGTGACTAGTGTCCTATTACCAACAGTCTATCATCACCAGCAGACTTACAGGCTAGTGCACACTGCTTTGACCTTCCCCACTCCCACAGACACTCACTGGAGCGACTGGCTCCATCAGCCTTAATAGACCAGGAGGTATGGAGAGAGTGTGTGAGGATGAGAAAGAAATAACCACCCAGACTACCCTGTGCTAGACTGCAGTGCTGTGCTGAGTGCTCCGACGCTCTCCGTCAATCCTAGTAGACATGGAGGGAGGGATGGAGAGAGAGAGAATGAGGAGAAAGAAAAAGGAAACCACGCAGACTTCAGTGCTGACTGCACGTCTGAGAGTTTCGCTTCCCAAAAGCCGTGCAGCATGACAAACAAATAATTCAAGCGAATCTCTCGCCGTCTCTCTCTCTGTAGTTACGGGATCAGCTTCCGACTACTAAGCACTCTGTGAGGAAAGGAGGAGGGGAGGCAGCGTGGGAGGATGGGATGGTGCAGCATTCCCTGTTGGGGCTCAGCGCGTCTCGCTCCATTGGGATAGACTGGGAGGGAGGTGGTTGTGGTGTGTATAGGCAAGGTAGTGAATGGACACAACATGCGTTATGCACAAACTGAGACGAACACCCAGTCACAACGTACACGTTTGGTTTCGAACATGTACACACACAGGTTTTGGTGTGGGTTCTTTACAGTGCGGCTGGCCCCACAGGAAACAGTGGGAGGTAGGTAGGTAGGCAGGCAGGCAGTAGACCGGCACGCAGCAAACAGGCGTCCATTGATTGGTGGGAATCTTCCTTGAACAGTACCAGTCAAAAGTTTGGACACACCGACTTATTCAACCGTTTTTCATTATTTTTACTATTTTCTACATTGTAGAATAAGCAGCCAACAAGTGCTCAGCATATGTGGGAACTCCTTCAAGACTGTTGGAAAAGCATTCCAGGTGAAGCTGGTTGAGAGATTGCCAAGAGTGTACAAAGCTGTCATCAAGGCAAAGGGTGGATACTTTGAAGAATCTCAAATATATTTAGATTTGTTTAGCACTTATTTTGGTTACTACATGATTCCATATGTGTAATTTCATAGTTTTGATGTCTTCTATTTATTCTACAATGTAGATAAATAGTCAAAAGTAAGAGAACCTTTAATGAGTAGGTGTGTCAACATTTGACTGGTACTGTATATAAAACTACAGTAGTCAGATTGAGATGTGTTGGTTGGGGGGTTTGTGTGGGTGTGTGTCTGCGTAATGGCGCGGGTGGTGGCAAATGTGAATTCTGAAACTTCCATCGCTATTAGACAAAAATCTGGCCTGTGTAAATAAAGAGACAGACTGCCAAACCAAAACACATGGCCAAGCAGAGCTAAATTATGATTTGTTTCTTTCTCAGTTGCCGATCATGGAAGGTGTGATTATGGTGCTGAAATAGACCCAATGATTCAGACTGGCCCTAGAAAACAGAACTAAATGACATTGTTTGTTAAATGTACATATCAACCAGCAATCAGGAACACATCAAACAGGTATGTGATTCAATGTGTCTTACAAATCACTCACGGAATGTAAAATGTCATAAAATATGTTGTAACAGTGGAATGGGTAAAAATTGATCTAATTGAAATTGATAAAAAGATCAAATAAAACAACACAAATTAAACTAAACGCTAATTAAGTAAAGAAATTAGGGAAAAGAAAATGGAGAAATCAGTCCATGTGATTGGTAATTGAAATGCTACAGCCAGCCCAAGTATGTATGTATATATGTATATATGTATATATGCATGCACACACACACACACACACACACACACACACACACACTCTCTTTCCTTTCTCTGCATAAAACTCCAAAACGGGAAACAAAACAAGCCACACGTCAAAGTTGATCGGGTTAAAATCTCAAGTTCCCCATTGGTTGGTTCTTCTAGGGGCCGTGAACCAAAGCTAGTGTGTGTGTGTGCGTGTGTGTGTGTGTGTGTGTGTGTGTGTGACAGAACGAACATCCAGACTGCAGTTCCACTCAACTGACTCCACGGACTGACAGCCAGCCAAGGCGACCGGGACCGCACGGGGCAGGAAGCCTGTTCCATTAGATTCAGTGTAAAATCTAACTTCACATGCAGTCACACACATACACACGCACAACAAACCACACACAAGCTCTTCGGACCAGCGGAGGTAAGATGAGGGCTGGGAGATTGTCACACGGCTGAGGCTTTCTTTTATGCATTCCGTAATCACATTAATTAAATAGATACTTTAGCCCGAAGTCGCCATGTCTTCTGCACACTTGGCTAAAGCTAAATGCTACATCAACACAGTCATTACCTGAAGCAGGTCGTTTGGAGAAGCCTCTGCCACTCACTCACTGCAGGTCTGAGTCCCAAAGAGCACCTTATTCCCTACAGTATATAGTGCCCTACCTTTGACCAGAGCCCTAGGGGTGGGATATAGGGAATAGGGTGTCATTTCGGACACAGCCTCAGTCACACAACTCCAGAAGACTGTGTGGAGAAATTCAGCACGGAGAAATTCAGCACGGGTGTGTGGTACATTAATATTAGGCTACCCTGGAAAAATACTACGCCTAAGAAACGCTATTAGCGCACACCCCGCTAACTAGCTAGCCATTTCACACCGGTTACACTAACAAGCTGTTCTATCTAAAACAAACCCACACCTTGCATGTTCATTTAACATTTGCTTCAGATAGGTCTACTGTGGATAAACGTTAAAACAGACAGTAGTTTTCTGAGGCAAAAACTGCAGGCTACATGAACTCTATTTCATTCCTAAAATGTCCATTCCCTCATCCCTGGCCCCTTACCATATGACTGTCCATATTAAATTGGTTGCCGTTGTTGTTACAGTTGCTCTATGAGTGACAGCAGCCGAGCTGCTCCCTGTCACCTCTGCTCTCATCAAACACGTTGCTGTGGATGGTGGCAGTTAGCGGCACTCAACCCTGAACGCTCCCTCAACCCCTGGGGAGCAGTCCACCCATTCAGCGCACACACACACACACACACAGTGTACAAGTCATGGGGGGTATATATATTAGCATTAGTGGGTGCTTATATTTGTCCTATTTCACAAAAGTACAGGTGTGTATTATACACGTGTGTGAATTTGAGATATATTTTTTAATTCCCACTCCCTCCGAGACCCTCAGAGTTGAGGGGAGCTGGGCCAGCAGGGTCTGCCATTATCAACAGTGATCCTGGAGCAATTCAAGTGCCTTGCTCAAAGGCACATCGACAGATTATTCACCTTGTCGGCTCGGGTATTCGAACTAGCGAACTTTCGGTTACTGGCCCAATGCTCTAACCGCTAGCCTACATACTGACTACTGTAAAGTATGTATCTCTCCATCCAGATACTATATAGAAGCTAGCTAGTCTGATCTCACATTAAACAAACACTTGACGACTGGCCTTTGTCCTGAAACGCAAACAACAAGTCTTTTGTATAGCTTACATACTCATCCATCAGTCAACACACAGTCATAAGTCATCATTTTTGGCCAAACAGCTGTGGAGCTGCAGCGGTAGCCACAGTAACTTGGCGATGAGGAGGGGAATTCCTGTCAGGGCAGAAGAGAGGGAAGGTGGAGATAGGAGCAACGGGGAAGAGGAAGGAGGGGAGCTGGGCCAGCCAAAACACAGTGGTGGAGTATGGTGACGTCACTAGAAAAAGCTCTGGTACCCTCCAGGGGTTCCGGCTCTCAGCTCTCTCGTTCTTTTTTCTCTCTCAGCTCTTTTTCTTGCTCTCTCTTTTTGGAACAAGAGCGTTCCTCTGAAGTGCCAGAGGCAATGGTGGAAGGAGAGGAAAGGGAGGAGCGGAGGGGGGAGAACAGGAGTTGGGGTGGTAGGCTCTGCCAACTGCCTTCTGCCCAAATTCTAACTCAACAAGGAGGAGATACAGGTGTTGAGTGAGCCAGTAAATTTTTTCCTCCTCTCTCAGATCTGGTAAACAACTCAGACTCTGTTCTTTGTCTTAGCAGCTGTGGTGTTAACTTACTAAATGCACAAAAACATTCTTAAGGTAGGCCTACTTATTTAGAGGGAAATTTAACAGATCGTAGGCCTATAGCAAAACTGGGGATACACAATTAATGTGGCATCTTAAAGGCATCTTTCAAAATGAATCACTCAATTCGTTGTTCAACTAAAACTTAAACAACTTAAAGGCCCTGTATAGCCAAAAACGGGATTTCCTTGTGTTTTATATGTCTGGAACTCTATTGGAGGGATGTGACACCATTCTCCCACAAGAAATTCCATTTGTAGTTTTGTTGACTGTGGTGGAAATCTCTCCAGAATCTCACAAATGTTCAATTGAGTCGAGATCTGGTGACTGAGACGGCCATTGCTTATGGTTTACATCGTTTTCATGCTCATCAAACCATTCAGTGACAACTCGTGCCCTGGCATTGTCATTCTATGAGGGTGTAGCCATGGTAGCCAAAATATTGGCCTGCCCAGCATTTTTATACATTACCCTAAGCATGATGATGTTAATTTATTAATTAAATCAGGAACCACATCTGTGTGGGACCACCTGCGTTCAATATACACTGTAGCCCTCATTTCTCAAGGGTTTCCAATATACCTGTACAGTATATTTCCACACTGAGTTTGGAATAATACTATGAAATTGTGAAAATGATTATAATGCCCTTTTAGTGTTAGAGCAGTTAGAAAAGACCACCTGAATGGAGTTTTGGCCTGCCTATTTGGGCCTGGCTATATAAAGAGGGAACTTCCCTGGGTTTCAGTTTTGGATATGGCTATTAGGGGAAGTCCTGAAGGCTAAAATAACCAGCCAACCTAAACAAGTGGCTTCACTCAATCAGATAAATATTTACCAAGGCCAGGGACAAACACAGGTCAATTCCCAAATGGCACCCTATTCCCTATACAGTGCACTACTTTTGACCAGAGTCGTATGGGCCCTGATCAAAAGAAGTGCACATCTGTACATAGGAATAAGGTGCAATTTGGGATACTGAACTAGTGAGTTACCACACTGTTTTTTGCAATGTCACTGTGAAGTGGTGGTAAATAAATAGGCATTTATGTGTTCTGGTAAATTGTTGCAAAACAAAACCCAAACAGTGAAAACAAACCCAACACTAATTAGGGAAACACTGGGATAATTTGGCAGTAGTGTACTGTGGTAAGTTTAGACAGGAATAAAGGTCTCAGCCTGTAAACAACAAAGAACTACAGTACGAGTCAAAAGTTTGGACACCTACTCATTTAAGGGTTTTTCATTCTTTAAAAAAATATTTGACATTGTAGAATAATAGTGAATACATCAAAACTATGAAATAACACATATGGAATCATGTAGTAACCAAAAGTGTTCAAGAAAATATATTTGAGATTCTTCAAACTAGCCTCCTTTTGCCTTGATGACAGCTTTGCACACTCTTGTCATTCTCTCAACCAGATTCACCTGGAATGCTTTTCCAACAGTCTTGAAGGAGTACCCACATATGCTGAGCACTTGTTGTCTGCTTTTCCTTCACTTTGCGGTCCAACTCATCCCATACCATCTGAAGTGGGTTGAGGTCGGATGATTGTGGAGGCCAGGTCATCTGATGCAGCACTCCATCACTCTCTTAGGTCAAATAGCGCTTACACAGCCTGGAGGTGTGTTGGGTCATTGTCCAGTTGAAAAACAAATGTACCCGCAAAACACCAGTCTCAATGTCAACAGTGAAGAGGCGACTCCGGGATGCTGCCCTTCTAGGCAGAGTTGCAAAGAAAAGCCATATTTCAGACTGGTCAATAAAAAAAAAGATTAAGATGAGCAAAAGAACACAGACACTGGACAGAGGAACTCTGCTTAGAAGGCCAGCATCCTGGAGTCGCCTCTTCACTGTTGACATTGAGACTGGTGTTTTGCAGGTACTATTTAACAAAACTGCCAGATGAGGACTTGTGATGCGTTTGTTTCTCAAACTAGACACTTTAATGTACTTGTCCTCTTGCTTAGTGGTGCACCGAGGCCTCCCACTCCTCTTTCTATTCTGGTTAGAGCCAGTTTCGCGGTGTTCTGTGAAGGGAGTAGTACAGTGTTGTCCCAGATCTTCAGTTTCTAGGCAATTTCTTGCATGGAATAGCCTTCATTTCTCAGAACAAGAATAGACTGACGAGTTTAAGAAGAAAGTGCTTTGTTTCTGGCCATTTTGAGCCTGTAATCGAACCCACAAATGCCGATAATCCAGATACTCAACTAGTCTAAAGGTCAGTTTTGTTGCTTCTTTAAATCAGAACAACAGTGTTCAGTTGTGCTAACATATTTCCAAAAGGGTTTTCTAATGATTAATTAGCCTTTTTTTAAATGATAAACTTGGAGTAGCTAACACAACGTGCCATTGGAACACAGGGGTGATGGTTGCTGATAAATGGGCCTCTATGCCTATATAGATATTTCATTTAAAAAATCTGCCGTCAGCTACAATAGCCATTTACAGCATTAACAATGTCTACACTATATTTCTGATCAATTTTATATTTTAAATGGACAAATTTAGCTTTTCTTTCAAAAACAAGGACATTTCTAAGTGACCCCAAACTTGACCCCGAACGGTAGTGTATATTTTACCTCAATAACCTCGACTAACCGGTGCCCCTCACATTGACTCTGTACCGGTACCCTCTGTATATAGCCTCCCTATTTTACTGCTGCTCTTTAATTATTTGTTACTGTGATTACTTTTTTACTTACCTATTTTTTTACTTAACACTTCATTTTACTTAAATGCTTTGTTGGTTAACTTCTTTGGGACTTGGGGGCAGTATTAAGTAGCTTGGATAAAAAGGTGCCCAGAGTAAACTGCCTGCTACTCAGTCCTAAAAGCTAGAATATGCATATAATTAGTAGATTTGGATAGAAAACACTCTGAAGTTTCTAAAACTGTTTGAATGATGTCTGAGTATAACAGAACTCATATGGCAGGCAAAAACCTGAGAAAGAATCCAACCAGGAAGTGGAAAATCTGAGGTTTGTAGTTTTTCAAGTCATTGCCTATCGAATATACAGTGTCTATGGGGTCATATTGCACTTCCTAAGGCTTCCACTAGATGTGAACAGTCTTTAGAACCTTGTTTTATGCTTCTACTGTGAAGGATGAGGGAATAAGAGCTGATTGAGTCAGGGGTCTGTCAGAGTGCCACGAGCTCAGTCTCGCGCACTCCTGTGAGAGTTAGCTGCGTTCCATTGCATTTCTACAGACAAAGGAATTCTCCGGTTTAAACATTATTGAAGATTTATGATAAAAACATCCTAAAGATTGATTCTATACTTCGTTTGACATGTTTCTACGAACTGTAATATGACTTTTCGTCTGAACTTTCGCCTGGACTTGCCCGTGCCTCCTGAGTTTGGATTTGTGTACTAAACGCGCGAACAAAAAGGAGGTATTTGGACATAAATTATGGACTTTATCGAACAAAACAAACATCTATTGTGGAACTGGGATTCCTGGAAGTGGATTCTGATGAAGATCATCAAAGGTAAGTGAATATTTATAATGCTATTTCTGACTTCTGTTGACTCCACAACATGGCGGGTATCTGTATGGCTTGTTTTGTGTCTGAGCGCCGTACTCCGATTATTGTATGGTGTGCATTTTCCGGATTTTGGGGGGGAAAATCTGACACAGCGGTTGAATTAAGGAGAAGTTTATCTATAATTCCATGCATAACAATTGTATCTTTTAGCAATGTTTATTATGAGTATTTCTGTAAATTGATGTGGCTCTCTGCAAAATTACCGGATGTTTTGGAGGCAAAACATTACTGAACATAACGCGCCAATGTAAACTAAGATTTTTGGATATAAATATGAACTTTATCGAACAAAACATACATGTATTGTGTAACATGAAGTCCTATGAGTGTCATTTGATGAAGATCATCAAAGGTTAGTGATTCATTTTATCTCTATTTCTGCTTTTTGTGACTCCTCTCTTTGGCTGGAAAAATTACTGTTTTTCTGTGACTAGGTGCTGACCTAACATAATTGTTTGGTGTGCTTTCGTCGTAAAGCCTTTTTCAAATCGGACACTGTGGCTGGATTTACAACAAGTGTATCTTTAAAATGGTGTCAAATACTTGTATGTTTGAGGAATTTTAATTATGGGATTTCTGTTGTTTTGAATTTGGCGCCCTGCAATTTCACTGGCTGTTGTTGAGGTGGGACGCTAGCGTCCCGAATATCCCAGCGAGGTTAAGGGCTTGTAAGTAAGCATTTCACTGTAAGGTCCACATCTGTTGTATTCGGCGCATGTGACAAATAAAATTTGAATTGAACTCTGGGACTTCCTTTCCTGTGGCAGTCCTCATGAGAGCCAGTTTCATCATAGCGCTTGATGGTTTTTGCGACGGCACTTGAAGAAACTTTCAGAAAAGTTCTTTACATTTTCCGGATTGACTGACCTTCATGTCGTATATAATGATGGACTGTCGTTTCTCTTTGCTTATTTGAGCTGTTCTTGCCATAATATGGACTTGGTATTTTACCATATAGGGCTATATTCTATATACCACCCCTACCTTGTCACAACACAACTGATTGGCTCAAATGCATTAAAAGGAAAGCAATTCCACAAATTATTTTTTAACAAGTCACACCTGTTAATTGAAATGCAATCCAGGTGACTACCTCATGAAGGTGGTTGAGAGAATGCCAAGAGTGTGCAAAGCTGTCATCAAGGCAAAGGGTGGCTACTTTGAAGAATCTCAAATCTCAAATATATTTTTATTTAACACTTTTTGGTTACTTTATGATTCCACATTGTTGTTTTGATGTCTTCACTATTATTCTACAATGTAGAAAATAGTAAAAAATAAAGAAACCCTGGAATGAGTAGGTGTGTCAAACTTCTCACTGGTACTGTGCGTGTGCATCCATGAGTGTGTTAATGGACGATTAAGAGTGTGCATGTGTGTGTTTGTATTAATGGAATGTTCATGGCAGGATACGAACATCTGAGTTAATGTATGTGTGTGTGTAATATTCATAGGGTTACATTTTACAACTCACACAGTTACACACACAAACATGAAATTACAAGAATTCCTCTGATTTAAAGCAATTGCTTCGATCAAACCCCCTGCCTCCCATCCACAGTGACAAAATGACAGATGAACAACGACTGTATTGAAGAAGCCTGCCTCTTCTTTAATAACATTCCCTATGAGAGGCATTTATATCAGTCTTTTCTCTAGACCGCAGCATAATGTTTGTGTCAAATATGGTTGCGATCAGAACCGCAGGAATGGGACAGAAAGGCCTCGTTCAAATGCTCCTTTATGCATCTGAAATGAACTGCTCGGCCAAGACCTTTATCAAAGATAATGTCAGCCTGTCTTTTGAACAACTGAGTGCACAGAAAATAAAATGTTCTTCACTTATTATAGCTAAATATGAAAGATAAGGAAGACACGAGGAGTGTCAAAAATGTGCACTATTAAGCTTGTTACTGTTGCAAAATGGCATAAAATCAGTGGAATCTGACACCAGTCCACAGAAAGAAAGGAGGGTCTCAGTAGGCTGAGAGGAGAGAGGCACTGCTTGCTAGCTACCTTGATGTTATTGCTGCTGCCATGCCTCTGCCTCACGTTGTTACTCTGTGCCAATCACGACAGGCAGGAGGTAACATTACATAATCACACCCAGTGGAACACCGCTGACAGAGGAGAGCCTTCTCTCTACCCTCCCCCCACTCTCGCCATCTCTCCCACTCCTCACTCTTTCCATCTCTCTCCCCCTCCCCACTCTCTCCTCCTCTCTCCTTTTTTCCCTTCCATCTATTTTGCACCTGTTTAAAAGCATAACAAAAGACATCCACTGAACATCAGGTTAATGTCGTGTATCAGACCACTGTTACAGAGTATTACTGCACCCAGATGGTAAAGAGATTGAAACAATCCTGTAAGCTTGTTTTCCCCACCATTTAATTTCATTATGGTGAATGGTGGGCCCTGATCAAAAGTAGTGCACTATAAAGGGAATAGGGTGCCATTTGAGATGGTGTCCTTGTACCTCTAGCAGAGGTAGTAGGATGATTATGTCATTAAAATACCTTGATGAAATAAAGCAGGGAGACCATGGCTATGTGGAACAAAACACTGAGGGAGGGAGATCTCTTTCTCTCTCACACACACACACAAATAAATGTGCAACCCTACGCGCATAGAAACACAAACATGACTGTGCGCATGCACCACAAACAGACACACATGCACAAACACACATCACCCTATTGCTGTCATAGGGACTAGCTAATATTAAACCATGCATAGCAGGGATTGTGTCTGAATGAGCTGATGAGCTCATGGTGGGTGGAAGAGTCAGTCAAGACCACCTCCTCTCACACATATGCGCGAGCACACACACACACACACACACGCAGCTCTCATCTGTGGGACTTGGCTGTCTGTTATGTAATCAACCCCCATCCAGCAGCTCATCCTGCTGGGTTCACCTCGTCCTCCTTGGTCCTACGTCACTCTGCCCATGAAGAAACACCACAAACATGTGCAGTAAGTAAGCCCTGCTTAAGGACTCACTCACTGATTGGACTGACTGAGGAGTGGAGTTAGCATTTAGCCTTGTTAGCCCCTGATCAACCATCCTGCCAATGTCAAGGCCAACAGACAGAGAGTAGCCTGCATTTACATTTTTTACATTCAAATGTAACCTTTATTTTACTAGGCAAGTCAGTAAAAAACAAATTCTTACTTACAATGAAGGCCTACTGGGGAACAGTGGGTTAACTGCCTTGTTCAGAGGCAGAAGGATAGATTTTTACCTTGTCAGCTCGGGTATTCGATCCAGCAACCTTTCGGTAACTGGCCAAACGCTCTAACTACTAGGCTACCTGCATCATCTGGTTGGGCACATATAATGACCAAAAAACATATCCCCACTAGGGTATTTTTCTTATTATACACTCTTAAAGACACAGGCACTCTTTAAGATGTTACACATCATCCATAACATACCATCCTCCAACCTTGATACGTATTATTTTACAGTAAAGGTAAAACAAATTCAAAAAGGATCAGGGAAAAGGGAGGCCTCAATCCCAACTCCACCTGGACAGGATATGACATAAACAGTTCACAGTGCCACACAAAAACACCACAAAGTAGCAGCAGCACTCTTAATGGTCAAAGAAGTTAGATGAAAGGAGAGAGAGATAACGAAAGGAGGTGAAGAGAGGAGTCAATCAGAACCATGGCTACAGTAGAGGAGGTAAAGAAAGAGGGGATCAATGAGGATAGTGAAGGACCGATAATCGGCCGAGCCGATATATCGGGCCGATATTTGCCTTTTCTATTTAGCCCTTCTCTGTTGGCTTTGCCGATAGTCCCTTTACATAGCAAAACTGTTGGTACTGTATGCCACGAGCACTGCAGAATGCAGAGGAATGTCTAGCTAGGAAAATCAGCAGCAAGCTAGCTGTGACTGGAAATATTAGTTTAGTTAATTCACTAATAATAAAGCTTGTGTCGACGTGCCCGGACATGCATGCAATAAACAAGCTAGCTAAGCAGACAGCTATGTGCCCTGTTAGTAAAGATTATTATAACTAACCCTTTCATCTGTGGTGCTAGCTAGATTAGCTACTATGCTAGCTACTGTAGCTGGCTAGATAAACACCCCTGCTAAGATATAAGGAGATAATAGCCAACGTAGCTAGCCAACATTAGCTGGTTATCCTTTTGAACATGTACCATTCTTGGCAACGAGCCATCTGACTTGGGGTGTAAGGTTAGCTATTTACTGGTGTGCTGATCTGACCAGCCACAATCGTAAATTGACAGTTGATAGTCAGATTAGATGATTGTTGTAATAGGGAAAGGAGGAAGTGTTTTAAACTGCCTAAATAAAGGTTGGAAATAGGTTTAGCAACCTAAGAATCTTCCTGCAGGTTTAGGGGCCAAGAAAGCTGTAGATCAGCGCGAGCGAGTGTGCATTCTCACTTCACAAACTATGGACAGACTTGAGTCACAGACAGAACATGCATAGTTTTTTCAGCTTTTTTTCTACCCTCAGTGTCCTTGTTAAATATTATTCACATGTATGGATTGGTTGCAAATGTCATTGCCATTGAGCTAGTTCTCATAGTAGCAGTAAACAGCAGCAAGTGATATGAGCGATGGGGAGATATGTAACAGTAGGATCAAGTTACAATACGCCCATTTCTTGACAGATAGCTGAACTAGCCATTTGAGTCACTTGTTAAATCCACTTCAAATCAATGACGATGAAGGGGAGGAGACAGGTTAAAGAAGGATTTTTAAGCAAACTCAATATTAAGAAGGTGTTCTTAATGTTGTGTACACTCTGTGTAAGTCCCAAATGGAAGGAAAACAAGCTCAATAACTCAATGCATGCACACACTCTTACTGACTACACAGTCACCTGTTTTGTGAGTAGGCCTATGTCATCTTAATTCATCCAGTTTATCAAGAGATTTACCATTCAAATAAGTATTCAAGTATTACAATGATGTTGCTTTGTAGTTAAATTTGCAAAAATATATATATATCTTGTTTGAGAAAAAAATGTATGCATAAATCTCTGGGAACATTTGTCATAAAAATGTACAAATATAATGCTTTTGAATATCGGTCTAAAATATCAGCCATCGGCCTCCTTCACCCCCAAAAATCAATATCGGCCCTAAAAAATCCATATTTCCACCATGAAAACCATTGATACATTAGGAGGTAAAGAAAGAGGGGATCAATGAAAAACATGGATACAGTAGAGGAGAAAACTGAAACTCAACAAGCTCTATATGAGTATATAATGCTGTTGCAATAACACGCAACCATAAATCAACGCACGCACGCACGCACGCACAAACACATCACAATACCTGTGCAAGAGAACTCTGTTCTGTTGTGTAGTCTGAAGTCTGTCTTCTCTTCTCGTCTTTCCTTCGAGTCAGACAGCATGTAGCTTACAGGGGAACACCTGACCTAACATTCCCCACACAGTCGGTCAGTCAGACATGCTCCTCCCGAACAATAACCGGCTGACATTCCTTCTTGCCCCCTCCTCAACTCCTGAAATGCCACAGCGGAACAGAGCGGAAGGCAGAGAGCCTCCGTCTGGTCAAAGTCTGTCTGTCTGTCTGAGAACTCACTCACTCAAAACTCCACTGAGTGAGACAAGCGTCTGAGCGTTCTCTTTACACTTCTGCCTGCCTCCCCTTTTGCTGGAGCGGCAGCTAGCATGCAGCCAAGCTTCCCTTCCTTCTCTCTCTTTCTGCCTTCCCTTTTTTTCATACCCCTCTCGTCCAGTT
The DNA here is from genome assembly GCF_029448725.1 of Salvelinus fontinalis. Classification (NCBI taxonomy): domain Eukaryota; kingdom Metazoa; phylum Chordata; class Actinopteri; order Salmoniformes; family Salmonidae; genus Salvelinus; species Salvelinus fontinalis. Next base: position 23,180,928 of record NC_074696.1, read on the forward strand.
TTTTTAATCCCTGCTCTAAATCAGGGAAAGCCCTGGCTGCCACTGTGCTGACTTCCCCTACCAAAGCGTCAGCTCTCTCGCTCGCTCGCTCACTCAAATCAAATCTTATTTGTCACATGCTTCATAAAACAACAGGTGCAGACGAAATGCTTACTTACGGGCCCTTCCCAACAACTCAGAGAGAGAAAAATAGAATAATTGAAAATAAAACACGTAATAATAAAATAAGTAATAAATACACGATAACTTGGCTATATCTCTCTCAAAACAATCTAACCAAAGCAGGATGCAGGGGTAAAAAAAAAAAGATCTGGTGCCTAATTCCGCTTCACACAAATACAGACACACATAGGCGTAATGCACCCATTATTTTAGAGGGGGCATGAAGTATGTGAGATTGGGGGAGGGGTGGAAATTGGAGAATTTACCATTTTTCAAACACCCAAAACAGCTTTTTTCCTGCAATCTTGAGCCATAGTCATTATGTTCAATTGTAATTTTAATGAGGGTGTCAGACTGACTGTTGTTAATCTCACATACTGACTGTTGTTAATCACACAACAGACTGCACTAAAATGCCTAGGATGTTACATCCACATTACAACACAGTACATGGGATGATAATCCCCAAAAATTGGAAAGCTGCCACGGTCATCCCCCTCTTCAAAGGGGGAGACACTCTAGACCCAAACTGTTAGACCTATATCCATCCTACCCTGCCTTTCTAAGGTCTTCGAAAGCCAAGTTAACAAACAGATCACCGACCATTTCAGATCCCACCGTTCCTTCTCCGCTATGCAATCTGGTTTCCCAGCTGGTCATGGGTGCACCTCAGGCACGCTTAAAGTCCTAAATGATATCACAACCGCCATCGATAAAAGACATTACTGTGCAACCGTAGTCATCGACCTGGCCAAGTCTTTTGACTCTGTCAATCACTGCATTCTTATCGGCAGACTTAACAGCCTTGGTGTCTCAAATGACTGCCTCGCCTGCTTCACCAACTACTTCTCAGATATAGTTCAGTGTGTCAAATCGGAGGGCCTGTTGTCCGGACCTCTGGCAGTCTCTATGGGGGTGGCACAGGGTTCAATTCTCGGGCCGACTCTTTTCTCTGTATACATCAATGATGTCGCTCTTGCTGCTGGTGATTCTCTGATCCACCTCTACGCAGACGACACCATTCTGTATACTTCTGGCCCTTCTTTGGGACACTGTGTTAACTAACCTCCAGACGAGCTTCAATGCCATAACTCTCCTTCCGTGGCCTCCAACTGCTCTTAAATGCAAGTAAAACTAAATGCATGCTCTTCAAACGATCGCTGCCCGCACCTGCTCGCCGTCTAGCATCACTACTCTGGACGGTTCTGACTTCGAATATGTGGACAACTACAAATACCTAGGTGTCTGGTTAGACTGTAAACTCTCCTTCCAGACTCACATTAAGCATCTCCAATCCAAAATTAAATCTAGAATCAACTTCCTATTTCGCAACAAAGCATCTTTCACTCATACAGACAAACATACCCTCGTAAAACTGACAATCCTACCGATCCTTGACTTTGGCGATGTCATTTACAAAATAGCTTCCAACACTCTACTCAGCAAATTGGATGCAGTCTATCACAGTGCCATCCGATTTGTCACCAAAGCCCCATATACTACCCACCACTGCAACCTGTATGCTCTCGTTGGCTGGCCCTCGCTTCATATTCGTCGCCAAACCCACTGGCTCCAGGTCATCTATAAGTCTTTGCTAGGTAAAGCCCCGCCTTATCTCAGCTCACTGGTCACCATAGCAGCACCCACCCGTAGCACGCGCTCCAGCAGGTACTCCACTGATCACCCCCAAAGCCAATTCCTCATTGGCCGCCTTTCCTTCCAGTTCTCTGCTGCCAATGACTGGAACGACTGCAAAAATCACTGAAGCTGGAGACGCATATCACCCTCACTAACACTAGCATCAGCTGTCAGAGCGGCTTACAGATCATTGCACCTGTGCATAGTCCATCTGTAAATAGCCCACCCAACTACCTCATCCCCATATTGTTATTTATTGTTTTGCTCCTTTGCACCCAAGTATCTCTACTTGCACATTCATATTCTGCACATCTATCACTCCAGTCTTTAATTGCTAAATTGTAATTATTTCGCCACTATGGCCTATTTATTGCCTTACCTCCCTAATCTTACCTCATTTGCACACCCTGTATGTAGACTTTTCTATTGTGTTATTGACTGTACGTTTGTTTATTCCATGTGTAACTCTGTGTTGATGTTTGTGTCGCACTGCTTTTTTTTTTTATCTTGGCCAGGTCACAGTTGTAAATGAGAACTTGTTCTCAACTGGCCTACCTGGTTAAATAAAGGTGAAATAAAAAAATAATTAACACACATCATCAATACAGGCACATATCATGGCATCATAATTAATACACAAATATCATGATATTATCATAAAATGCCAGATTACATTTAAACCACGTATGTTCTGTATATCTAAGCATACCTCTTGAACTGTATGTATCCTCGACTGGTGGTTCTTTTTTTTAAAGAAACTAAATATCCTTCTCTGTGTCTCTAGTAAAATCTTGGGGGAAAAATATGTCTTATTCAGTACATTTAGTAATTGCTTGCTTTTCTAAAATCTATCAACCTTGCCAGCAAGCATGCAAGCTAAGATAGTTAGACAAACGACTCGAACTCCATTGATACCCTGAATTGGCTTGGTAGCTAGTTATGAGGTTGGGAGACTGGGAACCTATCTAGCTGGTTAGCTAAAGCCAACTTCATAAAATGGCTGTTGCTAGTGTTACAGAGAAACAACAACATGTTCATTATATTAATCAAGAAGGAATCAATAGGCTACATATCTTGAGCAAATGAATTTACAAACATACCTCCTGCGAGTCCTGCCTATCACCGGCAGCTAAAGTCAAATCAAACAATGTGTGTATTTTCTCCGTGGTGCATCTTGAAAGGAACCCCTTACTAAGGAGAATAAGAGGGGGGGGGGGGGGTTCCAGTCACTGTGCCCCCTCCTCAAAATACAGCTGACAGATATGATTATGAATAATCATGATAAAACGTGGGCATAAAAATTAAGTGTAGTAATTAAATGAACGTCTTAAAAATAAAATAAAAACTTGACAAATCTGAGGGGGTGTACCCTTGTGACCCATATGGGCATGACGCCTCTGCACACACACACACACACTGCTCAACAGCAGAGCAGATTAGCCGCTAACCCACTTGTGGTTCACAACAACATCCCATGGCCCCACAGCAGCTTTGAATACACATCGATCTGTCCTGTGCATTGATCCTATCTGCTGCTGGACCACGAGTTCTTGCTTTGCTCCTGCCGAAGAGGACATCCGTAGCTAATACACAAACAGGGACTAATGAGTGAAGCTAACACACACATACACACATAGCAGGACGGAAATAGACACAGAGAAACAGACACACACACAAACACACATTCTCACATACAAACAGACACACACACACACACATAAAAAGAGAAACATGCACACACACGCGCTCTCTCACACACGCACAGTATACACACACTCTCTCTCACACACACACACACACACACACACACACACACACACACACACACACACACACACACACACACACACACACACACACACACACACACACACACACACACACACACACACACACACACACAGAGAAAGACATAGAGAAACAGACACACACAAACACACATTCCTACATAGAAACAGACACACACAAACACACTCCCACATAAAAAGAGAAACAGGGAAAAGTGCACACACACACGCTCTCTCCCTCTCGCTCTCTCACACACACAGTATACACTCTCCTTATTTCTCTCCCACTATTTCACACACACATACACTCTTCCTCTCTCTCTCTCCCACTATTTCACACACACATACACTCTTCCTCTCTCTCTCTCTCACACACACACACACACACACACACACACACACACACACACACACACACACACACACACACACACACACACACACACACACACACACACACACACACACACACACACACACACACACACACACACACACACACACACACACACACACACACACACACACACACACACACCAGGAAGTCTCAGCAGAGGGATTGCTGCACATTGTGTGCTGTGTACTTGCTGCTTGGTCTCGGCTGTGTTGTTCTCTCTGCAAGCTAGTGCTACAGCAGCCTCTCTCTCTGTCTGTCTGTCTGTCAGTCACCTGGTTACAGAGTGACTCCACCAACACACTCCTGAGACCCACCCCAGTTAGTCATTGGCGCACCCACACACGTGCAAACTCACTCACAAAAACTGGGAGAGACACAGTTGATTTTTTATAGCTCTTTGTATATATATATATATTTTTTATAAGGAACACCTGAGGGAGCATTGAGTCACAGCCCAGCAGTTTCATTGCGGAATTTGTAGTCATAAACACACACACACCATGTGAGAGCACACACACTCTCACTCTCTATAAAATAAACTACGTATAGTCTAGTTCATGATAATATCCAGGGCCTCTAAAACAGAATTTATGCTTTGTTTAGAAACACAATCCTGTTTCAGTGGGATCTACAGTATCTCGAAAAAACAATCATACAATTTAAGCACCTTCTCTCAGCCTCGACAGACAGACAGACAGACAGACAGACAGACAGACAGACAGACAGACAACACAAGTCGGTTTGGGACAGTCGCAGGGAGCTTTGAAATCCCCAGACAGTCAGAGTCTCTCTCTCCTGAGTATGCGAGTGAGGCGTAGTGAGCTCAGAAACCACCTCCCCTCGCCATTTTTCCCCATGGCAACAGCTGCTAAAGGAAGACGGCCCACATGTTACACAACCAGCAGGCAGTCAACCCCCTCCTCCTTCATCCCCCCTTCCCCCTCCTCCATCCCCCTTACTCATACAGCTATTTCTATTGCATCCTTAAGAGCTCAACAAAGGCTACGCAAACGGAGCAGACACAGCCGCACAAATGTACGTAGAACTATGTAGAGCAACACAAACGGACCTCAGTCAGCTCTGTTGGCATAGACCCCTTCAACTCTTTTTACAGTAGACCCCCCCCCTAGTCTCTGTGTATTTCTCCAACACCTCATCTCCTACTCGCTCTCTTTCACACCCTCAATATCCTGGGCCTTGGTCAACATTTTTCACATTTTCTTTGGGAGTCCCAAATGGCATCTTATTCCCTATATAGTGCACTGTTTACTAGGTATAGGACGCCATTTGGGAGGCAGCTTGGAAAGAAACACTGGTGTCATGGCTGACTGGCTTTTCCATTAGAAAAGGCTATTTCCAAAGTGAGTCTGGTCAACAAACTGAAGTGCTGTGTCTCAAATGGCACCCCATTCTCTATTTAGTGCACTACTTTTGACAAGGACTAGAGGAGTGGAGGAGTGGAGCGTGAGTTTCCCATCATAAACCAGATCCTCCAGAGTCCAGACAATACATCAACCCCTTACATCTGACTGCCACCTGTCAGTACGGACTCTGCTGCCTGTACACTGTCTGAGAGGTGAAAGGTCAGAAACCGTCTGAACCCGATCCCTCAGGAGTTAGTTAGTGAGTGTGTGTGTATAATATTGACCTGACCGACCCTGCTGACCCCACATTCATGTTCCTGATGACTCACACACCCACAGTGGGGGTCTTTCAATATATCAACATCGACCCACCCGCTAGAATCCATCAGGTCCACACCACCAAGGACAGGGCCATGCTGACACCGGCACACACTTCAGACCATAGGCCTATACACTCAATTCCTCCTCCACCTCCTCTCCCTTCCTACAAATCCATACACACACACCCACGCACCCACACAAGACCATCATTACCGGTACTGGGGGGGTTCAATTATTAAAACAACTAATTGAGGAATGTACACAACACAACGATGAGAGGGACAGAGACAGTTTGTGAAAGTATGTCTTATCTACTTTGAAGAACTAGTAAAATAATTTAGTCAGACAGCTCTGCAGCATACTTAGGCAGGCTAGTTAAATAGCAGCGTATTGGGAGCACATAGATAAGATGGTCTGGCTGGCTGACTGCAACTGTCTGAGTAAAGATGAGATGATGACTAAGGAATAAAACATAATAGTAATCAAATAAAAACTAAAGTAATATACACAACTGAAATATTTTATTATTTCATAGTAATTTCTTATTTTTCTATTGATGTCTACCCAATGTGGACCTGACAGAGACAATGGAATATTTTCAATGTTTTGGCAATTGAATGTTCACTATTTTGGGCTTTGGAATTTCAATTGCAAATAATAATCATTGTCATGTCATTATTTCATTATGCATTAAATGTTTACAAAAATAACATTGAAACCGAAACCGTGACAAAAAGAAAATTATAATCGAAACCGAAACAACCTCAAAAAGCACTAAATCGCTCAGCACGAATCCTTACAAAACCAGGCAGGAATATCTGTAGGGTTACAACAACAAACACACAAAGCACCAGTTAACATTACATAAGCATCGTGGAGAATGGCACCAGATTGCTTGTTGTGCTGTTCATTCCAGACCATCCTTTAACTGGACCTTGAACAGTATATTGCAACCACAAAAATACACAGCATTAGTTAACAAAACAAAACCTGTGTAGAACAAATCTTCCCAATAATGTCAGATAGATGTTGTGTTGCTTATTACAGAGAACCTTCAGCATCATTCTACTGGACCTTGAAGACAATTCACCTCGGAATGTCCTCCCCCTCAACACACCACGGAGGCTGTGTCACAAATCGCACCTTATTCCCGAAATGTTCACTACTTTTGACCAGGGCTCTGGTTAAGGGGTCTAATCAAAAGAAATGGGCTCTGGTCAAAAGTAGTGCAGTAAATTAGGAATAGGAGTAGTGCACTACTGTACATAGGGAATAGGGTATAATTTCAGAGCAACCTGAGAGCCACACACACAGGTGTGCTGAAGATAGGAGAGCTTGAGCTTACAGTTCACAGTGTTGCGGGGACAGACAGCCCGTGCAAAACCAATCCCTTAACACACAAATGTCAGATGCTTCATAAACAACAGTGAAATGCTTACTTCCCAACAATGCAGAGATATATATATATATTTTTTTTTTTTTTCTATAATAGAAAAATAATTACACAAGGAATAAATACACAATGAGTAACGATAACTTGGCTATATACACGGGGTACCAGTACCGAGTTGATGTGCAGGGGTACGAGGTAACTGAGGTAGATTTGTAAATATAGGTAGGGATAAAGTGACTAGGTAACAGGATAGATAATAAACAGTAGCAGCAGTGTATGTCACGAGTCAAAAAAGGGTCAACGCAGATCGTAAAATAGGTAAACAACAGCTACCTGGACGAACTATTTAGCAGTCTTATGGCTTGGGGGTAGAAGCTGTTCAGGGTCCTGTTGGTTCCAGACTTGATGCATCGGTACAGTAGTGTCGCTAGAGATACAACTTTAAGCCTTTAGCGTGACCTTAACCCAACCACCACACAAATTCCACCTAACTTCCCTTCTGTCCGCCCACCTGCCCCTCTCAACCCATGTGTCAGCCCCAACATCTGGTAGGTCGAGACCACCTACTGTCAAACACACATCACCGGCCAAAGCCTGTTTGCCACCTGTAGTCAAAGACAACATCGTATAGCAAGGCTGGAGAAAGGGTGTGTGTACAAGTGTGCGTGAAAAAGAGAGGCAGGAGTCATATGTGCTCGTATCATATAGCCCTCTGTGTGTGTGTGTGTGTGTGTGTGTGTGTGTGTGTGTGTGTGTGTGTGTGTGTGTGTGTGTGTGTGTGTGTGTGTGTGTGTGTGTGTGTGTGTGTGTGTGTGTGTGTGTGTGTGTGTGTGTGTGTGTGTGTGTGTGTGTGTGTGTGTGTGAAGTATGTAACGGCTCTTTAATGTGTGTGCGTCAGATGGTGTACGGTCTAATGTGTGTTCACTGTATGAATGCAGAATATAAATGTTGACATTGAATTAATGATCTGCTTAGCTATTAAGTTCAGGCAACTAACTGTGTCATTAATAGTAATGACCACCGCTGCCAATAGGTTGTTGACATGGATTGCATCTCAAATGGCACCCTATCCCCTACGTAGTGCACTACTTTTGACCAGAGCCCTATAACCAAAAGGGTACATGGTACACTTACAGGCCAAGGAATAAATGATATTTGATGATTTGAGGGGTTCCATTATTGGACTAGAGATGGTGAATGGAAAAGGGAGGAAAAGAGGGAAACATTATGAGAACAGTGGTGATTCAAACCCCAGCCTAGAGACTCAGGGATTCAGAGAGCATATCATTGTTGCCAGCGAGGAGGCTGGCTGTTATTATTTTCCTTCAGTATGTCACTGTGGAGCAGAAAGCGAAAAGAGACTTTAGGGGGGTTAACACTGCATGGCTGTCCTCTCTGGCCGGTAGATCTAAGCTGACGTGCGTCCACACACTCTCTCTTGTCACTGTGCCAACCCTCCCAATAGCCATAACCCCCCCCATTCTCCACACCGCTATTCTTCTGCCAGTCACTCTGGCTTGCTGAATTTATTGCATTGTTGCTCCTACTCTGTTAACTACTCTTCTCTCCCATTCTCTACTTCTCATTCTCTCCCTCAGTCATCCCTGCTCTTTGCAGTAGTATGACTTTTCTTACGGGCCCCTACCGAGCATCAGCTGAGGTCCAGGACTGTCCTCAAAGACTCTGGAGTCCTTTTGTGTGAAATTCTTCTTCTTCCCCTTTTTCTCCCTCTGTTATTTTTCCCCCTTTATTTCATCCCCTGTTAGTGTTGTAACTAGGCTTTCTTAAAATCACTCTCTCCCTCGTTTATGTACTTCACTACTTCTATCAAACCCATTTTATCAGTCTTACCTGAGCTGCCCAGTGCTCCCTCTCCTCCCTCTCTCCCTCCCTCTCTCTCATCATAGGAGGCTCCAGGAGTAGGACACAAGGAACAGCACCTGCACACTAAGACTCATGCTGATCCGTTGCCCTGGCAACCGCTACATCAGGCTTCGCTTGTGCAAACCATTAGGCATTGCCAGCACACTGCGCTCACACACAAAGACACACAAATACACCCCCACGCAACCACCCTATTAAGGGTTTCCGGCTGGCATACGTCAGTTCTACTGCCTCTCTTTTTCACCCAAAGCTGTTTTTCCAAATCCTTTTTATTTGAACTGAAGTGAATTAACTCACATTTTCCCCAATCATAAAAGGAGCCTGAGGGGAAACAGAACGCAGTGTGTGAACTTCACACAGAGGTGTAGTGTTTTGTTCAAGAGGCATTTCTCTGGGAATGACACATTCTCTAAAGCAGATCAGATAGAGGGAGGATCTACTTTACCTCCCCCGCTGTGTCGTGATTCCTGAACGGGTGTCAAAACCACACTAGGTCCAATCATTGGACCGTTTCATGACCGCAGGGGACTTCTCCCACGGTTCCAGATTTATAGTGCTGACGCGGACGGATGCAATTGAAAGGGGGCTCGACCGCTCCCATGCGGTTTTTCCCCTCAGTCCGGGTCGGTCAAAATGCAAACATGTCCCTTTTTTAAACATGCCAACATCAATGCCGCTATACCAAGGTTCCAGGAAGTGGTGTTGGAATGGAGCCCCGGGCTGCTGAGCTCACCTATGGAACGTGTGTCTGTGTGTCTGTGTGTGTGTGTCTACGCACGTGTGTGTGAACGGGGGGTGTAGTGGGGAGGCCTCTGTTCGCCAGCTCTTCACTTGAACTTCAGTTTAAAACGAGTCAACAATTGCACAATCAATGATTCAGTCCAACGGATTGAGAAATAGTCACCATTACTAACCCACACAGAAAGAGAAGACACAGAAACACACACACTATAGGGAGGGCCAGTCAGGAGGTCAGACCTACTGGCATCAGGGAGTAGTGTTCTAAATAGTGGTTAGTTGAGGTGAGAGACGCATACAGTGCCTTCAGAAAGTATTCCTACAGCGCCTTCAGAAAGTATTCCTACAGTGCCTTCAGAAAGTATTCCTACAGTGCCTTCAGAAAGTATTCCTACAGTGCCTTCAAAAAGTATTCATATGGTGCCTTCAGAAAGTATTCCTACAGTGGCTTCAGAAAGTATTCCTACGGTGCCTTCAGAAAGTATTCCTACAGTGGCTTCAGAAAGTATTCATATGGTGCCTTCAGAAAGTATTCCTACAGTGGCTTCAGAAAGTATTCCTACAGTGCCTTCAGAAAGTATTCATATGGTGCCTTCAGAAAGTATTCCTACAGTGGCTTCAGAAAGTATTCCTACGGTGCCTTCAGAAAGTATTCCTACAGTGCCTTCAGAAAGTATTCCTACAGTGCCTTCAGAAAGTATTCATACGGTGCCTTCAGAAAGTATTCATACAGTGCCTTCAGAAAGTATTCATATGGTGCCTTCAGAAAGTATTCCTACAGTGCCTTCAGAAAGTATTCATACGGTGCCTTCAGAAAGTATTCCTACAGTGCCTTCAGAAAGTATTCCTACAGTGGCTTCAGAAAGTATTCCTACGGTGCCTTCAGAAAGTATTCATACGGTGCCTTCAGAAAGTATTCCTACAGTGCCTTCAAAAAGTATTCATACCCCTTCACTTATTCATACAGTACCATCAGAAAGTATTCCTACAGTGCCTTCAGAAAGTATTCCTACGGTGCCTTCAGAAAGTATTCCTACAGTGCCTTCAGAAAGTATTCATACGGTGCCTTCAGAAAGTATTCCTACAGTGCCTTCAGAAAGTATTCCTACAGTGGCTTCAGAAAGTATTCCTACGGTGCCTTCAGAAAGTATTCCTACAGTGCCTTCAGAAAGTATTCATACGGTGCCTTCAGAAAGTATTCCTACAGTGCCTTCAAAAAGTATTCATACCCCTTCACTTATTCATACAGTACCATCAGAAAGTATTCCTACAGTGCCTTCAGAAAGTATTCCTACGGTGCCTTCAGAAAGTATTCATACGGTGCCTTCAGAAAGTATTCCTACAGTGCCTTCAAAAAGTATTCATACCCCTTCACTTATTCATACAGTACCATCAGAAAGTATTCATACAGTGCCTTCAGAAAGAATTCATACCCATTCACGTATTCCACATTTTGTTGTGTTACAGCCTCAATTCAAAATAGATGAAAACGTTAATTGAAAATTAAATACAGAAATATATAATTTACCAAAGTATTCACACCCCTGAGTCAATACATTAGAATCACATTTGGCAGCGACTACAGCTGTGAGTCTTTCTGGGTAACAGGGTTCATACAGACAGTGGCAAGTAAAATTTAAGGACTTATAAGGACTTTTTGAAGCACTAATATTTATTTTGGAGGACCATCAATTGGTAATAGTTCCTATTATGCAATTGTTTGTAGTCGCCACCAGGTGGCAGTATATTGCCACAACCTTATGAAAAAAAAACAATTAATTTACTATTCATCACTACCTTACAAGTTCTACTCAATAATACCTTGTTTTACTACATACATGAATGGTAAGGCAGTACTGATAATGTAATTTGAGTAGTGATGAGCAAAGTTTTGGGACATGCCTACTGGTGAACACACATTTCCTATTCGCATTAATACACAATTCCAGCTTAATGACTATATTGTATTTTTATTGGGCATTTGGGGATCTACTACTTAATATCTACGTAAAAGCATCTTGCATATTCACATATGTTATAGGTTAGACCCTATTTTACATAATCTGAGGTTATGGTGCTCTTGAAAATGGGTGGGTGTCATTTCAATCTTAGAAATACAACTCATAGAATGGGCATATCCCTTCAGACAACTGCAATTTATCTGGTGCAACATTGAATTTGAAATTTAACTGAAATTGTAAATTCCACAATGATGGCCACCAGTCCACCAAAAATATAAACGCAACATGCAACAATAACAAAGATTTTATTGAGTTACAGTTCATATATGGGAATCAGTCAATTGAAACAAATTCATTAGGATATGGATTTCACATGACTGGGAATGTTGGTCACAGATACCATTAAAAAAAAGGTAGGTGCATGGATTAGAAAACCAGGCAGTATCTGGTGACCACTATTTGCCTCATACAGCGCGACACATCTCCGTTGCATAGAGTCGATCACGCTGTTGATTGTGGGCTGTGGAATGTTGTCTCACTCCACTTCAATGGCTGTGCGAAGTTGCTGTATATTGGTGGGAACTGAACACGCTGTGTACGCGTCGACCCAGAGCATCCCAAACATTTTCAGTGTCCAGGAATTGTGTACAGATCCTTGTGACACGTGGCCGTGCATTATCATGCTGAAACATGACGTGATGGCGCCGGATGAATGGCATGACAATGGGCCTTCAGGATCTCGTATCTCTGTGCATTCAAATTGCCATTGATAAAATGTAATTCTGTTCATTGTGCGTAGCTTAAGCCTGCCCATACCATAACCCCAACACCATCACGGGGAACTCTGTTCACAACATTGACATCAGCAAACCGCTCACCGACACGACGCCATACACGTGGTGTGCAGTTGTGAGGTCGGTTGGACATAATGACAAATTTTCCAAAACGATGTTGGAGGCGGCTTATGGTAGAGAAATTAACAATACATTATCTGGCAATAGCTCTGGTGTCTATTCTATTATCTATATTTCTATGATTTCAACAGGTTTCCTATGGAGGACTGACAGTATTAATGTTAATGGTTAAAAAAAATGTCATTTTTAGCTAGCCAGCAACTTAACCCTGTTGCCCGAAGCTAACGTTTTAAGCAGCCAGCTAGCTTCATCTGGCTAGTAAGGCTGAAACAGGACCGGGTTATGTGTTGTGAAGCTAGCCACAATAAGGATTAGGCACAATAGTGGAATGTGCGGTTTGCATTCAAAATAAAAGTATGTCATTGACAGTGATGCAAATGAATACAAATAGTAGAATTATGCCATACTTTTATTTTGAAGGCTAACCGCAAAGTCCACTATTGTGGCTAATCCTTATTGTGGCTAGCTTCACATAGATGGGTCCGACCACCATTTAATCAAATAAAAACTCTTATAAATTAGGGTTATTTTAGATGATGACACCTAGCTATATAGTTAGCTAGCTAACTAGAGCTACTGAAACAAATTGTTGTTTTGCTATGTTTTTGGGGAAGAACATTGTTTGCATCCATGAGCTAGCTAGCTTTATTTTGTGACCAGCACTGTAGGTGCGCGAGTCAACTTTACCAGCATCATAGCATAAGTGGCGATTAATCGTTGTGACATATGAAATACGAGTGATAGTGTAATCAATGTGTAATAACTACGTAAAAAATGTATGAACTCGTTAAATGATGTGACGTGCAGTCATTATTCATGTCCTGATTGGTCAACAAGCTTATTTGACACGTCAAAATAGTGTTATTTGACGTGTATCTTTTTTGACAAGCAAAGACCCAAACGGCGTTCCATAAAAATCCTGATTGAGAATGAAACGACTGAACAAACTGAACAAATGAACAACAAAACAGCACAGCAAAAAAGTGAAAGAAATAGGTTTTGATTATGGGGATATACGTAAATGCCAGCAAAATACATTTTTGGTCAGTGTGGTGTGTGTGTAACCTTTATTTAACTAGGCAAGTCAGTTAAGAACACATTCTTATTTACAATGACGGCCCGGACGACGCTGGGCCAATTGTGCGCCGCTCTATGGGACTCCCAATCACGGCCGGATGTGATACAGCCTGGGTACGAACCAGCGACTGTAGTGACGCCTCTTGCAATGAGATGCAGTGCCTTAGACCGCTGCATTCATGTGTGTGTTAACTATTTATCTGTACTAGAATGCTTAAAAGGCCGCAAGAAAATGTAATATCGGTTATCGGTATAATTTTTTGGGCAAGGAAAATATCAGGTATCGGCCAAAAATGACATATCGGTGCATCACTAGTATGTATGGAAGGTTTCGTTCAAATCCAAAAGATTGCTGTCAAAAGGTGATCGAGGTCAAATGGATTTAACATCAACGCAGGATGTCTCAACTCTGACAAGTAAATTATACAGTTGACAAACAATGAATAAACTGTCTTGAGTTCCATTTTAAAGGGTAAGGCACATTCTGAGAAGTACTGAACAGAAATAAAATGTTTCATTGCCTTCACAGTAGGACGCAGGCAACACACACTAGATACACACACACAGGGCCTTCTCTGCGCAGACATGTGGGTGGTGTGAGCACTGGTATTAGTCACCATACAGTGTCTGATAAACAGGCAGTGTTTTTGACAGACATTCAAACCGAAACTGTCTGAAAAGAGCGCATGGTTTGAGAGGAGGTGGGAGGAATAAAAGAAAGTAGGCCTCAAACAGTGAGAGAGAAAATAAACAACTGAGAACAAGAAAACAACACAAGCGTTCCAATCCCCAGCTTAAAAAATGAACTAGTACCAAGTTAACTCAACTGCAGCTCGAGGGCCTGAGAGTCAAGTCGTGGGTTGGGTTCCTATCCAAGTAACTATCAACGAGTTCTGGCCTATTTCATTGGAAATTCACATCCAAAAGGATCTAATTACCTGTATGGACTGCTGCCATCTGAGATTGTTGGAAATTGGCCATCGGTTAAGTGCTTCCTCAAGAACATATGTTTGCCGGTAATGGAGAGGTCATCAGAGCAGACAAGACTTGCCCTGCCCTCTCCTCTAGGCTAGGTGATTTGTCAGTGAACTCCCACCTCTTTAGAGAAAAAACAGCCCCAACGTGATAAAAAAGCTTCTCTTGGAGACTGGAGAGACACCCCTGATGATTTGAATCCCGACCAAATGGTGGGGGGAAAAGTATTCTAATGTTATCAAGAGTTACAGCTAAACTACATATTGGAAATCATAGGTCTACTTTTCCGTTGTTGAATATAAATCTATCACATTGGCTACGGTCTCTTTGGTGGCTTCCAGTGAAAGTGAAAACACAGTAAGCAGTAAAACACACTGCCTTTTCCCTCTTGTAAAGGAGATGGCTTGCAATTTAACCCACATTACAGATGACAGAGTGAACAGCCTGTGTGTGTTTTTTCAATGTATTCAATTTCATTCACACAAAATATGACCATAAAAATTATATTTTGTCTCCCTTGTCCCCTCCCTGTCTTTCTCACCTCCCTCCCTTCCTCTTTCCTCTCAAAGTGAAAGGCTTCTCCCGTTCTCAGAGGTCAACACTAAGTTAAACAGACGTCCATGAACCTGTTCCAGCCTGTCTGTTGTACTAGTTACTGTTGCTAAAACCCTGGGTTCTTCCTGCCTCTGGGGCAGAAGTTCCCTTTGTGTGAATCTTGCTGGTTTCTAACACACTGGTTTGGCTTCCTAAGCATGACACAACGTGTAGAAATCCATGCACAGGAGTCAGGGTGTTAGCTCTTTCTCTGCACCATTGACTCTAGCTGAGCTAAACTCAAAGTACAGTAGACAGACAGACACTATGCTATACAACATATCGTTTGATTGATTTAACCTTTATTTGTCCAGGACGTCTCATTGAGGTCATGAGACCTATTTTACAAGAGAGACCTGGCCAGTAATATAGAGCATGCTTGTTGGGCTATTTACTGAGGATATTAAGAATCTGGTGTCAAGCATATAGAGTCCAATCCAGGCGCCAATCCAGCCCTTACATCGCAAATAAAGTGCTTACTAAGTTGACTTAACTGCTTACAGGATGGGGGCTCCTCTCCTGGGAGGAGGACCTAAGTATGGAGGGAAAGGGAATCTCCTAGATTGCGTCACAAATGGCACCCTATTCCCTTTATAGTGCACTACTTTTGACCTGGGCCCATAGTGACTTTTCAGACCCTAACCCTCCGGTAGCCCTGAGCTGGGAATTCAGAGGGGTTCACTGGGCATCAGGACAGGGCAGGGGAGCAGTCCGCAGAGGCCTGGTAGGGCATAGAGCTAACAGAGAGGAGGAGCCAGACCAGCAACACAGAGCACTCTTAAAGAGCCACTGAACACACCGATTGGAACATGTGTTTTCTGTTGCTCATTAGAAAAACTAGATTTCAGTCTTGGAGGTGTTTCCTGACCGATTCTGCATTTGGTTAACTTCTCTGGGATAGGTGGGACGGTAGCATCCCACTTGGCCAAAATCCAGAAAAAATGTAGCGCCAAATTCAAATATATTACTTTAAAAATCAATCTTTCATGAAATCACACATGAAAGACACCAAATTAAAGCTACACATGTTGTGAATCCAGCCAACATGTCTGATTTCAAAAAGGATTTATGGGGAAAGCACACCAAACAATTATGTTAGCACAGCACATAGCCACAGAAAAACACAGCCATTTTCCCAGCAAAAGATAGTAGTCACAAAAAGCAGAAATAGAGATCAAATTCATCACTAACCTATGATGATCTTCATCAGATGACACTCATAGGACATCATGTTACACAATACATTTATGTTTCGTTCGATAATGTGCATATTTATATCCACAAATCTTGGTTTACATTGGCGCCATGTTCAGAAATGCCCCTAAAATATCCAGAGTAATTGCAGAGAGCCACGTCAAATAACAGAAATACTCATCATAAACTTTGATGAAAGATACGTGTCAGATTTTTTTTTACTTTACGTAAAAAGCACACCATGCAATAATCTGAGACAGAGCTCAGATTTAACAAAATTTCTCCGCCATGTTGGAGTCAACAGAAATACGAATTTACATCGTAAATATTCCCTTACCTTTGATTATGTTCATCAGAATGCACTGCCAGGAATCCTAGTTCCACAATAAATCGTTGTTTTGTTCGATAATGTCCATTACTTATGTTCAATTAGCTACTTTTGCTAGCATGTGTATTACACGTGTCCAAACGCTGACGCAGATGCAGGCAAACGTCGGACGAAAACTTCAAAAAGTTAAATTACAAGTCGAATAAACTGGTCAAACTTAGTAGAGAATCAATCTTCAGGATGTTGTTATCATATATATCGAATAACGTTCCAACCAGAGCATTTCTTCTTGTCTGTATAAGTAATGGAACGCAAGGCGATATTATCAGGAAAGCACGTGAGCAAGAACTGGCAATCTGCCAGACCAATGACTGAAACACCTCCCATCCGGCCCCACATCACACTAGAGGCTTCATTCAGCGTTCTACAGACTGTTGACATCTAGTGGAAGGCGTAGGAAGTGCAAACAGATCCATATATTACAGGGAATTGAATAGGCGATGACTTTAACATCAACCAGTCTCAGAATTCTCACTTCCTGTTTGGATATTTTCTCAGGTTTTTGCCTGCCATATGAGTTCTGTTACACTCACAGACATCATTCAAACAGTTTTAGAAACTTCAGAGTGTTTTCTATCCAATAGTAATAATAATATGCATATATTAGTATCTGGGACAGAGTAGGAGGCAGTTCACTATGGGCACGCAATTCATCCAAAAGTGAAAATGCTGCCCCCTATATCAAAGAAGTTAAGGATGTTTGTCCCCCATGAGGCACTGTAGACACAGAAGCCTATTTCACTTCCTGAAAAATCCACAGAATTAGTCTAAGATAACTCAAGACATCTGTAATTAATTTTGACGCATTAGTTGTGCAATTTTGCAATTAATGTGTGTGGTGCAGCATTTCTCAAGTAAAAAACATAACAGACTGCTATTGGATAGAGAGCAATCACCGCAGCTGTCCACTCCATGTTAGTGGGTAAATGAACAGTCAAATCAAAACCCGTTGTGACACATGGATGTGACACATGGATGTCCCAAACCCCGTTTTCGACAAGACTGACTTTATGACCGAAATTAGCGTATTTACACATTGTACTATATTTTGACACTAGAATAGCTGTTTCTGACTCACATCAAAACCACATAGGACGTTTTCAAAGGGATTCGTTGCTTTTTAAAGGCAGTCGCTCTTTAACCTCTTGACCAAATAGAGGAGACAAGATATCATGTTACCCTTCCCCCTTCTGAGTGTGTTAGTTTTGGTTAACGAAATAAAATCCTGTAAATAAATAAATAGGCTTAACTACAGCAAATGCATTACAGAAAGAAAAAAAACACTGTGTCGTTGAAACCATAAAAAGACAAGTGAATAGCCTAAATAAATACAGTAAATACACGCACCAAGCAGGACGAAAAAACACATTATTGTAGTCTTGAAACCATGAACAAGTGAGAATGAGTGTGTGTCTCCCATATCTCTAGTTTACTGTGTGAGTTAGACCAGGGACTCTGACCCCAAAATACCTAACCAGTAACCACTGGTAGCAATGAAGTCATTGATTGCAGATCCATGGGTTGATTATTAACAGACTACATCACAAATGGCATCCTGTTCTCTATACTATGTAGTGCACTACTTTCAACCAGGGCCCATAGGGTAAAGTAATATATAGGGAATAGGGTGCTTATTGGGACACAGACAGAGTGATGTTGGTATGGTCAGAAACTACCGTATTGGTGAAATATTCAACTGGCTGACAGAGCCGTTATCCACACACAGAGCACACACTATATCAACTTAAGCTATTACCCAGTTAATGCAATAGCCTATACAGTTTGCAGAGATTGAATGTATTTTTCCCTCTAAAAGGGTAAAAGGTAAAACCTTGTTAAATGTGTGGACCCCTGCATAGCAATTGTTCACCATTTTGCAGACAGTGTTTTGTTTGCTAAAGCAGGGGTCCAGACATACTGAGCCTTGGTGAGATTAAACCTTTTATAAGACAGGAGGAATGCAAGCTCGGTGCTATAATAAAAACTGGTGTGGTTAACAAGACTGGGCATTTTCAGGGGCACAATAAAAAGGAATATGAGGTGAGGGTAGCTAGGGGGTGAGCTGAGGTGCCATGCTACTGCAAGTCAACACCGACCAAACACAACATAAACTGAACAGTACCAGTCTACACATCATAAAGTTTACAAGACCACTGACATAAATAATCCAACACAAAAAATAATCCAAGATCATGGACACTTGGTAAGGAGAATAATTACATTTTCAGCAAATGTTTTGCATTTGTAATTAAAAAAAATTAAAAAGCAGATCCCAAGGAGCTGTGTCTCAATGGTGAATGTATGTATGATGGCCATTGAGTGTGAATCTGTCAGTCAGTGATGGGGGAAGTGGCAGGCTAGACCAAGGGGAACTACTGTTATGACCTGGCGCCTGCCAAGCCAAAGCTGTTGGAAACCAGCTGTTTGAAGTAAACAGAAGACCTGGATGGGGGTCCAGAGTTCCTGACTTCCTGCTTTACTACCCGCAAACTGCGTCACAGCATTCCTGTCATGTTGACATCACACACACACATCGGAGCTTCACCCTGTTTTAACTTCAACTGATTGCACCCTGCCCATACAGCTGGGTTGAGAGTCAATAAAACAAAGACTCTTGTGTATCTCTTGACAGGACCCAATGTGAGAACCTAAAGAGAATACATGGTGACACACAGACAAATACACACAAGGGTGGTTCCCTCACTGACATGATTGTTGGTAATCATGGTACCAGTAGTCAGTACAGAGCTTCAAGCCAAAAAGAAAATGGAGGGAACTTTGGCCTTCAACACTGACTTTGATTATTTTCTAAAATAGCCTTTCGCAACTGCAATATTCTCTGCTGTTCTGAAACATGGCTCTCGGGCAAGATACCCCCATGGCTATCCAACTTGATGGATTCTCCATTCACCGTGCCAACAGGACAGTGGATTCTGGGAAATCAAGGGGGGAGAGGGTTGCCTCTTCGTCAACAACACCTGGTGTGCTGTCTCGAGCATGGTGGAAGTCTCAAACCACCCAAGCCATAGACTGTTCTCTCTGCTTTCGCACGGCAAGCAGTACTGGTGCAAGTCTGACACCAACAGGCTCCTGAACAGCTTCTATCCCCATGGCATAAGACTGCTAAATAGCTAAGAAAATGGCTACACGGACTATCTGAGTTTAAAATAACAATAAATTACAGTCTCTATGCACACTCACAGGGCCCTACACACTATGCACACTGATACTCCAACACACATACAAAACTCACTCCATAATTTGCTCACACACATAATATGCACATAAATGTATACTGAGTCTACACACACCCACTCACATACAATCATCATATATGCTGCTGCTACTTTGTTCATCATATATTCTGATGCCTAGTCACCTTACCCTTATACATATCTACGTCTATCGATCCAGTATGCCTGCACATTGTAAATATGGTACTGGAACTGACCCTGTATATAGTACGCTTACTTATTTTATCGTGTTCTTCTTATTTTGATATATTTTGTGTTTTTGTTCTACATTGTTATTTTCAGTATTAGATTGTTATTGATTACTGCATCGTTGGGGTTAGAGCTTGTAAGAAAGGCATTTCACTGTACTTGTGCATGTGACATTAAAACTTGAAACTTATGCCTTCATAATCACACACAATAAAAAAAAAATGGGATGGGAGGAGGGTGTGTGGGGTTCCCAAGAAGAACGTTACAAGGATCTGAGTGGTATGACTCTCACTTCAGCAGAATGCGAGTTTGCCTGTGATAGCATGCTACGCCACGCACTAAGCAGCATAGCATTTCCTGTCTGACTAATCAACCTCTAAGCACAGAAGGGGGGAGGTGATGAAACAGGTCAAAGGTCAAAAGCCACAATACAGAAGCTGTAAACGACCCCGTGTCAATTCAATATAAAGTACCAGAAGCTGTAAAATACTGTTATAGTATTTGTAATGGTGGATTTACATCTACAGGCACCAAGTAATAACTATTATTTTTAATATATCTGATCCTCTCATTTCCTTGAGCTCCTATTGAAACTACACTGAGAAACTTCAGATGGAAAAAGAGAGGGAGACTAAAGTTGTTGGATCTTAATTTGAGCCAGTTTTGTACAGCAGGAAAATAATCCTGCAGTATCAGGAAATGTGGATTATTATATGGATTAAAATTCGTAGGAATTTTTGTAGGGGTTGAAACATTTTTTGTAAGGGAAAATCAAGTCAGAAATTTCAAAGTGGAAATTTCTCCTGCAACGGGGTGATCAAATTCAGGTCCTACTTCTGTATGAGAGGGGACTATGGGGTAAGAGGAACAGAGGAATGCATCAGAGAGAACAGGACAGGACATCCTTGTTCAATGCAGTATTTGCATGTGTAACAAAACAAAATCCATACTTTGCCAGAGGAAACAATTGAGGAAATATAAATTGTTCTTCCATTCCTTAATTCATTAGGTCCTGCCTTTAGGTGACAGACATTTCTTCTTTTTCATTTGCTCATTCACATTGATTGATCCTAACTTTATAACAGCTCATCAAAATGATGTTGCCCCAACCCCACCCTTTAGACCACATATGGACAGCTGGCATGGATATACCCACATTACATGACATTTACATTACCTCTGCCTAGCCCTGCTACTAATAAAACTGGGCGTTTCCACTCGCTCTAAAATAGTAACTGGTCTAATGTGGCTGGGGAAATGTACTATCCCACAGTCCTCCATTGGGCAATCTGCTGTTATAAAACTAAATTATTTACGTTGTTTGGCCAAGTAAGCTCAAAGCAATAAACTTGTGGGTGGGGATGGGGGGGGGGGGGTGTTATGATAAATAAACAGTCAAATCTGGGTCGCTGCTTGCCGACATTGGCAAAGTACGTTTTTTTCTCATTTTATTCTTATGGACTTTGCATGCAACACACATAGAAACACACACAAACATCTAAATAAATCCATTACTCGTGTACATGCCTTAGGTTCTGACAGATACTTCGCCTCTGCGATAACGCATAATTGTCCGATAATTAGCCTATCAAAGGCAAATTATAAAGTCGAAGAAAAGCTCTGTTATTGATTAACAGTCATGCACTTGTAAACATAAGCCGTTATAGCCTACACACTAACATATGGACTCCAACGACATAAAGGGAGGTTCCACCATAGAACGACACAATTGATTCTAGTTGTTTCCTATAGGTTCCACAGCACACACAGATTGGAAAACCAAGCACTAATAGTGAAGACAATTGTGTAACAAAAGACAAAACGAAAAAAATCACAAAAGGAAAGTGGACAACCACGGCTCAGCAGATTCTATAGACATTTGGTCAGCAAGTGTGGACAGAGAAGTAGGTAGGGGGCAAGTGTGTACAGAAGTCTGTAAGGGACTAGGGGACTGTGGGAGGACAGATGGCTCAGTGATCCCTTCTATTTCTCCCTCCATCTCTCGCTTTTGAATATTAAATTAAAGTCTGAACTAAGATGACCTTTCTTTTTTTAAAGAACTTTCATTTGTTTACCCAGGATAGTACACTTAGTAACAATTTACAGGGAGTCCTGAGTTTGATCAAATCAATAAGAACATACACATTACATGCCCCCCAAAAATGTAACAACACAGCACACAGTAGCATGACATGACATAGGCCTACACACACGGACATTTAAAACGCAGCAGTTCAGGTTGGCAACTCACCTTTAAGGTTCTTCGGATTGTTCTGCTTGGTTCGCGGCATCTTTTCTTGTTGGTTGTTTCACTGACACATCTTCTGAAAGGTTGTCAATTCTCTAATGCAGGTGGACCTGGAACACCCTCTGGGTTCATCTACAAAGCACACATACACACACCAGAGAGGGTCAGTGTCAGCTCAACACACCATAGATCAATAAACACTAAGCAGCCCTTATCTTCTTACTAAGTGTGTGTGCGTGTGTGTCTGTGGCTGTCTGTGTGCAGTCTCCCGTTCTCTCACTTGGCAAGAATCAGAAAGGACACTGCTGTTGTTGCGTCTGTCAGTTTAACAGTTGTCCCTGTCTAAATTCTAATTCCAGTCCAAACCTGCACGGTCTAAATTTTTATTCTAGTCAAAACGTACATGGTCTAAATTCTTATTCCAGTCCAAACGTACACAGTATAAATTCTAATTCCAGTTCAAACGTACAAGGCTTACATTCTTGTTCCAGTCCAAACGTACACAAAACAAAGCCCAGTGAGCACAATATGTTGAAAAGACGTTTATCAACGTCTTGTCAACATCTTTTTCCCATTGGGTGGCTCCTGCTAAGTTTGATGGCATAATATCCAATACAGCACCACTGACAGGGTGCTCCTCTACCGATATCAGGTGAGTTCTGGACCGACTCTGAGATGTGAATGCATCTCTCTCCATATAAATATAAACCTTGGAGTGGCTATCTATAATCTGATCTAAACCAAGAGGAGATGGCAGTTTTTTTGGTGAACAACTGATTGACAAGTCCATGTCAGATACACTGCCCTGCCCTTCGCTTTGACGACACACACGTTTCAGATGACGAAAGACGCAAACAATAAGGCCTTGTGTCTGGCGGGTAGTCAGCGCTCCAGGGTGCTTAGGCGGTTAGCGGGCTACAATCAGACGGATCTTCTTGTAAAAGTGAACACCCCATAGATCATTGCATCACCATCAGACATAAGCAAACACTGAAAGGGCATCTTGATCTCAAAGCTGTATGATCTGTTTAATCTTAGTGTATTGCAGCTAATGATACCCTTTTTACAGTGGATGAAAGGTGACTAATTTTAGACTTCATGCAAATCTGAGCTCTGCAAAAGAAACATCAGCAGACACCATCAGCAGTATGTTGAAGCTAAATGTTACCAAATCTTGACCTTTAAAAAACCCAAGGCAAAGCAAAGAACAAGCAGAATGAATGATCAGCAGAGCTCCCTCGGTCCCTCCCGATACATTTCTATAGACATGATCTATAGCCTACATAAAATGCACATACATTGCTCTAGTCTATACATTATCTATACATAAAAATACATGTATTGAAAATGACTAAACCTTTTACATAGTATATACTGTATTATGCTTATAGATAAATCCCTACATGTTCTTCCTAGATCAATCCCTTCCACTGTACATTTTGTTCCACCATCCAGTCTGTTCCGTTTGCCAATGTTACATAACAGTTCGTTACTACAGCTGTAGCATTTTTGACCATATACTGGTACGCGTGCGCTGCTACAGCAATGACATCATTGAGCTCGCAAAATATATCGGCAGTAATGTACACCGCGCATGCACCAGGTCACAGAGCCCAGTAAGAACGACAATGAAAGTCATACAATCAAACATGTTCACCTGCCTCCCAGGGAGAACGAAGGACAGGTCGAATACCTTTAGTTCAGACGATGCTGGTGATTTGGAGGAGAGCGAGCCGTGCGTGTGCGGCGAGCGTATCAGCTGAGAAATATTTGAGGAAACACCCTGAAACTGACAGCTTGATGAGGATACCACAATAAGCGGCTGAGTAAATGTTGCAGTAGGCCTAGTCCTATCCGAAAGCTGTCCGAAAGGAATGTTCTCTCTAAATCCCTGACGACAGACTTACGCCTCATTCAACACACACCTAGGAGGATTCCTTCCAGTCACCTTGCAGCATTTTACAGCAACATTGTAACCGCATGTAAATGGACATGATGTCCTTCATTGTGAAATATGAACACTGAATAGCCAAACCCCTGTGACATAATCAAATGCCTCTATCTATCCAACCAATAACGGTGGCTTCAAGTGACACATCTAAAACAGGTAAACAACCCTGTTTCCTTGTGGCCATGCATCAATGTCTTTATACAATACATGTTACATCACAACATTCCCATCTTATTGTTAGGGAATGCAGTCTAAATTAAAAAAACAATGACTGGGTTATAGCGTATTTTATGCCTGTAGCACAAGCAACACATGAACGCGCTTTAACTGAGGGAGGAGTCAGGGAAAACCCCTCGCTCTCTGCAACACTACGGCGGCACTTCCCTAATTCAACAAATATGCGACATTATTTTTTAACACTTTCTTTTTGAACACTTTCTCATCTGTTGCGTAATATCTATGTATCAGATAAATGGCTAATGTATCAGATAAATGGCAATAGATCAGGCTTACCTATTGGCGCAAAGGCAGGCACATTCAGTAGCAAGCAAGACAGCAACATTACACACACCACATTAGAATGCTGCAGACGTATAACGTTACACCAAAACAACGATTCTATAGTAAGCAACGACGGTTCTGAAAGCTTAACTTGTTTGATCCCAAAATGTGACATTCCTTCTTTGCAAACGTGAAAGCACAGGCGTGAGCTAAACGAAACACAACCGTGAATACATTGAATACAAATAACTAGCCGAACCAGCAAGAACGTCCCCGACAGGCGTTGTAGCCTACACGATCGCCCAGTGAGAGTACTAACGTTACCCCAGAACACTTCCACATGCATGCAGCCCAAAGTTTCAACCACATTTACGACAAATAATATATATATATATATATATATATATATATATATATATATATATATATACTTACAAGTGAGGTCTTAATAGTTGTCAGGGATTTCTGGTGTAACACACCTTAAGGGTAAAGGTCTGTTTTTGTCGCTTCTCCCTCTCTCACTTTCTATTGCAGGAAACAGACAGGCCAACTGACGTCAACGGGGGTCCCGTCTCCGCCTCCCAACCACAGGATGTCATCTCCGGGAGGTATGCGACGATCAAACTACGACCAAATAAATTACTAAAAACAATATCACCAGGGCCTTATTTTTTACCATATTCATTAAAATATATTTCAAACGTATATTAAGTAAGTTTAGACCATATTTACGACTGAACCCGTGTCTAAAAGAGTGTTTATTTTAAGCGTCGTTTGTCGTGCACCCCCTAAAGATCTTCCTTTTGCACATAGTTTGGGACTGACAGTTTTCCCGGAGGTTCCTTGTTGTCAGGTCACGTTGCGCCCATCCACTGCCGACTGGGCTTTCCCATGCAGATCTCCCATTGCAATTACTAAACCATTTATTTTCAAGCCTAACAGACTTTGAACTTGCCTGAGGTACTGAGGTAGGATGAGTTTGAAAATCGAAGATTATATAGCATAGTTCAAAGCTACACTAGGGTGCCATACAGTGATTGCAGTCGGGTTTTGCATAGCCTGCATTCTTGTTTTTTCCCCATCCATAGAGTATAAATCCAATTTAATTGAACTTGTTTTAATTTTAATGAAATTAAACATGAAATTGCATACTAGCATAATATAATAAATTCTGTAAGATGCACCCGACAGAATACTCCATACTTGACTGTTACTGAATTGCATTTATGTGAACTAAGAAAGGCCTATTCCCAATGGAATTGTATCCTGCACACCTTGACTTTGGATAGAGTCTGCCTTCTACTTCCTTATTATTTTCCAGGTTTCCAGGTTCCTACATTTGTAAATAGTACATTTTTCTCATTCAAAAGAATGTGTTGGCTATTTGAGGTTCACATCAGGTTAAGTAAGATAAGCTACTATGGGAACTGTATCTATGGGAGTTTTATCTAATGGAGATATACTTCAACATACTGTACAGTAGTTGGAATTCTTGCTACTGCAATAAATTGAGTCACAGCACCCCATTGTCTGCTAAGAGAAGATACATGTGAATTCAGATGATGCTGCGTGTGGGTTATTTTTAACCCATGCCTGTGTGCCTCAAATCATGATGGCTACCACTGTGTTCAGCTATGACACATCACCTAATGAAAAAGGTCAAGGTATATTTTTGTCGTTGCGAACAGAAATACCTCACTAATGAACGTGCGTGGCAGAAGTGGCCGTTTTTCTATGTGGAACAGATTCCCCACACAATGGTCAACAACCTGGTCAAAAGTAATGCACTATGTAGGGAATGGGGTGCCATTTAGGACGCTACCTACGGTTGAAGTCGAGAGTTTACATACACTTTAGCCAAATACATTTCAACTCAGTTTTTCACAATTCCTGACATTTAATCCTAGCAAAAAGTCCCTGTCTTAGGTCAGTTAGGATCACCACTTTATTTTAAGAATGTGAAATATCAGAATAATAGTAGAGAGAATTATTTATTTCAGCTTTTATTTCTTTCATCACATTCCCAGTGGGTCACAAGTTTACATACACTCAATTAGTATTTGATAGCATTGCCTTTAAATAGTTTAACTTGGGTCAAACGTTTCGGGTAGCCTTCCACAAACTTCCTACAATAAGGTGGGTGAATTTTGGCCCGTTCCTCCTGGCAGTGCTGGTGTAACTGAGTCAGCTTTGTATGCCTCCTTGCTGGCACACGCTTTTTCAGTTCTGCCCACAAATGTGATATGGGATTGAGGTCAGGGCTTTGTGATGGCCACTCCAATACCTTGACTTTGTTGGCCTTAAGCCATTTTGCCACAACTTTGGAATTATGCTTGGGGTCATTGTCCATTTGGCAGACCCATTTGCGACCAAGCTTTAACTTCCTGACTGATGTCTTGCGATGTTGCTTCAATATATTCACATAATTTTCCTTCCTCGTGTTGCCATCTATTTTGTGAAGTGCACCAGACCCTCCTGCATTAAAGAACCTCCACAACATGATGCTGCCACCCCCGAGCGTGACGGTTGGGAGGGTGTTCTTCGGCTTGCAAGCGTCCCCCTTTTTTCTCCAAACATAATGATGGTCATTATGGCCAAACAGTTCTGTTTTTGTTTCATCAGACCAGAGGGCGAAAAAAGTACGATCTTTGTCCTCATGTGCAGTTGCAAACATTAGTCTGGCTTTTTTATGGCGGTTTTGGAGCAGTGGCTTCTTCCTTGCTGAGCGGCTTTTCAGGTTATGTCGATATAGGACTCGTTTTACTGTGGATATAGATACTTTTGTACCTGTTTCCTCCATCATCTTCACAAGGTCCTTTGCTGTTGTACTGGGATTGATTTGCACTTCTCGCACCAAAGTACGTTCATCTCTAGGAGACAGAACGCGTCTCCTTCCTGAGCGGTATGACGGCTGCGTGGTCCCATGGTGTTTATACTTGCGTACTATTGTTTGTACAGATGAACGTGGTACCTTCAGGCGTTTGGAAATTGCTCCCAAGGATGAACCAGACTTGTGGAGGTCTACCATTTTTTTCTGAGGTCTTGGCTGATTTCTTTTGATTTTCCCATGATGTCAAGCAAAGACGCACTGAGTTTGAAGGTATGACTTGAAATACATCCACAGGTACACCTCCAATTGACTCAAATTATGTCAATTAGCCCATCAGAAGCTTCTAAAGGCATGACATCATTTTCCTGAACTTTCCAAGCTGTTTAAAGCCACAGTCAACTTAGTGTATGTAAACTTCTGACCCACTGGAATTGTGATACAGTGAATTATAAGTGAAATAATCTGTCTGTAAACAATTGTTGTAAAAATGACTTGTGTCATGCACAAAGTAGATGTCCTAACCGACTTGCCAAAACTATAGTTTGTTAACAAGAAATTGGAGTGGTTCAAAAACAAGTTTTAATGACTCCAACCTAAGTGTATGTAAACTTCCGACTTTAACTGTGTGTGCACTAACATGCATATATGGTTGGAGGGAGATAACGAATGGATACAAAATAGCACCACGTGAATCTACTATTTTTAGGGGTGTATTACCAGGCCAAGCTATTTTTGTTGAAGGAAATAGCTCACTGTGATAAATGTTTTCTGGACTAAACCTAATTCCATCTTCAGTCATTGCGAAATGTATTCATTTATATAATATGTTAACTGTGTGAATAGCTGCTGGGTTGTTCCACGAAATGAGGGACTTTTGCATCCCTTTAATATTTTAAGTGGACATTCCGCAACAAATGCCTGTTATATTCAATGAAGTGCTTTTTCATATAGACCACATGGAGAATTCAATGAATACAGTTTTATTATGAATAAAGACTTGCTAAAGTGTCCCTCCATGTACCTCCTTTTACTTCCAGGAAGATTGTAATTCACTTAACCACAATACTTTTCACCATCATTATAAAGCCCAAGTTATTTTGTTTTTTTGACCAAGTCATTTCTGCAGATAATTATTTTTTTCATGTGATTCGTGATTAATTTTAACGTAAAAAATAAATAATTAAGGTCAACTCTGTTAGGTGAACTGGACTCGTTTTAAAATGGTGAAACTATTCCTTTTTAATATTATTTTCAAAAGAAACATTGAACATCTAATAGTCAAATCATAGTGTAAAAGCAGGTGAGCTGGTTCTACTCTTTTTGGAAAATGTCTGGTGTTTTGTGGTGGAAAACTGAGTGTGTCGAGCATAACACATCAACCCTGTTACCCATAGGCTAGAAATGTTTCAACAATTACAAAAACAATTGTGAAGCTTAAATTCAATTGCCCCTTCCTGTTGCACATAACAAGCTTCCATTTCCCCTGCCACAAAGAGATGTATAATAATTAGGTGGGTGCTTACATTTGTCTTAGTAGTGTTCATTATACATGTGTGGATTGGAAATATTTTTTTTACATATCCCACTCCCCCTGAGACACCCTCTGAGACTGGGGTCATAGTCAGGGATCAGACATTATTTACGGCAACCCTGTAGCAATTAGGGTTAAGTACCTTGCTCAAGGGCACATCGGCAGATCTATCACCTATTCGGCTTGGGGATTCAAACCAGCGACTATTAGTCTACTGGCCCAAAGTTCTTAACCACTAGGCTACCTGCTGCCCATTTATGGCTGATTTCAGATTAAATCTCAAAGCTGTTATGGTCAACCCTGTTACTTTATTTGGCACTTAATAGGCACTTTCTACAGCTTTTTTTATGAATTAGAACATGCACTTTTTTCTATATAAGAGAGTGTTAGTTAATGCAATAGTCGCTCAGAAATTGTGTGACGAGTTTGATTGGTTCTCTCAAATGTTGAGACCTCTCGTTGTTCTGATTTGAAAATCCAACCGTTGTAATAGAAGGGGGCGGCACTCAGGGGTTGTGTGGCTGTGGGTGTTTGAGAGGGACAGAGAGTGCCAACCAGTAAAACCACAGTCCCCTTCATTATCAACGCATTGTGCCGACAACAGCAAAGAGCCATTCCAGACTCTGAAGTCAGAAGGACTGGTCTTAGAAAACTCAACAAGGCAGTTAAGATTTAGGAATTAATTCCATTTAAATACAAAAAATACTCATGTCTATAATGGTGGCCAATTTGTGTTTTCTGTCAAAGGGTACAGAAAGAAGTAAGAAAGCACATGCTCCTTCTACAGTCAATGCACTGGTACACTTTCTGACACTACACCAGTGTCATTAGTCACAGACTGTGGTCAATCTTCCATTGAAAGGTCCATTGAAAGGTGGTCCTGTGAAAGCTACCACATCACATCACATCTCAGACTACCTGTAGAGTTGAACTACTAGGCCACTCACCCATTGTGACTAACTTTTTCAACTGCATCCTACAGAACCACACAGAATATAGCCTATGGAATAGAGTATGTAATATTAGTACATTTTGACAAAGACAAGTTTTGCTAAATATATCAAGTTTGTTGGTGTAAGTCAGTTTATTTGAGTGAATATATTCACATATGTACATTTATTCAGTATGTATGTTGTTTTTCCTTGACCTTGAGCAAATGCATAATAATTTTAATAATTAGGGAAAAAATAAGGGACTGATCTCTCTCTAATATTAAAAAGTGTATGCTTTTTAGAAGTTCAGTTATATAACAAAGCCTACAGAAGACGATAATGCAGCACAGATATGATCTAAAGGGCACTCTCCCACACATCCGTCTCATTTTCTCGAAGAGACATAACCTCATTTGCATTCACCACTGTCTTCCCACCCACAGAGCTAGATGTTTTATTATTGCAGAGAAAGAGAGCGCATGAGGGTGTGATATGAAATGTTTTATGTAACTGCTTTTCTTCCATGCAGACAGGTAAGGCAATTAACATTATTTATAATAAGGGTTACATGGAGAATTTCTGACTTTTCTGAAAT
The DNA here is from genome assembly GCF_029448725.1 of Salvelinus fontinalis. Taxonomy (NCBI): domain Eukaryota; kingdom Metazoa; phylum Chordata; class Actinopteri; order Salmoniformes; family Salmonidae; genus Salvelinus; species Salvelinus fontinalis. The sequence goes on from NC_074696.1 coordinate 23,211,746, forward strand.
GAAAATGGATGGCTGTCACGTATCCCGCCGAAGATGGTGTCTCTTCCTGTTCGGGCGGCGCTCGGCGGTCGTCGTCTCCGGCCTACTAGCTACCACCGATCCCCTTTTCTGTTTCAGTTAGTTTTGTCTGATTAGTTTCACCTGTTTCTTGTTTGGGTTTTGTTTTGGGCTATTTAAACCCGGTATGTCCGCTGGTTTTTGTGCGGGCTTGTTTTTCTGTTCATGGTGTGTGGATTATTGTGGATTAATTTTTCTGGACAGTTTCGTCCTATTTGTTGGACTGGGTATTTATGCGCCCTTGTGTTTGGCGTGACCCTTACTCTGTTCTTGGAATAAAGATCCACGTTTTGAACTACCCTGCTCTCTGTGCCTGACTCCTCCACCCACTACTCCTAGAAGCCATTACAATGGCCTTCCTTTCAAAAAATATATTTGATCTAAACCCTCCCTGAACGCTTGAAAAAAAAAAAAAAAAAGTGACCCTTCCCTAAAACCGAAATAATAATTAAAACAAAGTGGATAGCAGAGAACATGTCTTCCGTTTACCCTCACTTCTTGGACAGACCACAGCCTTAAAGCCAATTTATGCTTGGTCCGAATATGTGGTCGGAGGCTTTGTCTGGAGGATGTAAAGCAATTGCGGAGCCTCCGGAGGCATGCAGAGGCCAAATCAAGCTCCTTACTAAATCGCCGTCCACCTCTAAAATGTAGGTGGGGGCAGTACGTCCTGTATAAACACAAACTCACTTCCTTGACAACTTTAACAATTGCTCTGCTCCGCAAAGCACAAGAAGTATGAAAGCCCCGAGGCTGCATCAAAGTAAATGTTGTATGGCCACTTCAGATGTCGGATTGACCATGCAGTGCATTTTTAAAGGCTCTGCCTATTCAATCCGACATCTGCATTGGCCGTGCGGCATCTATGGTGATGTGACCTCTGCAGAAGTCAGGGCATTCATACTTCTTGAGCTTCGCAGAGCAGCAAAGACCTGTTGTGAAGGAAGTTGTCAAGGAATTCAGTTTGTGTTTATACAGGAACTCCCGCCCTCACCTACTGTCAACCAATCATGTCAATGCGGAGCTATACTGTTAAGGCAGATTTCCTCCTCTTCGTCTGAAGAGGAGGTGTAGGGATCGGACCAAAACGCAGAGTGGAAAGTGTCCATGTTTTATTATGAAATAACCTGAACACTACACGAAACAAAATAACAAAGAGAATCTACCCGAACAACAGTCCCGTGTGGCACGAACACTGACACGAAATACAAACACCCACAAAACACACGTAAAACCCCGGCTGCCTAAGTATGATTCTCAATCAGGGACAACGATTGACAGCTGCCTCTGATTGAGAATCATACCAGGCCGAACACAAAAAACCCAACATAGAAAACACACACAGACAACCCACCCCAACTCACGCCCTGACCATACTAACTAAATACAAAATAAGGGAAAATAAGGTCAGGAACGTGACATAACCCCCCCCCCCCCCCCCTTAAGGTCCGAACTCCGGGCGCACCACCTAAAACTCTAGGGGAGGGTCTGGGTGGGCGTCTCTGGCGCGGGACGTGGACCCCACTTCTAAAATGATTTTGTCCGCCTCCTTAATCGCCCCCCGTGGCCTTTTATGAGCGGCAATCCTCGCCGCCAACCTTGGCCTGGGGACCCTAGCCATGGGTCCCGAATGCACGGGGAATTCCGGCAGCGCCGGACAGGTGGGAGACTCCGGCAGCGCTGGAGTGAAGGACGCCTCCGGCAGCTCCAGAGTGAAGAGCGGTTTAGGCATCGCCTGGCTGACTGCAGGCTCTGGCGGATCCTGGCTGACTGCAGGCTCTGGCGGATCCTGGCTGGCTGGCTCTGGCAGCTCCTGGCTGGCTGGCGGCTCTGGCAGATCCTGGCTGACTGGCAGCTCTGGCAGCTCCTGGCTGGCTGGTTCTGGCAGATCCTGGCTGGCTGGCTCTGGCAGATCCTGGCTGGCTGGCTCTGGCAGGTCCTGGCTGGCTGACGGCACTGGCTGCTCCTGTCTGGCGTACGGCTCTGGCTGCTCCTGTCTGGCGTACGGCTCTGGCTGCTCCTGTCTGGCGTACGGCTCTGGCTGCAACTGTCTGGTGGACGGCTCTGGCTGCTCCTGTCTGGCGGGCGGCTCTAGCTGCTCCTGTCTGGCGAACGGCTCTGGCTGCTCCTGTCTGGCGGACGGCTCTAGCGGCTCGGGACAGACGGACAGCTCTGACGGCTCGGGACAGACGTACAGCTCTGACGGCTCGGGACAGACGGGCAGCTCTGACGGCTCGGGACAGACGGGCAGCTCTGACGGCTCGGGACAGACGGGCAGCTCTGACGGCTCGGGACAGACGAGCAGCTCTGACGGCTCGGGACAGACTTGCAGCTCTGACGTCTCTGGACAGACGGGCGGCTCAGATGACGCTGGGCAGGCAGGCAGCTCAAACAGCGCTGGGCAGGCAGGCAGTTCAGACAGCGCTGGGCAGGCAGGCAGTTCAGGCAGCGCTGGGCAGGCAGGCAGTTCAGACAGCGCTGGGCAGGCAGGCAGTTCAGGCAGTGCTGGGCAGGCAGGTACACCTGGAGAGAGGAGACGGAGAGACAGCCTGGTGCGGGGGGCTGCCACCGGAGGACTGGTACGTGGAGGTGGCACCGGATATACCGGACTGTGAAGGAGGACATGCGCTCTTGAGCACCGAGCCTGCCCAACCTTACCAGGTTGAATGGTCCCCGTAGCCCTGCCAGTGCGGCGAGGTGGAATAGCCCGCACTGGGCTATGCTGGCGAACCGGGGACACCATTTGTAAGGCTGGTGCCATGTACGCCGGCCCGAGGAGACGCACTGGAGACCAGATGCGTTGGGCCGGCTTCATGACACCCGGCTCGATGCCCAACCTAGCCCTACCAGTGCGGCGAGGTGGAATAGCCCGCACTGGGCTAAGCACGCGTAATGGGGACACCGTGCGCTCCACCGCATAACACGGTGTCTGACCAGTACGACGCCCTCTCACTCCACGGTAAGCACAGGGAGTTGGCTCAGGTCTCCTACCCGGCTTTGCCACACTCCGCGTGTGCCCCCCCCAATACATTTTTGGGTCTGACTCTCGGGCTCCCAACTGCGTCGCCGCGCTGCCTCCTCATACCAGCGCCTCTCTGCCTTCGCTGCCTCCAACTCTGCCTTGGGACGGCGATATTCCCCTGGCTGAGCCCAGGGTCCTTTGCCGTCCAGGATCTCTTCCCAAGTCCAGGAGTCCTGGGTTTTTGGCCGCTGCTGCTGCCCTTTTACACTCCGCTTGGTCCTTTGGTGGTGGGTGTTTCTGTTACGGCAGATTTCCTCCTCTTCGTCTGAAGAGGGATCGGAGGGATAGGGATCGGACCAAAACGCAGAGTGGAAAGTGTACATGTTCTATTATGAAATAACCTGAACACTAAACGAAACATTTTTACATTTTTTTTTTTACATTTTAGTCATTTAGCTCTTATCCAGCGCGACTTACAGTAGAGTGCATACATTTTTATTACATTTTACATACTGAGACAAGGATATCCCTACCGGCCAAACCCTCCCTAACCCGGACGACGCTATGCCAATTGTGCGTCGCCCCACGGACCTCCCGGTTGCGGCAGGCTGCGACAGAGCCTGGGCGCGAACCCAGCCCAGCCTGGGCGCGAACCCAGAGACTCTGGTGGCGCAGCTACCACCCGGGAGGTCAAACAAAATAACAAAGAGAATCTACCCGAACAACAGTCCCGTGTGGCACGAACACTGACACGAAATACAAACACCCACAAAACATACGTGAAACCCCGGCTGCCTAAGTATGATTCTCAATCAGGGACAACGATTGACAGCTGCCTCTGATTGAGAATCATACCAGGCCGAACACAAAAAAAAAAAACATAGAAAACACACACAGACAACCCACCCCAACTCACGCCCTGACCATACTAACTAAATACAAAATAAGGGAAAATAAGGTCTGGAACGTGACATATACAGAGCCCTCCATATTGTTAAAAATGTTGAAAGGCGCACGGTGATGCGGTACAGAACTCAATTACAGAGCTCAGCATGCCTCCAGAGGCTCTGCAATTGCGTCACACTATCCATACGGCACCCCCAACCACATTTTTATATCAGGCATACATTTGCACACAGGGCTGCGGGCCAGAAGGTTGTGGGTTTGCAGAACACTGTGGACAACTAATTAGAGACAGGCTAGTCTTTGGGTTAGCAGACATGCGTCTATCAGACAATCGTGGAGCGATTATACTTTTTTCGCGATTGCACTTAAATCATCCCCCCGTTTGGCGAAGTAGACTGTGATTCGATGATAAATTAACAGGCACCGCATTGATTGTATGCAACGCAGGACAAGCTAGTTAACCTAGTAATATCATCAACCATGTGTTGTTAACTAGTGATTATGTGAATATTGATTGTTTTTTATAAGATAAGTTTAATGCTAGCTAACAACTTACCTTGGCTCCTTGCTGCAATAGCGTAACAGGTGGTCAGCCTGCCACACAGTTTCCTCATGGAATGCAATGTAATCGGCCATAATTGCCGTCCAAAAATGACGATTACCGATTGTTATGAAAACTTGAAATCGGCCCTAATTAATCGGCCTCTAGTCCAGAGTAGTGATGATTGACGGGCGGGCGGTTGCGGGCAGCAATCTGTTAAAGAACATGCATTTAGTTTTACTTGCATTTAATTAAGAGCAGTTGGAGGCCATGGAAGGTGTGTTGTATGAATTGGAGCTCGTCTGGAGGATTGTTTACACAGTGTCCAAAGAAGGGCCAGAAGTATACAGAATGGTGTCGTCTGCGCAGAGGTGGATCAGAGAATCACCAGCAGCAAGAGCGACATCATTGATATATACAGAGAAAAGAGTCGGCTTGAGAATTGAACCCTGTGGCACCCCCATAGAGACTGCCAGAGGTCCGGACAACAGGCCCTCCGATTTGACACACTGAACTATATCTGAGAAGTAGTTGGTGAAGCAGGCGAGGCAGTCATTTGAGAAACCAAGGCTGTTAAGTCTGCCGATAAGAATGCGGTCATTAATAGAGTCGAAAGCCGTGGCCAGGTCGATGAATACGGCTGCACAGTACTGTCTTTTATCGATGGCGGTTATGATATCGTTTAGGACCTTGAGCGTGGCTGAGGTGCACCCATGACCAGCTCGGAAACCAGATTGCATAGCGGAGAAAGTACGGTGGGATTCTTTGTTCTCTGAAAAGGAGAGATGTGGTATAATTTGCATATTGCATAGCCTACTGGCTATGGATCATTTGATTGAGACCACACTAAATAGCCTATGGGCACACTTGATATTGTGCGCCCAGCGGAGAATCAAAGATGAGGGACGGCATCGGGCACACATCGATATATAGCCTAATAAGCAACTAATTCTAACACACAGAGAAATAAAGACATTTCGTCAATTACAAATTACATGACCCTCCCCTGGACTAGATATTTTCCTCCAGGTAATCATTCTTTAAATTTTGGTACATCCATAATGAGTTGGTTTGAGGAGCTACTGCAATATGCCAGAAGTGGAAGACTTCCCACTGGGCAAAAACTGGTTGAATCAACGTTATTTCCACGTCATTTCAATCCAACAAATTAATGTGATGATGTTGATTCAACGTGGAAAACTGGTTGGATTTGCAAAAAGTCATCAACGAAAAAAGTCATATTTCTTTCCCCCAACTTTTAACCGAAATTCATGAAATGGTGACATTTTTTTGTGGATTTCACGTTGAATTCACGTTAGTTGACACCTCAACCTCAATGTAAATCAAAACTAGATGTTGAACTGATGTCTCTGCACCATGGGCCTGTAAAAGGAATAAAAATCTGAAGAACTACCGCGTTACGCCAGAAGTTAATACCTGTAAAAGCTCCGGCTCGTCAGCCAAAGTAAGGGCAAGATCATGTTTGGACTTGAGAGTAGCCAATGTTTTCAACAGAAGCATTGGCATGTCATAACTGTTTCGCAGCAGAAATTGTAGGTCCTTTTGGGAACAGTCTTGGTTTAGGATGCTATTGGTTTAGCATGCTATTGGTTTAGCCAAGCCACAGAGAAGCAATCTGCATGCCCCGATAAACCCCTACCTCTTCTATACTGAACAAAAATAGAAACATGTAAAGTGTTAGTCCCATGTTTCATGAGCTGAAATAAAAGATCCCAGAAATGATCCATATGCAAATTTTCTCTCAAATGTTGTGCACAAATTTGTTTACATCCCTGTTAGTGAGCATTTCTCCTTTGCCAAGATAATCCATCCACCTGACATGTGTGGCATATCAAGAAGATGATTGAACAGCATCATCATTACACAGGTGCACCTTATGCTGGGGACAATAAAAGGTCACTGTAAAATGTGCAGTTTTGTCACACAACACAATGCCACAGATGTCTCAAGTTTTAGGGAGCGTGCAATTGGCATGTTGACTGCAGGAATGTCCACCAGAGCGTTTGCCAGAGAATTGACTGTTAATTTCTCTACCATAGGCCGTCTCCAACGTCGTTTTAGAGAGTTTGGCAGTACGCCCAAGCGGCCTCACAACCACAGACCATGTGTAACCACGCCAGCCCAGGACCTCCACATCCGGCTTCGTCACCTGCGGGATGGACTGAGACCAGCCACCAGACAGCTGATGAAACTGAGGAGTATTGCTGTCTGTAATAAAGCCCTTTTGTGTGGAAAAACTCATTCTGATTGGCTGGGCCTAGCTTCCCAATGGGTGGGCCTATGCCATCCAAGGCCCACCCATGGCTGTGCCCCTGTCTAGTCATGTGAAATCCATAGATTAGGAGCTAATGAATTTATTTCAATTGACTGGTTTCTTGAATTGAACTGTAACTCAGTAAAATCATTGAAATTGTTACATGTTGCGTTTATGTTTTTGTTCAGTAGATCACATTAAATCAAACTTTATTTGTCACATGCGCCGAATACAACAAGTGTAGACTTTACAGTATATATACAGGGGGCACCGGTACCGAGTCAGTGTGCAGGGGTACAGGCTAGTTGAGGTAATCTGTACATGTAGGTGGGGGCGTAGTGACAATGCATGGATAACAAACAAACAGCGAGTAGCAGCAGTGTACAAAAGGGAGGGGGGTGGGGGGGTCAATTTAAATTATTTAGTGGCGATTTTATGAATTCTTCAGCAGTTTTATGGCTTGGGGTAGAAGCTGTTGAGGAGCCTTTTGGTCCTAGACTATAACTTGGGTGACTGGAGTCTCTGACAATTTTATGGGCTTTCCTCTGACACCGCCTATTATATAGGTCCTGGGTGGCAGGAAGCTTGGCCCCAGTGATGTACTGGGCCGTTCGCACTACCCTCTGTAGCGCCTTATGGTCAGATGCTGAGTAGTTGCCATACCAGGCGGTGATGCATCCGGTCAGGATGCTCTCGATGGTGGAGCTGTAGAACCTTTTGAGGATCTGAGGACCCATGCCAAATCTTTTCAGTCTCCTGAGGGGGGAAAGGTTTTGTCGTGCCCTCTTCACGACTGTCTTGGTATGTTTGGACCATGATAGTTCGTTGGTGATGTGGAAACCAAGGAACATGAAACTCTCGACCCACTCCACTACAGCCCCGTTGATGTTAATGGGGGCCTGTTCAGCCTTTTCCTGTAGTCCACGATTATCTCCTTTGTCTTTCTCACACTGAGGGAGAGGTTGTTTCCCTGGCACCACACTGCCAGTTCTCTGACCTCCTCCCTGTAGGCCGTCTCATCTTTGTCGGTGATCACTGTTGTGTCATCAGCAAACTTAATGATGGTGTTGGAGTCGTGTTTGGCCACGCAGTCATGGGTGAACAGGGAATACAGGAGGGGACTAAGTACACACCCCTGAGGGGCCCCAGTGTTAAGGATCAGCATGGCAGACGTGTTGTTGCCTACTATTACCACCTGGGGGTGGCCCGTCAGGAAGTCCAGGATCCAGTTGCAGAGGGAGGTGTTTAGTCCCAGAGTACTTAGCTTAGTGATGCGCTTCGTGGGCATTATGGTGTTGAACACTGAGCTGTAGTCAAAGAACAGGTGTTCCTTTTGTCCAGGTGAGAAAGGGCAGTATGGAGTGCAACTTAGATTGCGTCATCTTTAGGATCTTTAGGGGCGGTATGCGATTTGGAGTGGGTCCGACGTGAGTGCCACGGGGAAGTAATCTTTTAGACAGGTTACCTTTGCTTCCTTGGGTACAGGGACTATGGTGGTCTGCTTGAAACATGTAGGTATTACAGACTCGGTCAGGGAGAGGTTGAAAATGTCAGTGAAGACACTTGACAGTTGGTCCGCGCATGCTTTGAGTACACGTCCTGGTAATCTGTCTGACCCAGCGGCTTTGTGAATGTTGACCTGTTTAAAGGTTTTGTTCACATCGGCTACTGCGAGCGCTATCACACAGTCATCCAGAACAGCTGGTTCTCTTGTGCATGCTTCATTGATGCTTGCCTCGAAGCGAGCACAAAAGGCATTTAGCTCGTCTAATAGGCTCCCGTCACTGGGCAGCTCGCGTCTGGGTTTTTGATTTGTTGTCTGTAATAGTTTTCATGCCCTGTCATATCCGACGAGCGTCAGAGTCGGTGTAGTAGGATTTAATCTTAATCCCGTATATTGACACTTTGCTTGTTTGATGGTTCGTCTGAGGGCATAGCGTGATTTCTTATAAGCATCCGGATTAGTCTCCCAATCCTTGAAAGCGGCAGCTCTAGCCTTTAGCTCGATGCGGATGTTGCCTGTAATCCATGGCTTCTGGTTGGGATATGTACGTACAGTCACAGTGGGGACGACGTCATCGATGCACTTATTGATGAAGCCGATGACTGAGGTGGTGTACTCCTCAATGCCATTAAATGAAACCCAGAACATATTCCAGTCTGTGCTAGCAGAACAGTCCTGTAGTGTAGCATCGACGTCACCTGACCACTTACGTATTGAGCAAGTCACTGGTACTTCCTGCTTTAGTTTTTGCTTATAAGCAGGAATCAGGAGGATAGAATTATGGTCAGATTTGCGAAACGGAGGGCGTGGGAGAGCGTTGTATGCATCTCTGTGTGTGGAGTAAAGGTGGTCTTGGATTTTTTCCCCCCTGGTTGCACATGTGACATGCTGGTAAAAATGTGTTAAAACTGATTTAAGTTTGCCTGCATTAAAGTCCTTGGCCACTAGGAGCGCCGCTTCTGGGTGAGCATTTTCTTCTTTGCCTACGGCCTTATAGAGTTGGTTGAGAGCAGTCTTAGTGCCAGCTTCGTTCTGTGGTGGTAAATAGACGACTACGAATAATATAGATGAGAACTCTCCTGGTAGATAGTGTGGTCCACAGCTCATCATAAGCTACTCTACCTCAGGCGAGCAATACCTCGAGACTTCTTTAATATTAGACATCACGCACCAGCTGTTATTGACAAATAGACACACACCCCCACCCCTCGTCTTACAAGAGGTAGCGTCTCTGTTCTGCTGGTGCATGGAAAATCCCGCTAGCTACAGTTTTTAATGTCCCGTTGCTAGGATAAAATAGGATAAAATAAAATAGCGCAATTGGTTCCGGGAATGTAAAACGTCAACCATGTTCTTCGTCGCCATCTTTATATAGACACGAATGTCAATTTACAGGGAATAAGGTGCCATTTTGGACACAATCACAGTCTAATTTGAAGAATGGAGAGTCATCCCTCCTCCCCTTAGCTGAATCGCATTAGTGTAAACCAATACTGTTCACAGGCCTGGTTGTTGTGTTAACCAATACTATTCTCAGGCCTGGCAGGCCTGGTTGTAGCGAGATATTTTTGAGTCATGTCGGGGACGATTTTAGTGTTTTAGCCAACCCTAACACTTTTCCTCACCTTATTCTCCTAACCTGCTTCAAAAAGCCACTTCTGCTAGTCAACACTGTCAGACCTGCACTGAGAGCTGTGTGAGTATCAACTAATGCGATACAGCCTCCACTTATGGGCTCCTATCCGGTCCACAAGGATAACCTTCCTCAAGCCGAGAAACCCCAGATTTCCAACACTTGGCCAATGCCACCTAAACCTGTGACAATGTTCCAATAAAAGCACATTTTGGTCACATTACAAGAGGGGAACTGCCTCCACAGCAGTCATAGCCAATGGCTCCACCAGCGAATGGCTATTAATAATCTGGGTGGTTTCAGTGAATAAGCACAGCTGCCCTCCAGAACTGTCCTGCTGAACAATGGCCTCTTATGTGACTGGGTTGAGAGGAAGGAGGTCGCTTCTGGTTGGGGCCTATTATCCCCAACCATAGCTCTGTCCCAAATGGCACCCTATTCCCTACATAGTGCACTACTTTTGACTATGCACTATCAAATCAAATCAAATTTTATTTGACACATATGCCGAATACAACAGGTGTAGACCTTACTGTGAAATTCTTACTTACCATCCCTTAACCAACAATGCAGTTCAAGAAATAGATTTAATAAAATATTTACAAAATAAACTAAAGTGATTAAAAAATAAAAAAGAATAATTAATTATTATATATTTGATATATATAATTATATATATATATATATATATATATACATATATATATATCAAAGAGTAACACAAGAAAAGTACATAACAATAAGGGGGCTATATACAGGGGGTACCTGTACCGAGTCAACGTGCGGGGGTACAGGTTAGATGAGGTCATTTGTAAAGTGACTATATATAGATAATAAACAGCGAGTAGCAGAAGTTTAAAAACGAAGGGGGTGGGGGGGGGGTCAATATAAATAGTCAGACTGTTCAGCAGTCTTATGGCTTGGGGGTGCCTTTTGGTCCGAGACTTTGCACTCTGGTACCGCTTGCCATGCGGTAGCAGAGAGAACAGTCTATGACTTCGGTGACCGGAATCTTTGACAATTTTTTGGGCCTTCCTCTGACACCGCCTAGTATATACAGTTGAAGTCGGAAGTTTATATGCACCTTAGCCAAACACATTTAAACTCAGTTTTTCACAATTCCTGACATTAAATCCTAGTAAAAATTCCCTGTCTTAGGTCAGTTAGGATCACCACTTTATTTTAAGAATGTGAAATGTCAGAATAATAGTAGAGAGAATGATTTATTTCAGCTTTTCTTTCTTTCATCACATTCCCAGTGGGTCACAAGTTTATATACACTCAATTAGTATTTAGTAGCATTGCCTTTAAATTGTTTAACTTGGGTCAAACGTTTCGGGTAGCCTTCCACAAGCTTCCCACAATCAGTTGGGTGAATTTTGGTCCATTTTTCCTGACAGAGCTGGTGTAACGTAGTCAGGTTTGTATGCCTCCTGCTTGGCACACGCTTTTTCAGTTCTGCCCACAAATTTTCTATAGGATTGAGGTCATTGAGGTCATGGTTTGTGATGACTACTCCAATACCTTGACTTTGTTGTCCTGAAGCCATTTTGCCACAACTTTGGAAGTATGTTGCTTCAATATATACACATAATTTTCCAGCCTCATGAAGCCATCTATTTTGTGAAGTGCACAAGTCCCTCCTGCAGCAAAGCACCCCCACAACATGATGCTGCCACCCCCGTGCTTCATGGTTGGGATGGTGTTCTTCGGCTTGCAAGCATCCCCCTTTGTCCTCCAAACATAACGATGGTCATTATAGCCAAACAGTTCTATCTTTGTTTCATCAGACCAGAGGACATTTCTCCAAAAAGTACAATCTTTGTCCCCATGTGCAGTTGCAAACCGTAGTCTGGCTTTTTTATGGCGGTTTTGGAGCAGTGGCTTCTTCCTTGCTGAGCCGCCTTTCAGGTTATGTCGATATAGGACTCATTTTACTGTGGATATAGATACTTTTGTACCTGTTTCCTCCAGCATCTTCACAAGGTCCTTTGCTGTTCTGGGATTGATTTGCACTTTTCGCACCAAAGTACGTTCATCTCTAGGAGACAGAACGCGTCTCCTTCCTGAGAGGTATGACAGCTGCGTGCTCCTATGGTGTTTACACTTGCGTACTATTGTTTGTACAGATAAGCGTGGTACCTTCAGGCATTTGGAAATTGCTCCCAAGGATGAACCAGACGTGTGGAGGTCAACAATTTTTCTTCTGAGGTCTTGGCTGATTTCTTTAGATTTTCCCATGATGTCAAGCAAAGAGGCACTGAGTTTGAATGTAGGCCTTGAAATACATCCACAGGTACACCTCAAATTGACTCAAAATATTGTAACGCTCGCCGTTGGAATGAGGTGAGGACCAATGCGCAGCGTGGTATGTGTCCATATTGTTTTAATACGAATAAATGAACACTGAACAAACACAAACAAATGACAAACGAACACTCCTTGTACGGTGAAACAGCAAACAGAAAATAATCACTCACAAAACACAATGAAAAACAGGCTACCTAAATATGGCTCCCATTCAGAGACAACGACTGACACCTGCCTCTGATTGAGAACCATACTAGGCCAAACACATAGAAAAGGACAATAGAACAAAACATAGAAAAAACAACATAGAATGCCCACCCCAACTCACGCCCTGACCAAACTAAAATAAAGACATAACAATGATGTCAGAACTTCTAAAGCCATGAATTTCCCAAGCTTTTTAAAGGCACAGTCAACTTGGTGTATGTAAACTTCTGACCCACTGGAATTGTGATACAGTGAATTACAAGTGAAGTAATCTGTCTGTGAACAATTGTTGGAGAAATGACTTGTGTCATGCACAAAGTAGATGTCCTAACCGACTTGCCAAAACTATAGTTTGTTAACAAGAAATTTGTGGAGTGGTTGAAAAACGAGTTTTAATGACTCCAACTTAAGTGTATGTAAACTTCTGACTTCAACTGTAGGTCCTGGATGTCAGGAAGCTTGGCCACAGTGATATACCAGGCCGTACGCACTACCCTCTGTAGCGCCTTATGGTCAGATGCCGAGCAGTTGCCATACCAGACGGTGATGCAACCGGTTAGGATGCTCTCGATGGTGCAGCTTCAGAACTTTTTGAGGATCTGGGGACCCATGCCAAATCTTTTCAGTCTCCTGAGGGGGAAAGGTGTTGTCATGCCCTCTTCACAACTGTCTTGGTGTGTTTGGACCATGATAGTGCATTGGTGATGTAGACACCAAGGAACGTGAAACTCTCGATCCTCTCCACTTCAGCCCCGTCGATGTTAATCGGGGCCTGTTCGGCCCTCCTTTTCCTATAGTCCACGATCAACTCTGTCTTGCTCACATTGAGGGAGAGGTTGTTGACCTGGCACACTGCCAGGTCCCTGACCTCCTCCCTATAATATAAGCTGTCTCATCGTTGTCGGTGACCAGGCCTACCACTGTTGTGTCGTCAGCAAACTTAATGATGGTGTTGGAGTCGTGTTTGGCCACGCAGTCGTGGGTGACTATGCACACACCCGTGAGGGTCCCAGTGTTGAGGATCAGCGTGGCAGATGTGTTTTTGCCCACCCTTACCGCATGGGGGCGGCCCGTCAGAAAGTCCAGGATCCAATTGCAGATGGAGGTGTTTAGTCCCAGGGTCATTAGCTTAAGGATGAGCTTTGTGGGCACTATGGTGTTGAATGCTGAGCAGTAGTCAGTGAATAGCATTCTCACATAGGTGTCCTTTTTGTCCAAGTGGGAAAGGGCAGTGTGGAGTGCGATTGAGATTGTGTCATCTGTGGATCTGTTGTGGCGTTATGCGAATTGGAGTGGGTCTAGGGTTTCCGACATGATGGTGTTGATGTGAGCCAAGACCAGCCTTTCAAAGCACTTCATGGCTACCGACGTGAGTGCTACGGGGCGGTAATCATTTCAGCAGGTTACCTTCGTTTTCTTGAGATTGAAGAATGTAGGGAATAGGGTGCCATTTGGGACACAACTATGTTTAAGTGGGTTTTTTATTGCGTTCTGGTATGTTTTTCTTGGCGGGATTAATAAATACTCATTGAATGCAAAAACAAGCCCACAAATTAAGCAAGCTTTTCTCAGGGGCATGCTTGCATAAAGGCTGCACATATTCCTCTTAGCACATTTGTTCTTCATAGAGTATAGATTTATGTCCTTATTGAAGTATATAGGTTGAAGTGCTTTCATTTATTTCCACCATCCATTTTACAGTGCTTATGATATTTAAAGGGATTTACCTCACTTGAACACCGTAACATAAATTCTCTAATTTTTCCTTCACTACAAGGAGCTGTCTTCCAGTGATAAGCACTACTATATACAAATATCACACAAGACAGTTTTTCAAATTAAATGCTATTATATATCTGAAGCCACAGAGCAAACAGCTGGTAAGTCCCCAAGCAAACTATATTTCAATATTTTCTGTTAGGGCTACCACGCATTGCTGTAAAAATGCTCCTATTATTGTAAGCAAGCGTTAAAGGGAGGGAAAGAGGGAACACTGCTGGGGCGCTTTGTTTACACCTTGCCATATGATGTTACATAACTGAGGCTGTTGCCCCGGCAACGCTGACTCTGACTCCACTCCAAGGCCCCCCTGCTCATGAGAGAGAGAGGACATTCTGTGGCCACATGAGTGACTGACTGATTTAATGCTGCTCATGTAAAAGACTTCACGCTGCTTACTTAGTGAGTACCATTTCCTCCCGATTTGGCCCATACCTAGAGTTAACTCAGGACCTCTGCCTCACAAACACACGTGACTTCTTACCCAAGCGTCTTAGCCGATCGCACCACCTCATAAGCTAGCTAATGAAGCAACACAAGCGGGACACTTTAGGCTGAGGAGTAAGTTTCACACATCCCCATGTGCTACACTCACCGATAGATATACACCCCGTAATGAGATGGCTAGTTGTCTCTCTTTCTCTCTGGTGCCCTGAAATTTTATTTCTAAGAGGGCCTTAATAGATACCTTGGGGCTGAGATGCACACCATTTAAATAGCCACATTAATGAAGAGTTTAGTGACGCACCTGTGCGTCAATCTAAGTAACATAATAAACAAATCCCCATCAAAATCTGTCAGTTTAAGCTAGAGAATCTGTTTTTGTTGTTGGCCTTATGCATCTGTGGTGGAGGTGGTCAAGCTACAACGATGTTTGTCAGACCATGAGACATCCTGAAAATCAGTATTCTCACGAAAATGTCTATAGCGTCCAAATGGTTTAATATGGTAAGATGAGACTCTCACAAACACAATAGTATTTTTCATTTTTCTCTACGACCCCCACAAGCCCCACGGGACTCGTCTGAATGTAACGCATACAAATGAATGGAAGTATGGAGGTAGTTTTGTGTGAAATATGTGTCAAATACAAATAAAAAATATATCCTAGATATTGGACAAACATTTCGAAACCTTATTCCTTATGATAAAATTGTTCTATGGGCTATAGTAGTAAAGGCCAAATTCAATATTTTATCAAATAATGTTTAATAATGTTCAAATAGCTAAAGAATCCATGGTATGACCATCTTAAAACAATTCCATATGTAAACTTTTTTTTGCCCCTTTTTTCATGATATCCAATTAGTAGTTACAGTCTTGTCCCATCACTGGAACTCCCCTATGGACTTGGGAGAGGCGAAGGTCGAGAGCCATGCGTCCTCCGAAACACAACCTTGCCAAGCCGCACTGCTTCTTGACACACTTCTTAACCCGGAAGCCAGCCATACCATTGTGTCGGAGGAAACACCGTCCAGCTGGCGACAGTAGTCAGCTTGCAGGTGACTGGCCCGCCACTAGGATTTCGCTAGAGCGCCATGGGACAAGAAAATCCCGGCCGGCCAAACCCTCCCCTAACCAGGACGACGCTGGGCCAGTGTATTAGACCACTGCGCCACTCGGGAAGCCCTCCATATGTTAACTTATTAGAACCCCCCACACCCTAACGGCTTAGACTTTTAGAGGTTTTTAAAGGGGATCTGCGGGAGGGGATTGATGATGAAGGAATTATGAATCCATTTATCATCATGAGGGGATCTTATGTTGCATCTGTGTAGTAGGAATAGTACAATATATTAAAATGTTTTTTTTATGGCATTTTATCATATACATCTGAAGCAGCCTTGGTCCTTCACAATTTAATTTACCCCAAAGTATCAAATGTCAAACATATTGTTGCACAAAAAAGCAAACCCCTAGGTAGCCTTACCTTGAGAGAAATGTAAGGAGGCTACTTCCTGTTCAAGTCACATACAAACACACAATATCACTGGTAACAATACGAGTCAATTCTCATTACTTTGTGGGTGTAATCCCCTCTAGAAGATGGACTCAAGGTCACAGGCACTGGTCCTCCTGAGCCGTAGCCGTACAATAACAGCACCCGGCTTCCCCACAGAAGAAGCTGTCTCTTTGTATTCCAGGGAACATCCCTGAGTGCTCTCTCAGCTCTCAACACTGCCGCTCCCTTCTCCATTCATAGAGCCTACCATGTGACTTTAGTCCTTCACATCAGCCTTTCTGGAATAAGTAGAAGCTTCCATGTTTCCAATCGGCAAGTCTGAGCATTCTTTGCTTGCTTTGCCTTTCTAGCAATCAATGAAAAACTCAATGAAGTGCCATTTTTCTCTTCACCTTTTTGCTGATCTGTGCTTCTCAACTATTCACTTAGAGAGTATTGATGTCTGTGCTCTCTACAATATCCTTGATAGATTTGAGCTTGAAACATCCACATCCATAAAAGCAATTTGGGAGGATGAAAATTGAAAACCCTCTGACGTTAAGAGGTCTGTATTAGAGATAAACCCAGTGATCTTTTTATATGGTCATTGGACCTCGAGGGCTTCTGCTTGAGCATGAATGTCAGTTTTAGCCACATATAGAGAACTGTTACGATGTGTTCTTGCCCTGGATTGGCCATACTGGATGGTATGAGTTCCAAGTCACATTTTGGTGTGCATGCGTGTGTCCATGCGTGCGTGCATATTGGTATTACGAACCCACCAAAAAGGCCATTGCGAGAGTACTTTGTGCAGAGGAAGCCAATGACTATGATTCACAAGGTATTTGAGGGGCTTCCGGACAAGTACAAATCAAAGTAACTACTCCACCCACAGGCACCGAGCCACACAGATGCAGAGATTCTTATCAAGAGAATGGAGGGGAGAATTAAGAGTGTGCACATGAAGACTTGACATGAGGCTGGTGGAACAGCTACATGGAATATACAGTATCCCCATGTGATCCATCATGGAGCTGTAGGTGCAGTGAATACATAATGACACATATGAGGACATTGGCCTGGTTGCATAAAACAACTTAAGTGTTTCCTTTAAGGGTTTACCTTAAGGAAACCACTCAAACATTTCCTTAGGTAAGTGTCATGTCTGCTCCCGCTCCCCCACTCTGGCGCTGGAGGCTGCCAGGCTGCTCATCAATTACGCAGACGTGTCACCATCTTACGCACACCAGCGCTTCATCAGACTCACCTGGACTTCATCACGTCATTGATTGCCTCCCCTATATCTGGCACGTCCTCACTTTCATTCCCGTGTCTGCATTGATGTTGTATTGTTTTTCTTGTCCAGACGCTGTTCTTGTTTAGTTTCATGTCTATTTATGATTCACTTTTTCACCCTGTACTTGCTTCCCGTCTCCCAGTGTCTGTGGTTACGGAACCGTTACAGGTAAGGGCATAATGAAGCACTTTCCTGCAGTCTAATGACCTAGTGGCTTTATGGGTGTAATGTTGTTCATATTTTTCATAACTAATAAACTATTTCAAAAACCCGCCGAAAATCCGGTGTTTCTATGTCAAACGGTTTTGTTATATTTCAGTCTTTTGTGAGGTGTGTGTGTATATAAAGTGTGAAATTGAGTACAATTTACCTGTACCATGTCATATATATATATAATATACACTGCTCAAAAAAATAAAGGGAACACTAAAATAACACATCCTAGATCTGAATGAATGAAATATTCTTATTAAATAACTTTTTCTTTACATAGTTGAATGTGCTGACAACAAAATCACACAAAAATGATCAATGGAAATCAAATTTATCAACCCATGGAGGTCTGGATTTGGAGTCACACTCAAAATTAAAGTGGAAAACCACACTACAGGCTGATCCAACTTTGATGTAATGTCCTTAAAACAAGTCAAAATAAGGCTCAGTAGTGTGTGTGGCCTCCACGTGCCTGTATGACCTCCCTACAATGCCTGGGCATGCTCCTGATGAGGTGGCGGATGGTCTCCTGAGGGATCTCCTCCCAGACCTGGACTAAAGCATCTGCCAACTCCTGGACAGTCTGTGGTGCAACGTGGCGTTGGTGGATGGAGCGAGACATGATGTCCCAGATGTGCTCAATTGGATTCACGTCTGGGGAACGGGCGGGCCAGTCCATAGCATCAATGCCTTCCTCTTGCAGGAACTGCTGACACACTCCAGCCACATGAGGTCTAGCATTGTCTTGCATTAGGAGGAACCCAGGGCCAACCGCACCAGCATATGATCTCACAAGGGGTCTGAGGATCTCATCTCGGTACCTAATGGCAGTCAGGCTACCTCCGGCGAGCACATGGAGGGCTCTGCGGCCCACCAAAGAAATGCCACCCCACACCATGACTGACCCACCGCCAAACCGGTCATGCTGGAGGATGTTGCAGGCAGCAGAACGTTCTCCACGGCGTCTCCAGACTCTGTCACGTCTGTCACATGTGCTCAGTGTGAACCTGCTTTCATCTGTGAAGAGCACAGGGCGCCAGTGGCGAATTTGCCAATCTTGGTGTTCTCTGGCAAATGCCAAACTTCCTGCACGGTGTTGGGCTGTAAGCACAACCCCCACCTGTGGACGTTGGGCCCTCATACCACCCTCCTGGAGTCTGTTTCTGACCGTTTGAGCAGACACATGCACATTTGTGGCCTGCTGGAGGTCATTTTGCAGGGCTCTGGCAGTGCACCTCCTTGCACAAAGGCGGAGGTAGCGGTCCTGCTGCTGGGTTGTTGCCCTCCTACGGCCTCCTCCACGTCTCCTGATGTACTGGTCTGTCTCCTGGTAGCGCCTCCATGCTCTGGACACTACGCTGACAGACACAGCAAACCTTCTTGCCACAGCTCGCATTGATGTGCCATCCTGGATGAGCTGCACTAGCTGAGCCACTTGTGTGGGTTGTAGACTCCGTCTCATGCTTTACACTAGAGTGAAGCACCGCCAGCATTCAAAAGTGACCAAAACATCAGCCAGGAAGCATAGGAACTGAGAAGTGGTCTGTGGTCACCACCTGCAGAACCACTCCTTTATTGGGGGTGTCTTGCTAATTGCCTATAATTTCCATCTGTTGTCTATTCCATTTGCAAAACAGCATGTGAAATTGATTGTCAATCAGTGTTGCTTCCAAAGTGGACAGTTTGATTTCACAGAAGTGTGATTGACTTGGAGTTACATTGTGTTGTTTAAGTGTTCCCTTTATTTTTTTGAGCAGTATATATATATATATAGAGAGAGAGAGAGAGAGAGAGAGAGAGAGAGAGAGAGAGAGAGAGAGAGAGAGAGAGAGAGAGAGAGAGAGAGAGAGAGAGAGAGAGAGAGAGAGAGAGAGAGAGAGAGAGAGAGAGAGAGAGAGAGAGAGAGAGAGAGAGAGAGAGAGAGAGAGAGAGAGAGAGAGAGAGTTGTCTTTTTTTTAAGCCCGTAACCATATGTGTGAGGTATATACTTTTGTTTCAAAGTAGATCTGTTTAAGACTACCAAGAAATACTCTGTGTGACCCTGATTTATTTAGCCCACTGCAGTAAAAGGTGTAAGGTTTTGCAGTAGTTTGAAGGCATGTATGACAGAAAGAGTCTCTGGTTACCATGGAGACAACCTGATTCACTGAATGTCTTGTCAAAGAGATCTCATTTATTTTGGGAGATTGCAAATGGAACTTCTACATTCAAGAGAAACAAATTCAGTCAGAAGATAATAAAACACTTATTTTAGCAACTTTTTCTCAACTTTTTTATATTACTTTTTCACGTCAAGTTAACTTTGGCCTTGTAGCCATGGATTGTGCACCTTCTATTGTTTAGCTAAGTAGCTAGCTGGTGGATGTTTTCTTTTTGAAACCAGGGCAGAGGAAAGCAACATTCACCTCCACAAATGCTGTTTACATTATCCATACTGAATTAAGCATTTAAGGGACCTCAAGAGCAACCTTAACTTTTTCTCTTGATTTAAGGGGGAAATTCACCTTAATGTTTTGTGCAACTGAATTAAAAACCTCTAAAAGGGGGGAACCGCTTTGAATAACACAAAGACAAAAATTGCTACAGTCAGAAGTTGGCACAGCAGTGTTACTGACTTCAAATTAGTCCTGTGACATTTGTGGGGGTTGTGGGAAAAAATGGAGAACAGCATTGTGTTCATGCGATTCTCCCTTTTCCATAGTGGGGTCATATTCCATAGTGGGGTCATATTCCATAGTGGGGTCATATTCCATAGTGGGGTCATATTCCATAGTGGGGTCATATTCCATAGTGGGGTCATATTCGTTTTTTCGCTCAAACTGGATGCTACAGA
This sequence comes from Salvelinus fontinalis, assembly GCF_029448725.1. NCBI lineage: Eukaryota > Metazoa > Chordata > Actinopteri > Salmoniformes > Salmonidae > Salvelinus > Salvelinus fontinalis. Next base: position 23,232,205 of record NC_074696.1, read on the forward strand.
CAGAAGTTGGCACATCAGCATTACTGACTTAAAACCAGTCCCGTGATCCTTGTGGGGGTTATAGAGCAAAATGGAGAACCCCATCATGTTCGTGAGAATCTCCCCCTTCTATAGTTTATAGGATGCTACAGAAATTTTTGTGAGAAGACAATTTTTGGGACGTGTCATGGTCTGACAAACACCGCCGTAGCATGGCTACCTTCCACCGCAGATGCGGAAGGCTGACATAGGCGGATGTGGTGGATTGAGACGCAGCCCACATCGATCTTAAAATGACCGTTTTTATTATGCTACACGGGTGTGTCAATTATAGACCCTTAAGGATTAAAGTTAAGGAAACTAAGGGGAAAATTCACTTAAGATGTTTTATTCATCCAAGCCCCTTTTCCTTTTGTTGCAAAAGAATGTGTTCAGAATTCTTATGAATAAAGCAATGATATCACCATGACCTTACCTTACACAGGGTGCATAGCATATGCCTTCTCAAATGTGACATTTTCTCTGGGTTTGTAAACATGAAAGTAGATAGCAAACATTGATTTGAAAAAGGCAGTGTTTGAATTGAGCATTTAATGCAAACTACCCTCATCAGTGCTGCCACTGTAATGGAATATAACGTTATGACATCCACTGAGGGAGAAGTCTAAAAATATTCTTACACCTTAATACTAATCCCTGGTGAGAAAATCACTCTGCCCTGCATCAGCTTTAACCTGTCTAGGATCAGCGTGGCGCTAGCGGCACACCCCCCCCCCCCCCCACTGAAAAACCAGTGCCGCGAAATTCAAAAAAAATATTTTTTTCAAATATTTAACTTTCACACATTAAAGTCCAATACAGCTAATGAAAGACACAGATCTTGTGAATCCAGTCAACATTTCCGATTTTTAAAATGTTTTACAGGGAAGACACAATATGTAAAGATGTACATCTATTACCTAAAAACACATTAGCATAATCCACCATCTTTTATTTGTCCACCAACACCAGTAGCCATCACCAATTCGGCTAAACTAAGATATTTATAGCCCCTAACCAACAAAAAAACTCATTAGATGACAGTCTGATAACATATTTATGGTATGGGATAGGTTTTGTTAGAAAAAAGTGCATATTTCAGGTATATGGCATAGTTTACAATTGCACCCACCATCACAAATGGACTAGAATAATTACAATGAGCAACGTGTTTACCTAACTACTAATCATCAAACATTTCGTAAAAATACACAGCATACACGAATCGAAAGACACAGATCCTGTGAAGACAGACAATATTTCAGATTTTCTAAGTGTCTTACAGCGAAAACACAATAAATCGTTATATTAGCTTAGCACATAGCAATTAGCAGCCCAGCATTGATTCTAGCCAAAGTGAGCGATAAAAGTCAACATCGCCAAAAGATATTAATTTTTTCACTAACCTTCTCAGAATTCTTCCGATGACACTCCTGTAACATCACATTACAACATGCATATACAGTTTGATCGAAAATGTTTATATTTAGCCACCAAAATCATGGTTAGACAATGTGAAATGTAGACAAGCTGGTAAAGAAAATGTCCTTGCGCCACTTAGACAGTGATCTACTCTTATACATAAATACTCATAAACGTGACTAAAAAATACAGGGTGGACAGGGATTGATAGACAATTTAATTCTTAATACAATTGCGTTATTACATTTTTTAATTTATCCTTACTTTTCAATACAGTTTGCGCCAAGCGAAGCTACGTCAAAAAACATGGCGTCCTAAGCCACTAAAATGTTTAGACAGAAACACGATTTATCATAATAAAAATGTCCTACCTTGAGCTGTTCTTCCATCAGTATCTTGGGCAAAGGATCCTTTCTTGGGAGAAATCGTCTTTTGGTGGAAAGCTGTCCTCTTGCCATGTGGAAATGTCAACTGCGTTCGGGATGATCTGAAAAGCGTGCCCAACTTTTCACATCGTTGCAAAAATAAATGTCCCAAAATCGCACTAAACGGATATAAAATTGCTATAAAACGCTTTAAATTAACTACCTTGTGATGTTTGTAACTCCTATAACGAGTGAAAAGATGACCGGGAGAAATATAACAGGCTAAACTATACGCTTGGAACAGGAGTGCGCGCCGGTGTCCTCCACGCGCGTCATGACGCAGCTCCCAAAGACTTGACTAGCTTCAGAGTTTTTTTCATTTGTAGGGCCTGTGAACGCGCAATCGACCCCGTTGGAATCGTCATCACGTAAAGGCATCCAGGGGAAGACGTAAGAAGTGTCCGTATAGTCATAGCAACGACAGTGCCCCTTTAACTGACTTCAGAAGAGTGGCCAACATTTCTCAAATCTGACTCCATGTCAGGGAAATTGCTGTAGAATGGGCTCTGTTCCACTTAGAGACAAAATTTCAACTCCTATAGAAACTATAGACTGTTTTCTATCCAATAATAATAATAATATGCATATTGTACGATCAAGGATTTTGTGGGAAGCCGTTTAAAAAATTAGCCAAATTAGCATAAATAGTCTAAACAGCGCCCCCATCCCCAACAGGTTAAGCAGAGTGTTTCTCTGAAAAACGAACATTGCTGCCTGCCTGCGGTAAACCCTGATTCGGTGCTCCCTTCGACCTACGGCTGCCTGGCTGCGGTAAACCCTGATTCGGTGCTCCCTTCGACCTACGGCTGCCTGGCTGCGGTAAACCCTGATTCGGTGCTCCCTTCGACCTACGGCTGCCTGCCTGCGGTAAACCCTGATTCGGTGCTCCCTTCGACCTACGGCTGCCTGCCTGCGGTAAACCCTGATTCGGTGCTCCCTTCGACCTACGGCTGCCTGCCTGCGGTAAACCCTGATTCGGTGCTCCCTTCGACCTACGGCTGCCTGCCTGCGGTAAACCCTGATTCGGTGCTCCCTTCGACCTACGGCTGCCTGGCTGGATCCAACTCTCTGCTTTCTCTCTCCACAAAACGAGGCTTGAGAAGAAAAAAAATCCCATTTTAATTGTCCCCATGTGACCTGGCCAGGGGAGGAAGAATACAAGAGAAAGATGCATTTTTAAGGGCACTTCTTTCAAGTGTGGCCAGATTTATTAGGAAGTGCCTTACTTCTTTGGGGGATTTTTGTTGGGCCTATTTAAACAAAGAGTCACTGACCCGGTCATGGTGCGAGTGGATTACTACAGTCCATTTTCCTGCAGCGTTCAACTGAAGACCAGCCAGGCCAGCAGGGCACAACTGAGCCGATGTTATGGCAACGTTGTGGCAACAATTCAGCAATGATCCACGGTGGGATGAGAGGGAACCTCACCCAGGGGGGAGAGAAGGGAGACTGGAAACCTGGATGCTTGGTGTGTTTTGGGACTTGGGAGAAGCCTATTATTTTGTCAACATTTCCAGTGACATTATTTGAGGGAAAAAGCTGCTTGGGTTGTTGGTAAGGCAAGTCCCTGAGGAGAGGTCTATATTAAGAAGGCTAAAAGACAAGCCCAATAGACACCATGAGACAAGTAATTTTAATAGAGCAGTCTGAGGAAGAGAGCTGAGGAAAGCAAAAGCATATTGTTATTCCAATCACTTTTATTCCATTGCTTTTATATAAAGTCTCAGATAACAATGCTACTGCATACACGTACGCATGGTTATGAGAAAACACTACTGAAGCTGTTTTACCCTTTTCTATGAACAAAGTGAAAATAGAAGACTGCAAAGCACATACAGTCTGAAATGGCTGCAGTGGAAAAAACATCTTTGGAAAAAAACAAGGAAAGTCCAAGTCATGGAAAAGCTCTGACTGTGCGGCCACTCCTTTTATGAGCCATCACTGGAAAGAAAAGCCCTACCTAACCCAAGCGCTACCTTACCACCCTTCTTTCAGACACCTCTCTTTGTCTACACACTTGAAAAGCATTTGAAAAGCTCAATTTGTGGGGAGCTGTGGGGTGAGGTGGTGGTGGTGCCAGATGCAGGTAGATCATACATCAGATGATTTATGAGCTCCCCACACCACTTAGTAATTCTCCTCATGCAGGCTGCAGTGTCACTAGCTGGTCCTCTGTGTTGCTGGGCCCGGAGCCCTGGGGAGCAGTGGTATGGCACATGACTGTTCTGCGTCCCAAATGGAACCCTATTCCCTATTTAGTGCACTACTTTTGACCAGAGGGCTATGAGATTTCCATATGGAACCTGGTCAAAATTAGTGCACTAAATAAAGAATAGGGTGCCATTTGGGGCGCACATGGTCTGCCTGCAGAGAGGAAGAGACCTGCGTTTCAATGTCTTTCTGACGCCTCCACTGGATTAGCTACCGCTCACTCAACTCTATTGATCACTGATTGATTTTTTTCTCTCTCTCTCTCTCTCTCTCTCTCTCTCTCTCTCTCTCTCTCTCTCTCTCCTCTCTCTCTCTCTCTCTCTCTCTCTCTCTCCTCTCTCTCTCTCTCTCTCTCTCTCTCTCTCTCTCTCTCTCTCTCTCTCTCTCTCTCTCTCTCTCTCTCTCTCTCTCAATTCAAAGGGCAATATATGTTTACATTTTACATTGGCAAAGCAAGTGAAATAGATAATAAACAATATAAAATGAACAGTTAACATTACACTCACAAAAGTTCCAAAGAAATAGAGACATTTCAAATGCCATATTATAGCTATATACAGTGTTGTGACGATGTGCAAATAGTTAAAGTACAAAAGGGAAAATAAATAAACAGAAATATGGGTTGTATTTACAATGGTGTTTGTTCTTCACTGGTTGCCCTTTTCTTGTTGCAACAGGTCACAAATCTCGCTGCTGTGATGGCACACTGGTATTTCACGTAATAGGTATGGGAGTTTATCAAAATTGGATTTGTTATCGAATTCTTTGTGGGTCTGTGTAATCTGAGGGAGATACAGTGCATTCTGAAAGTATTCAGACCACTTGACTTTTTCCACAATTTCTTACGTTACGGCCTTATTCTAAAATATACAGTTGAAGTTGGAAGTTTACATACACTTAGGTTGGAGTCATTAAAACTCGTTTTTCAACCACTCCCCAAATTTCTTGTTAACAAACTATAGTTTTGGCAAGTCGGTTAGGACATCTACTTTTTGCATGACACAAGTAATTTTTCCAACAATTGTTTACAGACAGATTATTTCACTTATTCACTGTATCACAATTCCAGTGGGTCAGAAGTTTACATACACTAAGTTGACTGTGCCTTTAAACTGCTTGGAAAATTCCAGAACATGATGTCATGGCTTTAGAAGCTTCTGATAGGCTAATTAACATAATTTGAGTCAATTGGAGGTGTAACTGTGGATGTATTTCAAGGCCTACCTTTAAATTCAGTGCCTCTTTGCTTGACATCATGGGAAAATCAAAAGAAATCAGCCAAGACCTCAGAAAAAAAATGGTAGACCTCCACAAGTCTGGTTCATCCTTGGGAGCAATTTCCAAATGCCTGAAGGTACCACGTTCATCTGTACAAACAATAGTACGCAAGTATAAACACCATGGGACCACGCAGCCGTCATACTGCTCAGGAAGGAGACGCGTTCTGT